>NC_136876.1:41367243-41722243 GCF_949152265.1 Phoxinus phoxinus
GATTTTTGTACTACCATATGGCAAAGTTTCAAAGCTCCAGCACTTACGGTTTGGGCTGCACGATGCGTTTTACGGCGGAAGAATAATAATAATAATAATAATAATTAAAGCTGCAAGCAGCATTTGTCGGTGTTCAAGCTTTTAAGGCCTTTAAGGCCTTTAAGCACATTAACGTTAAAAGACATTAAGATTTATTTAGCAAGCATTTAACCACTGACATCATAGATGGAAAAACACCATTTACAGCCAATACAGACAATTTACCATAGGAAATATACACACCTTCTACACATGTGTACCAAGTTTGGTGAAGTTATCTCATTTACTTCTTGAGTTATAGGCATTTTAGTAAAATAGGCTCCTCCCACAACGTACATTTTGCGCCCCCTAGCTACTGTAGATCGATAATTCAACTTTTTTTCGATAATTATTCATCTTCAGAGTCCAGAGAACATTTCTGCACTGGTTTGGTTCCAATCGGGCGAAAAACCAGGGACTAGTTCACAAAAGTAGGTTTTTGACAAAATTCAAAATGGCGGAAAATCTATCATGGCGGAAATGAAATCGGAGATATACGTTTTTTACGTCAGGTGGCCAGCTTTCCAATGATATAAGACACTTGAGTCTATGACTTACGGTCTAGGAGTTATGAGCAGTTTTGCGCAATTGATTGCTATAGCGCCACCTATGGGCCAATTTGGCTCATATTTTGATAACCTCTCCTCGATTTTTGTACTACCTACTGGCAAAGTTTCAAGTCTCTAGCTCTTACGGTTTGGGCTGCACGATGCGTTTTACGGCAGAATAATAACAATAACAAGACAAATTAAAGCTGCAAGCAGCATTTGTCGGTGTTCAAGCTTTTAAGGCCTTTAAGCATTTAAGACATTACGTTTTATTTAGCAAGCATTTAACCACTGACATCATAGATGGAAAAGACTACGTTTTAGCATGATTTACCATGATATACCACATTTTAGTGTGATTTTTCATGATTTACCATGTTCCAGTATGATTTACCATGAATCTAGCATGATTTACCATAGTTTACCATGATATACCAAGTTCTAGTATGATTCACCATGATTTACCCTGTTTTAGCATGTTTACAACAATTTAACACATTCTATTATGATTTAATGATTCTAGCATGATTTACCATAGTTTACCATGATTTATCTTAGTTTACCTTGATTTACCATGTTACAGGATGATTAACCATGATATACCACATTCTAGAATGATTTACCAGGATTCTAGCATGATTTACCCTATTTACTATGATTTACCATGTTTCTAGAGTTATTTACCACGATTTACCACGTTGCTAGCAATTATGTGAAGCATCAGAACAAATGAAATGATAAACTCTGACAAAATATGATTGTGTTATAATAGTAATTGTTATAGAAGGGATTTTTTAGTGTCTAAATATATGAATGCAAAAGCACATGTGAAAAGACTATTAATAATTAGTATGGCCAGCAGAGGGCAGTAGAAGACCACTTATTGGCTCACTTTCATTTTGAACTACTTGGTTTCACCAGTAATCTGCATGCTTACAAACACAAACACACACACACAGTTTTCATGCTTCTTTATCATGTTATTTCACATGTTCTGACCTGTTTTTAAGAAGATCTGAGCATTCATTGAAAAGATATAGGCTTTCGGGGACACTTGGTCAAGGCTACATATTGAAGTGACCCTATTATAGCCATCCAAATGCAGGAGTTCAACTTTTTCTGATAATTATTGATCTAGAGAGTCCAGATAATTATTCTGCACGGGTTTTGAACATTATGATATGAACATTATTTGATCATAGATGGAAAACACCATTTACAGCCAATACAGGCAATTTACCATAGGAAATATATGGTTTTTAACTGTTTCTAACTGTTATAGCGCCATCTATAGTCCGATCTCCATATAATTTTGCATGCTTGTTAATGATGTTATTTCACATATGCCCACCAATTTTCGTGAAGTTCTGAGGTTTTTTTTAGGATTTATAGGCTTTTGAGTGTAATTTGCCACGCCCATTTTTTAAAATGACCCTGTTACAGCCACCCAAATGCAAAAATTACACTTTTTTTAATAATTATTGATCTAGAGAGTCCAGAGAATTGTTCTAGACTGGTCTGGTTCCGATCGGGCGAAAAACCAGGGACTAGTTCGCAAAAGTAGGTTTTTAACGTAATTGCGAATAATTAATGAACAATTCGATTGACAGCATTAGTTCTAGAGGCAAAGTTGTTCAACATGAGGAGATCTATCTAATGATATGCATATTCTGACGATATTTGTTACACCACGTGATTACAGAGCCGTAAAACTCGTTAGCGCCAACTAGTGGCCGATTTCTTTCAAAACTCTTACAGACCTCTAGGGCCATGAGTTGAACATGTCCACTGAGTTTCGTTCTGATTGGCCATCGTTAACCTTGTCTTAAACTTAATTGGCAAATGGCGGCCATGTTTTTTTAGATACGCCAATATCCTTCTAGACATATATGGTCCCTTGGGCCAAGACCCTGCATACCAAATTTCAAGTCAATCGGACAAACGGTCAGGTGTTTATACGTTTTTTCTGTGTTATAGCGCCACCATGTGGCCAATCGACGCGTTTTTTTTATTGTGACTTCAGATTGACCTCCTACACATGTGTACCAAGTTTGGTAAAGTTATCTCATTTACTACTTGAGTTATAGGCATTTTAGTAAAATAGGCTCCGCCCATATTAACGTTTTGACGCCCCCTAGCAACCGTGAATCGAAATTTCAACTTTTTTTCAATAATTATTGATCTTCAGACTCCAGAGAACATTTCTGCACTGGTTTGGTTCCGATCGGGCAAAAAACCAGGGACTAGTTCGCAAAAGTAGGTTTTTGACAAAATTCAAAATGGCGGAAAATCTATCATGGCGGAAAAAAAAAACCTGCGCGATTTTTTGTTCGTCTTGAGCCAAGGATTCCAATGATATAAGACACTTGAGTCTAGGCCAAAGGGTTATTGAGATATAAGCAAAATAGTGAATTTTTTTTGTTTTTTGCGCTATAGCGCCACCTATGGGCCAATCGAGCTCATAATTTGATAACCTCTCCTCGATTTTTGTACTACCTACTGGCAAAGTTTCAAGTCTCTAGCTCTTACGGTTTGGGCTGCACGATGCGTTTTACGGCAGAAGAATAATAATAATAATAAAAATCAGTACAATTACAATAGGTTTTCAGCACTACGTGCTTGAACACCTAATAATAATAAAAATCAGTACAATTACAATAGGTTTTCAGCACTTCGTGCTTGAACACCTAATAATAATAAAAATCAGTACAATTACAATAGGTTTTCAGCACTTCGTGCTTGAACACCTAATTAAAGCTGCAAGCAGCATTTGTCGGTGTTCAAGCTTTTAAGGCCTTTAAGGCCTTTAAGCACATTAACGTTAAAAGACATTAAGATTTATTTAGCAAGCATTTAACCACTGACATCATAGATGGAAAAACACCATTTACAGCCAATACAGGCAATTTACCATAGGAAATATATATCGTTTAAAAGCTTTTTAACAGTTATAGCGCCACCTATGGTCCGATCTACATAAAATTTTGCATGCTTGTTAATGATGTTATTGCACATATGCTCACCAATTTTTGTGAAGTTTTGAGTTTTTATTTAGGATTTATAGGCTTTTGAGTGTATTTTGACACGCCCCTTTTCTTAAATTACCCTCTTATAGCCATCCAAATGCAAAAGTTCAACTTTTTTTAATAATTATTGATCTAGAGAGTCCAGAGAATTGTTCTAGACTGGTCTGGTTCCGATCGGGCGAAAAACCAGGGACTAGTTCGCAAAAGTAGGTTTTTAACGTAATTGCGTATAATTAATGAACAATTCAATTGACAGCATTAGTTCTAGAGGCAAAGTTGTTCAGCATGAGGAGATCTATCAAATGATATGCATATTCTGACGATATTTGTAACACCACGTGATTACAGAGCCGTAAAACTCGTTAGCGCCAACTAGTGGCCGATTTCTTTCAAAACTCTTACAGACCTTAAGGGCCATGAGTTGAACATGGCCATCGAGTTTCGTTACGATTGGCCTCCGTTAACCATGTCTAATGGGTGCTTAAACTTCATTGGCCAATGGCGGCCATTTTTTTTTTAGATACGCCAATATCCTTCTAGACATAGATGGCCCCTTGGGCCAAGACACTGCATACCAAATTTTAAGTCAATCGGACAAACGGTCAGGTGTTTATACGTTTTTTCTGTGTTACAGCGCCACCATGTGGCCAATCGACGCGGTTTTTTTATCGTGACCTCAAATTGACCTCCTACATATGTGTACCAAGTTTGGTGATGTTATCTCATTTACTACTTGAGTTATAGGCGTTTTAGTAATATAGGCTCCGCCTACAACGTTAATTTTACGCCCCCTAGCGACCGTTAATCGATAATTGAACTTTTTTTCAATAATTATTGATTATCAGACTCCAGAGAACTGCCCTAGACTGGTTTGGTTCTGATCAGGCAAAAAACCAGGGACTAGTTTGCAAAAGTAGGTTTTTGACAAAATTCAAAATGGCGGAAAATCTATCATGGCGGAAATTAAATCGGAGATATACGTTTTTTACGTCAGGTGGTCAGCTTTCCAATGATATAAGACACTTGAGTCTACGACATACAGTCTAGGAGTTATGACCAGTTTCGCGCAATTGATCGCTATAGCGCCACCTATGGGCCAATCGGGGTCATAATTTGATAACCTCTCCTCGATTTTTGTACTACCATATGGCAAAGTTTCAAAGCTCTAGCTCTTACGGTTTGGGCTGCACGATGCGTTTTACGGCAGAATAATAATAATAATAATAATAAAAATCAGTACAATTACAATAGGTTTTCAGCACTTCGTGCTTGAACACCTAATAATAAAAATCAGTACAATTACAATAGGTTTTCAACACTTCGTGCTTGAACACCTAATAAGAACGATACCTTTTTGCCAGTTATAGCGCCACCTATGGTCCGATCTCCATGAAACTCGGCATGCTTGTTAATGATGTTATTGCACATATGCTCACCATTTTTTGTGAAGTTTTGACTTTTTGTTTAGGATTTATAGGCTTTTGAGTGTATTTTGACACGCCCCTTTTCTGAAATGACCCTGTTACAGCCAGCCAAATGCAAAAGTTGCACTTCTTCTTGATAATTATTGTTCAGCAGAGTCCAGAGAACTGTCCTAGACTGGTTTGGTTCTCATTGGGCAAAAAACCAAGGACTAGTTCGCACAAGTAGGTTTTGGACAAAATTGGCCATAACTTTTTTTTTTTGCTCCAAATCGAATTTGGAGATATACATCTTGTTCGTCGTGAGCCAAGGATTACAGTGATGTGAAAACTGTGATTCTAGCACAAACAAGCTAGGAGTTATGAGCAATTTAGTACTTTGGGTTGCTCTAGCGCCACCTATGGGCCAATTGGGCTCATATTTTGATAACCTCTCCTCGATTTTTGTACTACCATCTGGCAAAGTTTCAAGGCTCCAGCACTTATGGTTTGGGCTGCACGATGCGTTTTACGGCAGAATAATAATAATAATAATTAAAGCTGCAAGCAGCATTTGTCGGTGTTCAAGCTTTTAAGGCCTTTTGGGCCTTTAAGCACCTTAGCATCAAAAGACATTAAGATTTATTTAGCAAGCATTTAACCACTGACATCATAGATGGAAAAACACCATTTACAGCCAATACAGGCAATTTACCATAGGACATATATGATTTTGAAGCGTTTTAACAGTTATAGCGCCACCTATGGTCCGATCTCCATATAACTTTGCATGCTTGTTAATGATGTTATTTCACATATGCTCACCAATTTTTGTGAAGTTATGAGTTTTAATTCGGGATTTATAGGCTTTTGAGTGTATTTTGACACACCCCTTTTCTAAATGAGCCAATTATAGCCATACAAATGCAAAAATGACACTTTTTTTCGATAATTATTGATCTAGAGAGTCCAGAGAATTGTCCTAGACTGGTCTGGTTCCGATCGGGTGAAAAACCAGGGACTAGTTCGCAAAAGTAGGTTTTTAACATATTCGTGAATATTTAATGAACGGTTTGATTGACAGCAGTGGTTCTTGAGGCAAAGTTGTTCAGCATGAGGAGATCTATCAAATGATATGCATTTTGTGATGATATCTGTAACACCACGTGATTACAGAGCCGTAAAACTCGTTAGCGCCAACTAGTGGCTGATTTCTTTCAAAACTCTTACAGACCTCTAGGGCCATGAGTTGAACATGCCCACTGAGTTTCGTTCTGATTGGCCTCCGTTAACCTTGTCTAATAGGTGCTTACACTTCATTGGCCAATGGCGGCCATGTTTTTTGAGATACGCCAATATCCTTTTACACATACATGGGGCCTTGGGCCAAGACACTGCATACCAAATTTCAAGTCAATTGGACAAACGGTCAGGTGTGTATACGTTTTTTTTTGTTTATAGCGCCACCATGTGGTCAATCGACGCGGTTTTTTTATCGTGACCTCAAATTGACCTCCTACACATGTGTACCAAGTTTGGTGAAGCTATCTCATTTGCTTCTCGAGTTATAGGCATTTTAGTAAAATAGGCTCCGCCCACATTAACGTTTTGACGCCCCCTAGCGACCGTGAAACGATAATTCAACTTTCTTTCGATAATTATTGATCTTCAGACTCCAGAGAACATTTCTGCACTGGTTTGGTTCCGATCGGGCGAAAAACCAGGGACTAGTTCGCAAAAGTAGGTTTTTGACAAAATTCAAAATGGCGGAAAATCTATCATGGCGGAAATGAAATCGGAGATATACGTTTTTTACGTCAGGTGGTCAGCTTTCCAATGATATAAGATACTTGCGTCTACGACATACGGTCTAGGAGTTATGACCAGTTTCGCGCAATTGATTGCTATAGCGCCACCTATGGGCCAATGTGGCTCATAATTTGATAACCTCTCCTCGATTTTTGTACTACCATATGGCAAAGTTTCAAAGCTCCAGCACTTACGGTTTGGGCTGCACGATGCGTTTTACGGCGGAAGAATAATAATAATAATAATAATAATTAAAGCTGCAAGCAGCATTTGTCGGTGTTCAAGCTTTTAAGGCCTTTAAGCACATTAACGTTAAAAGACATTATGATTTATTTAGCAAGCATTTAACCACTGACATCAAAGATGGAAAAACACCATTTACAGCCAATACAGACAATTTACCATAGGAAATATATGGTTTAAAAGCTTTTTAACAGTTATAGCGCCACCTATGGTCCGATCTCCATAAAATTTTGCTTGCTTGTTAATGATGTTATTGCACATATGCTCACCAATTTTTGTGAAGTTTTGAGTTTTTATTTAGGATTTATAGGCTTTTGAGTGTATTTTGACACGCCCCTTTTCTTAAATTACCCTCTTATAGCCATCCAAATGCAAAAGTTCAACTTTTTTTAATAATTATTGATCTAGAGAGTCCAGAGAATTGTTCTAGACTGGTCTGGTTCCGATCGGGCGAAAAACCAGGGACTAGTTCGCAAAAGTAGGTTTTTAACGTAATTGCGTATAATTAATGAACAATTCAATTGACACCATTAGTTCTAGAGGCAAAGTTGTTCAGCATGAGGAGATCTATCAAATGATATGCATATTCTGACGATATTTGTAACACCACGTGATTACAGAGCCGTAAAACTCGTTAGCGCCAACTAGTGGCCGATTTCTTTCAAAACTCTTACAGACCTTTAGGGCCATGAGTTGAACATGACCATCGAGTTTCGTTACGATTGGCCTCCGTTAACCTTGTCTAATGGGTGCTTAAACTTCATTGGCCAATGGCGGCCATTTTTTTTTTAGATACGCCAATATCCTTCTAGACATAGATGGCCCCTTGGGCCAAGACACTGCATACCAAATTTTAAGTCAATCGGACAAACGGTCAGGTGTTTATACGTTTTTTCTGTGTTATAGCGCCACCATGTGGCCAATCGACGCGGTTTTTTTATCGTGACCTCAAATTGACCTCCTACACATGTGTACCAAGTTTGGTGAAGTTATCTCATTTACTACTTGAGTTATAGGCGTTTTAGTAATATAGGCTCCGCCTACAACGTTAATTTTACGCCCCCTAGCGACCGTTAATCGATAATTGAACTTTTTTTCAATAATTATTGATTATCAGACTCCAGAGAACATTTCTGCATTGGTTTGGTTCCGATCGGGCGAAAAACCAGGGACTAGTTCGCAAAAGTAGGTTTTTGACAAAATTCAAAATGGCGGAAAATCTATCATGGCGGAAATTAAATCGGAGATATACGTTTTTTACGTCAGGTGGTCAGCTTTCCAATGATATAAGACACTTGAGTCTACGACATACGGTCTAGGAGTTATGACCAGTTTCGCGCAATTGATCGCTATAGCGCCACCTATGGGCCAATCGGGGTCATAATTTGATAACCTCTCCTCGATTTTTGTACTACCATATGGCAAAGTTTCAAAGCTCTAGCTCTTACGGTTTGGGCTGCACGATGCGTTTTACGGCAGAATAATAATAATAATAATAATAATAAAAATCAGTACAATTACAATAGGTTTTCAGCACTTCGTGCTTGAACACCTAATAATAAAAATCAGTACAATTACAATAGGTTTTCAGCACTTCGTGCTTGAACACCTAATAATAAAAATCAGTACAATTACAATAGGTTTTCAACACTTCGTGCTTGAACACCTAATAAGAACGATACCTTTTTGCCAGTTATAGCGCCACCTATGGTCCGATCTCCATGAAACTCGGCATGCTTGTTAATGATGTTATTGCACATATGCTCACCATTTTTTGTGAAGTTTTGACTTTTTGTTTAGGATTTATAGGCTTTTGAGTGTATTTTGACACGCCCCTTTTCTGAAATGACCCTGTTACAGCCAGCCAAATGCAAAAGTTGCACTTCTTCTTGATAATTATTGTTCAGCAGAGTCCAGAGAACTGTCCTAGACTGGTTTGGTTCTCATTGGGCAAAAAACCAAGGACTAGTTCGCACAAGTAGGTTTTGGACAAAATTGGCCATAACTTTTTTTTTTTGCTCCAAATCGAATTTGGAGATATACATCTTGTTCGTCGTGAGCCAAGGATTACAGTGATGTGAAAACTGTGATTCTAGCACAAACAAGCTAGGAGTTATGAGCAATTTAGTACTTTGGGTTGCTCTAGCGCCACCTATGGGCCAATTGGGCTCATATTTTGATAACCTCTCCTCGATTTTTGTACTACCATCTGGCAAAGTTTCAAGGCTCCAGCACTTATGGTTTGGGCTGCACGATGCGTTTTACGGCAGAATAATAATAATAATAATAATAATTAAAGCTGCAAGCAGCATTTGTCGGTGTTCAAGCTTTTAAGGCCTTTAAGGCCTTTAAGCACATTAACGTTAAAAGACATTAAGATTTATTTAGCAAGCATTTAACCACTGACATCATAGATGGAAAAACACCATTTACAGCCAATACAGGCAATTTACCATAGGAAATATATGGTTTAAAAGCTTTTTAACAGTTATAGCGCCACCTATGGTCCGATCTCCATAAAATTTTGCATGCTTGTTAATGATGTTATTGCACATATGCTCAACAATTTTTGTGAAGTTTTGAGTTTTTATTTAGGATTTATAGGCTTTTGAGTGTATTTTGACACGCCCCTTTTCTTAAATTACCCTCTTATAGCCATCCAAATGCAAAAGTTCAACTTTTTTTAATAATTATTGATCTAGAGAGTCCAGAGAATTGTTCTAGACTGGTCTGGTTCCGATCGGGCAAAAAACCAGGGACTAGTTCGCAAAAGTAGGTTTTTAACGTAATTGCGTATAATTAATGAACAATTCGATTGACAGCATTAGTTCTAGAGGCAAAGTTGTTCAGCATGAGGAGATCTATCAAATGATATGCATATTCTGACGATATTTGTAACACCACGTGATTACAGAGCCGTAAAACTCGTTAGCGCCAACTAGTGGCCGATTTCTTTCAAAACTCTTACAGACCTTTAGGGCCATGAGTTGAACATGCCCGACGAGTTTCGTTCTGATTGTCCTCCGTTAACCTTGTCTAATAGGTGATTCAACTTCATTAGCCAATGGCGGCCATTTTTTTTTTAGGTACGCCAATATCCTTCTAGACATAGATGGGGCCTTCGGCCAAGACACTGCATACCAAATTTCAAGTCAATCGGACAAACGGTCAGGTGTGTATAGGTTTTATCTTGTTTATAGCGCCACCGTGTGGTCAATTTACGCGATTTTTTTATCGTGACCAAAGATTGACCTTCTACACATGTGTACCAAGTTTGGTGAAGTTATCTCATTTACCTCTTGAGTTATAGGCATTTTAGTAAAATAGGCTCCTCCCACAACGTACATTTTGCGCCCCCTAGCTACTGTAGATCGATAATTCAACTTTTTTTCGATAATTATTCATCTTCAGAGTCCAGAGAACATTTCTGCACTGGTTTGGTTCCAATCGGGCGAAAAACCAGGGACTAGTTCACAAAAGTAGGTTTTTGACAAAATTCAAAATGGCGGAAAATCTATCATGGCGGAAATGAAATCGGAGATATACGTTTTTTACGTCAGGTGGCCAGCTTTCCAATGATATAAGACACTTGAGTCTATGACTTACGGTCTAGGAGTTATGAGCAGTTTTGCGCAATTGATTGCTATAGCGCCACCTATGGGCCAATTTGGCTCATATTTTGATAACCTCTCCTCGATTTTTGTACTACCTACTGGCAAAGTTTCAAGTCTCTAGCTCTTACGGTTTGGGCTGCACGATGCGTTTTACGGCAGAATAATAACAATAACAAGACAAATTAAAGCTGCAAGCAGCATTTGTCGGTGTTCAAGCTTTTAACGCCTTTAGGGCCTTTAAACACATTAACGTTAAAAGACATTAAGATTTATTTAGCAAGCATTTAACCACTGACATCATAGATGGAAAAACACCATTTACAGCCAATACAGGCAATTTAACATAGGACATATATGGTTTAAAAGCTTTTTAACAGTTATAGCGCCACCTATGGTCCGATCTCCATAAAATTTTGCATGCTTATTAATGATGTTATTGCACATATGCTCACCAATTTTTGTGAAGTTTTGAGTTTTTATTTAGGATTTATAGGCTTTTGAGTGTATTTTGACACGCCCCTTTTCTTAAATTACCCTCTTATAGCCATCCAAATGCAAAAGTTCAACTTTTTTTAATAATTATTGATCTAGAGAGTCCAGAGAATTGTTCTAGACTGGTCTGGTTCCGATCGGGCGAAAAACCAGGGACTAGTTCGCAAAAGTATGTTTTTAACGTAATTGCGTATAATTAATGAACAATTCAATTGACAGTATTAGTTTTAGAGGCAAAGTTGTTCAGCATGAGGAGATCTATCAAATGATATGCATATTCTGACGATATTTGTAACACCACGTGATTACAGAGCCGTAAAACTCGTTAGCGCCAACTAGTGGCCGATTTCTTTCAAAACTCTTACAGACCTTTAGGGCCATGAGTTGAACATGGCCATCGAGTTTCGTTACGATTGGCCTCCGTTAACCATGTCTAATGGGTGCTTAAACTTCATTGGCCAATGGCGGCCATTTTTTTTTAGATACGCCAATATCCTTCTAGACATAGATGGCCCCTTGGGCCAAGACACTGCATACCAAATTTTAAGTCAATCGGACAAACGGTCAGGTGTTTATACGTTTTTTCTGTGTTATAGCGCCACCATGTGGCCAATCGACGCGGTTTTTTTATCGTGACCTCAAATTGACCTCCTACACATGTGTACCAAGTTTGGTGAAGTTATCTCATTTACTACTTGAGTTATAGGCGTTTTAGTAATATAGGCTCCGCCCACAACGTTAATTTTACGCCCCCTAGCGACCGTTAATCGATAATTGAACTTTTTTTCAATAATTATTGATTATCAGACTCCAGAGAACATTTCTGCATTGGTTTGGTTCCGATCGGGCGAAAAACCAGGGACTAGTTTGCAAAAGTAGGTTTTTGAAAAAATTTTAAATGGCGGAAAATCTATCATGGCGGAAATTAAATCGGAGATATACGTTTTTTACGTCAGGTGGTCAGCTTTTCAATGATATAAGACACTTGAGTCTACGACATACGGTCTAGGAGTTATGACCAGTTTCGCGCAATTGATCGCTATAGCGCCACCTATGGGCCAATCGGGGTCATAATTTGATAACCTCTCCTCGATTTTTGTACTACCATATGGCAAAGTTTCAAAGCTCTAGCTCTTACGGTTTGGGCTGCACGATGCGTTTTACGGCAGAATAATAATAATAATAATAATTAAAGCTGCAAGCAGCATTTGTCGGTGTTCAAGCTTTTAAGGCCTTTAAGGCCTTTAAGCACATTAACGTTAAAAGACATTAAGATTTATTTAGCAAGCATTTAACCACTGACATCATAGATGGAAAAACACCATTTACAGCCAATACAGACAATTTACCATAGGAAATATATGGTTTAAAAGCTTTTTAACAGTTATAGCGCCACCTATGGTCCGATCTCCATAAAATTTTGCATGCTTGTTAATGATGTTATTGCACATATGCTCACCAATTTTTGTGAAGTTTTGAGTTTTTATTTAGGATTTATAGGCTTTTGAGTGTATTTTGACACGCCCCTTTTCTTAAATTACCCTCTTATAGCCATCCAAATGCAAAAGTTCAACTTTTTTTTAATAATTATTGATCTAGAGAGTCCAGAGAATTGTTCTAGACTGGTCTGGTTCCGATCGGGCGAAAAACCAGGGACTAGTTCGCAAAAGTAGGTTTTTAACGTAATTGCGTATAATTAATGAACAATTCAATTGACAGCATTAGTTCTAGAGGCAAAGTTGTTCAGCATGAGGAGATCTATCAAATGATATGCATTTTGTGACGATATTTGTAACATCACGTGATTACAGAGCCGTAAAACTCGTTAGCGCCAACTAGTGGCCGATTTCTTTCAAAACTCTTACAGACCTTTAGGGCCATGAGTTGAACATGGCCATCGAGTTTCGTTACGATTGGCCTCCGTTAACCATGTCTAATGGGTGCTTAAACTTCATTGGCCAATGGCGGCCATTTTTTTTTTAGATACGCCAATATCCTTCTAGACATAGATGGCCCCTTGGGCCAAGACACTGCATACCAAATTTTAAGTCAATCGGACAAACGGTCAGTTGTTTATACGTTTTTTTTTGTTTATAGCGCCACCATGTGGTCAATCGACGCGGTTTTTTTACCGTGACCAAAGATTGACCTCCTACACATGTGTACCAAGTTTGGTGAAGTTATCTCATTTACTTCTTGAATTATAGCCATTTTAGTAAAATAGGCTCCTCCCACAACGTTCATTTTGCGCCCCCTAGCAACCGTGAATCGATAATTCAACTTTTTTTCGATGATTATTAATCATCAGACTCCAAAGAACATTTCTGCACTGGTTTGGTTCAGATTGGGCAAAAAACCAGGGACTAGTTCGCAAAAGTAGGTTTTTGACAAAATTCAAAATGGCGGAAAATCTATCATGGCGGAAATAAAATCGGAGATATACGTTTTGTTCTCCAGGTGACCAGCTTTCCACTGATATAAGACACTTGAGTCTACGACATACGGTCTAGGAGTTAGGACCAGTTTCGCGCAATTGATTGCTATAGCGCCACCTATGGGCCAATGTGGCTCATAATTTGATAACCTCTCCTCGATTTTTGTACTACCATATGGCAAAGTTTCAAGTCTCCAGCACTTACGGTTTGGGCTGCACGATGCGTTTTACGGCGGAAGAATAATAATAATAATAATAATTAAAGCTGCAAGCAGCATTTGTCGGTGTTCAAGCAGTTAAGGCCTTTGAGCACATTTAAGCATTTAAGACATTAAGATTTATTTAGCAAGCTTTTAATCACTGACATCATAGATGGAATAGACCATGTTTTAGCATGATTTAGCATGATATACCATATTTTAGTGTGATTTTTCATGATTTACCATGAATCTAGAATGATTTACTATAGTTTACCATGATATACCAAGTTCTAGTATGATTCAGCATGATTTACTCTGTTCTATTATGGTTTACAACAATTGAACACATTGTAGTATGATTTAATATGATTCTAGCATGATTTACCATAGTTTACCATGATTTATCTTAGTTTACCTTGATTTACCATGTTATAAGATGATTTACCATGATATACCACATTCTAGAATGATTTATCAGGAATCTAGCATGATTTACCTTATTTACTGTGATTTACCATGTTTATAGCGTTATTTACCATGATTTACCACGTTGCTAGCAATTATGTGAAGCATCAGAACAAATGAAGTGATAAACTCTGACAAAATATGATTGTGTTATAATAGTAATTGTTATATAAGGGATTTTTTAGTGTCTAAATGAATGCAAAAGCACATGTGAAAAGACTATTAATAATTAGAATGTCCAGCAGAGGGCAGTAGAAGACCACTTATTGGCTCACTTTCATTTTGAACTACTTGGTTTCACCAGTATTCTGCATTAAAGCAAAACATTTTTTTCATGTTAACTCCATGATGCATGTTTACACACACACATTTGGGATTTGTTATTGTGAAAATCTCTTTTAATGCTGTATAATAAGCATTTCAGGATTCCCATTTCTCAATGTGACACAATTGTCAATAGTAATACTCCAATAGATGAATTTTGACAAAATGTGATTGTAAATGTTAAAATAATTATTTTATAAAGTCTAAATATGACTTAAATAACAATATTAGGGAGTAATATGATTAAATGACAGCAGGGGGCAGTATAATACCACTTATTGGCTTAATATACCATGTTATTCATATAATTTTCATCTTTTTTAACTGTTAAAGAGGTAAATTTTGTCCGATCTATCTGAAATTTGTCATGCTTCTTTATCATGTTATTTCACATGTTCTGACCTGTTTTTAAGAAGATCTGAGCATTCATTGAAGAGATATAGGCTTTCGGGGACACTTGGTCAAGGCTACATATTGAAGTGACCCTATTATAGCCATCCAAATACAGAAGTTCAACTTTTTCTGATAATCATTGATCTAGAGAGTCCAGATAATTATTCTGCACTGGTTTTGAACATTATGATATGAACATTATTTGATCATAGATGGAAAACACCATTTACAGCCAATACAGGCAATTTACCATAGGAAATATATGGTGTTTAACTGTTTTTAACTGTTATAGCGCCACCTATAGTCCGATCTCCATATCATTTTGCATGCTTGTTAAGGATGTTATTTCACATATGCCCACCAATTTTCGTGAAGTTCTGAGTTTTTTTTTAGGATTTATAGGCTTATGAGTGCACTGTTAGCCCTTACTGTAGAAAAAGCCCACATTCTTACAATATCATACCATTTTCCATTAAAACAGTAATATACAGGAATATACCTACAGGAATATACTGTGAATTAACAGCGCTCAAAGTCGACACTCAGAGGCTGTTTTCCCAATCACACCCTATACCCTCATTCCCTATTCCCTACATTAGTTCACTAATATAGTCCACTTGACAGTGAGTGAATTGAGACACTGATGAACACCTGATAAGCAGAATCACTGAAGGACAGAGAAACAAGAACAGAAAAAAAAGAAACACAAGAACTACAACTGACTTCCAGCCACACTGAGTGTGAAACCAGTTTAACATTATTTATTTCAAGTTCTTGTTGAGAATGAACAGGGATTTAGTTAATAATAAAGTTTGTTCTCACCATGATGGAGATCAGTATTTGCTTTAGTTGGTCTCTTGTACCTTAACTCAAAGACTTCGTTAATTCTTCTCTCATCGGCTGCTGTAACAGTGAGTGTATGAAGCACATTTGTTACAGCAAGAAAAGTCAAGAAGTTGATCAGGAGTTTTTGGTTTTGTGATATCAAAATCATACATGATTTATTACTTGTTAATATATGTGAGCTGTGAATTTCTGGTTTAATACCATATATCTGATAATCTACAACATGAAATCCAGCAATATTTCTGAAATCAGGTCAACTGAAAATTTTTGAAATCATATAGTGCATTAAAATTGTATTAACTCCTGCTTGACTCACGCACAAACAAGACATCAACAATCATCATATGAATCTCAACAATGGTTATGATCAAAAGTTTCATGTCGCAATGCATGCTGGGTACCAGGATAGTATAAAACTCCCAGCATGCTCTGCTGCATGAATAATAATTAAAAATATATATATTCCTACCATTGTTGAGAAGCATGTTCTAGTTTATGATATTTCTGTGTTTCTACAAGACAGTGTAGCTCTTTTGTTTTTGATTATGCATGTGTTACAAATAAATTAGTCATTGTTGCTGTTGTATCACAGTGGTGGTAACGTAACACTTTTGATTGAGAACTAAACTCTGAATGAGTGAGAACTAACTTCTTAGTGAATGGACAGGCCACATAATGATTTTGTCATGATAGTGAATACAACCACAATCATTCACGAACTGTGTGTGTGCACAAGTGTGACTTGCAAAAACACAGCTCAAGCAGCAAGAGAAAGAATAATGTGTTGGTTGGCATCAGCAACCCAACTAAAGCAAACACTGATCTCTATAATGGTAACTTCAAATCAAACATTTTTAATTAAACATCTCAATAACTACTTCTGTAGATGGATGACAGAAATAAAGTCAAACTGGTTAATAATACGTGTAATAATGTAAAATGGCTGGAAGTCAGTTGTAGTTCTTGTGTTTCTCTATTTTCTGTTCTTGTGTTCCTCTTTCCTTCAGTGATTCTGCTTGTTAACAGCAGGTGTTCATCACTAATGCTCAACAATCACTTACATATTCACTTAATGATCTCACTGCAACACTGCGTCAATGTTACTTTTTACTCTTTGTAGTGTGGATGTTCCTGTGGGGTTGAAAGGGTTAACAGTGTAAGATAAAAAGACACACCCACGAAATTTATTTTAACAGTAATAAACTGTAAGTTATAAAACAGGTTTATACTGGCAACACTGTTGCCAGTAGTTTACTGTAAAATTTTGTTTTTTGGGTCACCATTGTGCTGAAGAGTAGAGCCTGTGCTTCAGTCCAGGAGAAGATCTAAAAACATTGATGATATGCTGCATGTTGCTTTATTTAACAGAATGTAATTGCTGGTTCAGTGGAAATCTTTTTATGTACTTAAGTTTTTAAATGGTTTCTAATGGAAGTTCTTAACTCTTTTCTCACATTATTAATGCATAACACATTTTAGTTTTACACATTTAAATGACAGTTGGTCAATTTAAGGCAGTCGGTTTCTGCAAGTGAAATTAGTTTTAAGTCAAATTTTAATTTAGTGCATTTTACAGTAACAAACTGTATAATACAGTAAATAACTGTACAAATAACAGTAAATTACTGGCAACAGTGTTGCCAGTATTTTACTGTAAAAAAAACCCAGTAAGGTCTAACAGTGTGGATTTTGCCACACCCATTTTCTAAATGACCCTGTTATAGCCACCCAAATGCAAAAATTACACTTTTTTTCAATAATTATTGATCTAGAGAGTCCAGAGAATTGTCCTAGACTGGTCTGGTTCTGATCGGACGAAAAACCAGGGACTAGTTCGCAAAAGTAGGTTTTTAACGTAATTGCGTATATTTAATGAACGATTCGATTGACAGCATTAGTTCTAGAGGCAAAGTTGTTCAGCATGAGGAGATCTATCAAATGATATGCATATTTTGGGGATTTGTGCAACACCACGTGATTACAGAGCCGTAAAACTCGTTAGCGCCAACTAGTGGCCGATTTCTTTCAAAACTCTTACAGACTTCTTTGGCCACGAGTTGAACATGCCCGACGAGTTTCGTTCCGATTGGCCTCCGTTAACCTTGTCTAATAGGTGATTCAACTTCATTGGTCAATGGCGGCCATGTTTTTTGAGATACGCCAATATCCTTCTAGACATAGATGGCCCCTTGGGCCAAAGCACTGCATACCAAATTTCAAGTCAATCGGACAAACGGTCAGTTGTTTATACGTTTTTTTTTGTTTATAGCGCCACCATGTGGTCAATCGACGCGGTTTTTTTACCGTGACCAAAGATTGACCTCCTACACATGTGTACCAAGTTTGGTGAAGTTATCTCATTTACTTCTTGAATTATAGCCATTTTAGTAAAATAGGCTCCTCCCACAACGTTCATTTTGCGCCCCCTAGCAACCGTGAATCGATAATTCAACTTTTTTTCGATGATTATTAATCATCAGACTCCAAAGAACATTTCTGCACTGGTTTGGTTCAGATTGGGCAAAAAACCAGGGACTAGTTCGCAAAAGTAGGTTTTTGACAAAATTCAAAATGGCGGAAAATCTATCATGGCGGAAATAAAATCGGAGATATACGTTTTGTTCTCCAGGTGACCAGCTTTCCACTGATATAAGACACTTGAGTCTACGACATACGGTCTAGGAGTTAGGACCAGTTTCGCGCAATTGATTGCTATAGCGCCACCTATGGGCCAATGTGGCTCATAATTTGATAACCTCTCCTCGATTTTTGTACTACCATATGGCAAAGTTTCAAGTCTCCAGCACTTACGGTTTGGGCTGCACGATGCGTTTTACGGCGGAAGAATAATAATAATAATAATAATAATAATAAAAATCAGTACAATTACAATAGGTTTTCAGCACTTCGTGCTTGAACACCTAATTAAAGCTGCAAGCAGCATTTGTCGGTGTTCAAGCTTTTAAGGCCTTTAAGCACATTAGCATCAAAAGACATTAAGATTTATTTAGCAAGCATTTAACCACTGACATCATAGATGGAAAAACACCATTTACAGCCAATACAGGCAATTTACCATAGGAAATATATGGTTTAAAAGCTTTTTAACAGTTATAGCGCCACCTATGGTCCGATCTCCATAAAATTTTGCATGCTTGTTAATGATGTTATTGCACATATGCTCACCAATTTTTGTGAAGTTTTGAGTTTTTATTTAGGATTTATAGGCTTTTGAGTGTATTTTGACACGCCCCTTTTCTTAAATTACCCTCTTATAGCCATCCAAATGCAAAAGTTCAACTTTTTTTTAATAATTATTGATCTAGAGAGTCCAGAGAATTGTTCTAGACTGGTCTGGTTCCGATCGGGCGAAAAACCAGGGACTAGTTCGCAAAAGTAGGTTTTTAACGTAATTGCGAATAATTAATGAACAATTCGATTGACAGCATTAGTTCTAGAGGCAAAGTTGTTCAACATGAGGAGATCTATCTAATGATATGCATATTCTGACGATATTTGTTACACCACGTGATTACAGAGCCGTAAAACTCGTTAGCGCCAACTAGTGGCCGATTTCTTTCAAAACTCTTACAGACCTCTAGGGCCATGAGTTGAACATGTCCACTGAGTTTCGTTCTGATTGGCCATCGTTAACCTTGTCTTAAACTTAATTGGCCAATGGCGGCCATGTTTTTTTAGATACGCCAATATCCTTCTAGACATAGATGGTCCCTTGGGCCAAGACACTGCATACCAAATTTCAAGTCAATCGGACAAACGGTCAGGTGTTTATACGTTTTTTCTGTGTTATAGCGCCACCATGTGGCCAATCGACGCGGTTTTTTTATCGTGACCTCAGATTGACCTCCTACACATGTGTACCAAGTTTGGTAAAGTTATCTCATTTACTACTTGAGTTATAGGCATTTTAGTAAAATAGGCTCCGCCCATATTAACGTTTTGACGCCCCCTAGCAACCTTGAATCGAAATTTCAACTTTTTTTCAATAATTATTGATCTTCAGACTCCAGAGAACATTTCTGCACTGGTTTGGTTCCGATCGGGCAAAAAACCAGGGACTAGTTCGCAAAAGTAGGTTTTTGACAAAATTCAAAATGGCGGAAAATCTATCATGGCGGAAAAAAAAAACCTGCGCGATTTTTTGTTCGTCTTGAGCCAAGGATTCCAATGATATAAGACACTTGAGTCTAGGCCAAAGGGTTATTGAGATATAAGCAAAATAGTGGATTTTTTTTGTTTTTTGCGCTATAGCGCCACCTATGGGCCAATCAAGCTCATAATTTGATAACCTCTCCTCGATTTTTGTACTACCTACTGGCAAAGTTTCAAGTCTCTAGCTCTTACGGTTTGGGCTGCACGATGCGTTTTACGGCAGAATAATAATAATAATAATAAAAATCAGTACAATTACAATAGGTTTTCAGCACTACGTGCTTGAACACCTAATTAAAGCTGCAAGCAGCATTTGTCGGTGTTCAAGCTTTTAAGGCCTTTAAGGCCTTTAAGCACATTTACGTTAAAAGACATTAAGATTTATTTAGCAAGCATTTAACCACTGACATCATAGATGGAAAAACACCATTTACAGCCAATACAGACAATTTACCATAGGACATATATGGTTTAAAAGCTTTTTAACAGTTATAGCGCCACCTATGGTCCGATCTCCATAAAATTTTGCATGCTTGTTAATGATGTTATTGCACATATGCTCAACAATTTTTGTGAAGTTTTGAGTTTTTATTTAGGATTTATAGGCTTTTGAGTGTATTTTGACACGCCCCTTTTCTTAAATTACCCTCTTATAGCCATCCAAATGCAAAAGTTCAACTTTTTTTAATAATTATTGATCTAGAGAGTCCAGAGAATTGTTCTAGACTGGTCTGGTTCCGATCGGGCGAAAAACCAGGGACTAGTTCGCAAAAGTAGGTTTTTAACGTAATTGCGTATAATTAATGAACAATTCGATTGACAGCATTAGTTCTAGAGGCAAAGTTGTTCAGCATGAGGAGATCTATCAAATGATATGCATATTCTGACGATATTTGTAACACCACGTGATTACAGAGCCGTAAAACTCGTTAGCGCCAACTAGTGGCCGATTTCTTTCAAAACTCTTACAGACCTTTAAGGCCATGAGTTGAACATGGCCATCGAGTTTCGTTACGATTGGCCTCCGTTAACCTTGTCTAATGGGTGCTTAAACTTCATTGGCCAATGGCGGCCATTTTTTTTTTAGATACGCCAATATCCTTCTAGACATAGATGGCCCCTTGGGCCAAGACAGTGCATACCAAATTTTAAGTCAATCGGACAAACGGTCAGGTGTTTATACTTTTTTTCTGTGTTATAGCGCCACCATGTGGCCAATCGACGCGGTTTTTTTATCGTGACCTCAAATTGACCTCCTACACATGTGTACCAAGTTTGGTGAAGTTATCTCATTTACTACTTGAGTTATAGGCGTTTTAGTAATATAGGCTCCGCCTACAACGTTAATTTTACGCCCCCTAGCGACCGTTAATCGATAATTGAACTTTTTTTCAATAATTATTGATTATCAGACTCCAGAGAACATTTCTGCATTGGTTTGGTTCCGATCGGGCAAAAAACCAGGGACTAGTTCGCAAAAGTAGGTTTTGGACAAAATTCAAAATGGCGGAAAATCTATCATGGCGGAAATTAAATCGGAGATATACGTTTTTTACGTCAGGTGGTCAGCTTTCCAATGATATAAGACACTTGAGTCTACGACATACGGTCTAGGAGTTATGACCAGTTTCGCGCAATTGATCGCTATAGCGCCACCTATGGGCCAATCGGGGTCATAATTTGATAACCTCTCCTCGATTTTTGTACTACCATATGGCAAAGTTTCAAAGCTCCAGCACTTACGGTTTGGGCTGCACGATGCGTTTTACGGCAGAAGAAAAATAATAATAATAATAATAATAATAATAATAAAAATCAGTACAATTACAATAGGTTTTCAGCACTTCGTGCTTGAACACCTAATAATAAAAATCAGTACAATTACAATAGGTTTTCAGCACTTCGTGCTTGAACACCTAAAAATCAGTACAATTACAATAGGTTTTCAACACTTCGTGCTTGAACACCTAATAAGAACGATACCTTTTTGCCAGTTATAGCGCCACCTATGGTCCGATCTCCATGAAACTCGGCATGCTTGTTAATGATGTTATTGCACATATGCTCACCATTTTTTGTGAAGTTTTGACTTTTTGTTTAGGATTTATAGGCTTTTGAGTGTATTTTGACACGCCCCTTTTCTGAAATGACCCTGTTACAGCCAGCCAAATGCAAAAGTTGCACTTCTTCTTGATAATTATTGTTCAGCAGAGTCCAGAGAACTGTCCTAGACTGGTTTGGTTCTCATTGGGCAAAAAACCAAGGACTAGTTCGCACAAGTAGGTTTTTGGACAAAATTGGCCATAACTTTTTTTTTTTGCTCCAAATCGAATTTGGAGATATACATCTTGTTCGTCGTGAGCCAAGGATTACAGTGATGTGAAAACTGTGATTCTAGCACAAACAAGCTAGGAGTTATGAGCAATTTAGTACTTTGGGTTGCTCTAGCGCCACCTATGGGCCAATTGGGCTCATATTTTGATAACCTCTCCTCGATTTTTGTACTACCATCTGGCAAAGTTTCAAGGCTCCAGCACTTATGGTTTGGGCTGCACGATGCGTTTTACGGCAGAATAATAATAATAATAATTAAAGCTGCAAGCAGCATTTATCGGTGTTCAAGCCTTTAAGGCCTTTGAGCCACATTAAAGCATTTAAGACATTAAGTTGTATTTAGCAAGCTTTTAACCACTGACATAATAGATAGAAAAGTCCATTTACCATGATTTACAATTTACCATACATTTAGCATGATTTACCATAGTTTACCATGATTTATCAAAGTTTACCATGATTTACCATGTTCTAGGATGATTTATAATGATTTACTATGTTCTAGTATGATTCACCATGATTCACCATGACTTACCATGTTCCAGTATGATTTACCATAGTTTTCCATGATTTACCTTGTTCTAGCATGATTTACAACAATTGAATACATTCTAGTTTGATTTAATATGATTCTAGCAAGATTTACCATAGTTTACCATGATTTATCTTTGTTTACCTTGATTTACCATGTTACAGGATGATTAACCATGATACACCACATTCTAGCATGATTTACCCTATTTACTGTGATTTACCATGTTTCTAGAGTTATTTACCACAATTTACCATGTTGCTAGCAATAATGTGAAGCATCAGAACAAATGAAGTGATAAACTCTGACAAAATATGATTGTGTTATAATAGTAATTGTTATGTAAGGGATTTTTTAGTGTCTAAATATATAAATGTAAAATGAAAGTGAGCCAATAAGTGGTCTTCTACTGCCCTCTGCTGGACATTCTACTTATTAATAGTCTTTTCACATGTACTTTTACAAGTCTTGATTTTTACCAGTATTTTGCACTAAACCAAACCAGTTTTTCCATGTTAACTCCATTATGCATGCTTACACACATTACACGTCCATCAAAATAAAAAAGATATAGCTTTAAGCATTTGTTTGTTAGTCAATGCTGAAAGCTGATAAAAAGATTACAAATATAATCCTGCTGCTCTCTCTAGTGGACAACAGTGTTATTGCAGCCTCCATCTTACAGTTGAAGTGAATGAATGAATGGAAATTTGGTTTTTCACTTATATTTCGGGAACGAGAAGACGAAAAAATCTGAAACTCGGAGCTTAGATAGTGCTCGAGGTGCCCTGTGTAATGAGACCATCCCGGTGTTGGTGGGTGATTGGGGCCGGGAGTTATTCCCGTTCAAATGCAATCCTTTTTTTGGCTTATATCTCGGGAATGCCCTGGCCAAATCGCACCAAAATCGAATCGAAGCTAGGCGGGGACGGGCCCTTTCCAACAAGCTATTCCACAAGGATCGGGGTGGTCTGGTTCGGGAGTTACAGCCGTTCAAATTCGGAGGTCTCGCGAATTCGACATTCGCGGGGGGGCGTTCCTGAGCTCCGCGACAATAGATTTCGATTAAGGGCCTGGAGAGGACCTTACCATCAAAATTTGAGCGCGCAACGACTTTCCGTTTTCGAGTTATGAGTGAATTTGTACTGCGGGGGGCGTGGCCTAAATGGCGGCCTCCGTTTCACTTTCACTTCCATAATTCCCATTTCTCAGTGTGATACAATTGTCAATAGTAATACTCCAATAGATGAATTTTGTCAAAATGTGATTGTAAATGTTAAAATAGTGATTTTATAAAGTCTAAATATGAATTATAGAACAATATTAGTGAGTAGTATGACCAAGTGACCAGAAGGGGGCAGTATTAAACCACTTATGTCAATATGACTAGTTTGCAAAAGTAGGTTTTTAACATAATAGCAAATATTTAATGAACAATTTTATTGACAGTAGTGGTTCTTGAGGCAAAGTTGTTCCGTATGAGGAGATCTATCAAAATATATGCATATTATGTGGATGTTTTTAACACCACGTGATTACAGAGATAGAAAATACCATTTACAGCCAATACAGGCAAGTCACCATAGGGAATACATGGTTTTCAAAGCTTTTTAACAGTTATAGCGCCACATATGGTCCGATCTCCATGAAACTCGGCGTGCTTCTTCAGCATGTTATGACACATATGCCTACCAATTTCTGTGAAGTTTTGAGTTTTTGTTTAGGATTTATAGGCTTTTGAGTGTATTTTGCCACGCCCATTTTTTAAAATGACCCTGTTACAGCCACCCAAATGCAAAAGTTCAACTTTTTTTCAATAATTATTGATCTAGAGAGTCCAGAGAATTGTCCTAGACTTGTTTGGTTCTGATTGGGCAAAAAACCAGGGACTAGTTCGCAAAAGTAGGTTTTTAACATATTCGTGAATATTTAATAAACGGTTTGATTGACAGCAGTGGTTCTTGAGGCAAATATGTTCACCATGAGAAGATCTATCAAATGATTTGCATATTGTGACGATATTTGTAACACCACGTGATTAAAGAGCCTTAAAACTCGTTAGCGCCAACTAGTGTCCGATTTCTTTCAAAACTCTTACAGACCACTGGGGCCATGAGTTGAACACGCCCACCGAGTTTCGTTCTGATTGGCCTCCGTTAACCTTGTCTAATAGGTGATTCAACTTAATTGGCCAATGGCGGCCATGTTTTTTGAGATACGCCAATATCCTTTTACACATACATGGGGCCTTGGGCCAAGACACTGCATACCAAATTTTAAGTCAATCGGACAAACGGTCAGGTGTTTATATGTTTTTTCTGTGTTATAGCGCCACCATGTGGCCAATCGACGCGTTTTTTTTATCGTCACCTCAGATTGCCCTCCTACACATGTGTACCAAGTTTGGTGAAGCTATCTCATTTACTTCTCGAGTTATAAGCATTTTAGTCAAATAGGCTCCTCCCACAACGTTCATTTTGCGCCCCCTAGCGAGCCCGATTTGAAAATTCAACTTTTTTTCGATCATTATTGATCTTCAGACTCCAGAGAACATTTCTGCACTGGTTTGGTTCCGATCGGGCAAAAAACCAGGGACTAGTTTGCAAAAGTAGATTTTTGACAAAATTCAAAATGGCGGAAAAATTTGCATACCGGAAATGAAATCGGAGATATACATTTTTTACGTCAGGTGGTCAGCTTTCCAATGATATAAGACACTTGAGTCTACGACATACGGTCTAGGAGTTATGAGCAGTTTCGCGCAATTGATTGCTATAGCGCCACCTATAGGCCAATCGGGCTCATAATTTGATAACCTCTCCTCGATTTTTGTACTACCTTGTGGCAAAGTTTCAAGTCTCTAGCACTTACGGTTTGGGCTGCACGATGCGTTTTACAGGAGAATAATAATAATAATTAAAGCTGCAAGCAGCATTTGTCGGTGTTCAAGCTTTTAAGGCCTTTAAGCATTTAAGACATTAAGTTTTATTTAGCAAGCATTTAACCACTGACATCATAGATGGAAAAGACTACGTTTTAACATGATTTACCATGATATACCACATTTTAGTGTGATTTTTCATGATTTAGCATGTTCCAGTATGATTTACCATGAATCTAGCATGATTTACTATAGTTTACCATGATATACCAAGTTCTAGTATGATTCACCATGATTTACCCTGTTTTAGCATGGTTTACAACAATTGAACACATTCTATTATGATTTAATGATTCTAGCATGATTTACCATAGTTTACCATGATTTATCTTAGTTTACCTTGATTTACCATGTTACAGGATGATTTACCATGATATACCACATTCTAGAATGATTTACCAGGATTCTAGCATGATTTACCCTATTTACTATGATTTACCATGTTTCTAGAGTTATTTACCACGATTTACCACGTTGCTAGCAATAATGTGAAGCATCAGAACAAATGAAGTGATAAACTCTGACAAAATATGATTGTGTTATAATAGTAATCGTTATATAAGGGATTTTTTAGTGTCTAAATATATGAATGCAAAAGCACATGTGAAAAGACTATTAATAATTAGTATGGCCAGCAGAGGGCAGTAGAAGACCACTTATTGGCTCACTTTCATTTTGAACTACTTGGTTTCACCAGTAATCTGCATGCTTACAAACACAAACACACACACACAATTTTCATGCTTCTTTATCATGTTATTTCACATGTTCTGACCTGTTTTTAAGAAGATCTGAGCATTCATTGAAAATATATAGGCTTTCGGGGACACTTGGTCAAGGCAACATATTGAAGTGACCCTATTATAGCCATCCAAATTCAGAAGTTCAACTTTTTCTGATAATCATTGATCTAGAGAGTCCAGATAATTATTCTGCACTGGTTTTGAACATTATGATATGAACATTATTTGATCATAGATGGAAAACACCATTTACAGCCAATACAGGCAATTTACCATAGGAAATATATGGTTTTTAACTGTTTTTAACTGTTATAGCGCCACCTATAGTCCGATCTCCATATAATTTTGCATGCTTGTTAAGGATGTTATTTCACATATGCCCACCAATTTTCGTGAAGATCTGAGGTTTTTTTTAGGATTTATAGGCTTTTGAGTGTATTTTGACACGCCCCTTTTCTTAAATGACCCTCTTATAGCCACCCAAATCCAAAAGTTCAAATTTTTTTAATAATTATTGATCTAGAGAGTCCAGAGAATTGTTCTAGACTGGTCTGGTTCCGATCGGGCGAAAAACCAGGGACTAGTTCGCAAAAGTAGGTTTTTAACGTAATTGCGTATAATTAATGAACAATTCGATTGACAGCATTAGTTCTAGAGGCAAAGTTGTTCAGCATGAGGAGATCTATCAAATGATATGCATATTCTGACGATATTTGTAACACCACGTGATTACAGAGCCGTAAAACTCGTTAGCGCCAACTAGTGGCCGATTTCTTTCAAAACTCTTACAGACCTCTAGGGCCATGAGTTGAACATGCCCACTGAGTTTCGTTCTGATTGGCCATCGTTAACCTTGTCTTAAACTTAATTGGCCAATGGCGGCCATGTTTTTTGAGATACGCCAATATCCTTTTACACATACATGGTCCCTTGGGCCAAGACACTGCATACCAAATTTCAAGTCAATCGGACAAACGGTCAGGTGTTTATACGTTTTTTCTGTGTTATAGCGCCACCATGTGGCCAATTGACGCGGTTTTTTTATCGTGACCTCAGATTGACCTCCTACACATGTGTACCAAGTTTGGTAAAGTTATCTCATTTACTACTTGAGTTATAGGCATTTTAGTAAAATAGGCTCCGCCCATATTAACGTTTTGACGCCCCCTAGCAACCGTGAATCGAAATTTCAACTTTTTTTCAATAATTATTGATCTTCAGACTCCAGAGAACATTTCTGCACTGGTTTGGTTCCGATCGGGCAAAAAACCAGGGACTAGTTCGCAAAAGTAGGTTTTTGACAAAATTCAAAATGGCGGAAAATCTATCATGGCGGAAAAAAAAAACCTGCGCGATTTTTTGTTCGTCTTGAGCCAAGGATTCCAATGATATAAGACACTTGAGTCTAGGCCAAAGGGTTATTGAGATATAAGCAAAATAGTGAATTTTTTTTGTTTTTTGCGCTATAGCGCCACCTATGGGCCAATCGAGCTCATAATTTGATAACCTCTCCTCGATTTTTGTACTACCTACTGGCAAAGTTTCAAGTCTCTAGCTCTTACGGTTTGGGCTGCACGATGCGTTTTACGGCAGAAGAATAATAATAATAATAAAAATCAGTACAATTACAATAGGTTTTCAGCACTACGTGCTTGAACACCTAATAAAAATCGGTACAATTACAATAGGTTTTCAGCACTTCGTGCTTGAACACCTAATAATAAAAATCAGTACAATTACAATAGGTTTTCAACACTTCGTGCTTGAACACCTAATAAGAACGATACCTTTTTGCCAGTTATAGCGCCACCTATGGTCCGATCTCCATGAAACTCGGCATGCTTGTTAATGATGTTATTGCACATATGCTCACCATTTTTTGTGAAGTTTTGACTTTTTGTTTAGGATTTATAGGCTTTTGAGTGTATTTTGACACGCCCCTTTTCTGAAATGACCCTGTTACAGCCAGCCAAATGCAAAAGTTGCACTTCTTCTTGATAATTATTGTTCAGCAGAGTCCAGAGAACTGTCCTAGACTGGTTTGGTTCTCATTGGGCAAAAAACCAAGGACTAGTTCGCACAAGTAGGTTTTGGACAAAATTGGCCATAACTTTTTTTTTTTGCTCCAAATCGAATTTGGAGATATACATCTTGTTCGTCGTGAGCCAAGGATTACAGTGATGTGAAAACTGTGATTCTAGCACAAACAAGCTAGGAGTTATGAGCAATTTAGTACTTTGGGTTGCTCTAGCGCCACCTATGGGCCAATTGGGCTCATATTTTGATAACCTCTCCTCGATTTTTGTACTACCATCTGGCAAAGTTTCAAGGCTCCAGCACTTATGGTTTGGGCTGCACGATGCGTTTTACGGCAGAATAATAATAATAATTAAAGCTGCAAGCAGCATTTGTCGGTGTTCAAGCTTTTAAGGCTTTTAAGGCCTTTAAGCACATTAACGTTAAAAGACATTAAGATTTATTTAGCAAGCATTTAACCACTGACATCATAGATGGAAAAACACCATTTACAGCCAATACAGACAATTTACCGTAGGAAATATATGGTTTAAAAGCTTTTTAACAGTTATAGCGCCACCTATGGTCCGATCTCCATAAAATTTTGCATGCTTGTTAATGATGTTATTGCACATATTCTCACCAATTTTTGTGAAGTTTTGAGTTTTTATTTAGGATTTATAGGCTTTTGAGTGTATTTTGACACGCCCCTTTTCTTAAATTACCCTCTTATAGCCATCCAAATGCAAAAGTTCAACTTTTTTTAATAATTATTGATCTAGAGAGTCCAGAGAATTGTTCTAGACTGGTCTGGTTCCGATCGGGTGAAAAACCAGGGACTAGTTCGCAAAAGTAGGTTTTTAACGTAATTGCGTATAATTAATGAAAAATTCAATTGACAGCATTAGTTCTAGAGGCAAAGTTGTTCAGCATGAGGAGATCTATCAAATGATATGCATATTCTGACGATATTTGTAACACCACGTGATTACAGAGCCGTAAAACTCGTTAGCGCCAACTAGTGGCCGATTTCTTTCAAAACTCTTACAGACCTTTAGGGCCATGAGTTAAACATGGCCATCGAGTTTCGTTACGATTGGCCTCCGTTAACCATGTCTAATGGGTGCTTAAACTTCATTGGCCAATGACGGCCATTTTTTTTTTAGATACGCCAATATCCTTCTAGACATAGATGGCCCCTTGGGCCAAGACACTGCATACCAAATTTTAAGTCAATCGGACAAACGGTCAGGTGTTTATACGTTTTTTCTGTGTTATAGCGCCACCATGTGGCCAATCGACGCGGGTTTTTTATCGTGACCTCAAATTGACCTCCTACACATGGGTACCAAGTTTGGTGAAGTTATCTCATTTACTACTTGAGTTATAGGCGTTTTAGTAAAATAGGCTCCGCCTACAACGTTAATTTTACGCCCCCTAGCGACCGTTAATCGATAATTGAACTTTTTTTCAATAATTATTGATTATCAGACTCCAGAGAACATTTCTGCATTGGTTTGGTTCCGATCGGGCGAAAAACCAGGGACTAGTTTGCAAAAGTAGGTTTTTGACAAAATTCAAAATGGCGGAAAATCTATCATGGCGGAAATTAAATCGGAGATATACGTTTTTTACGTCAGGTGGTCAGCTTTCCAATGATATAAGACACTTGAGTCTACGACATACGGTCTAGGAGTTATGACCAGTTTCGCGCAATTGATCGCTATAGCGCCACCTATGGGCCAATCGGGGTCATAATTTGATAACCTCTCCTCGATTTTTGTACTACCATATGGCAAAGTTTCAAGTCTCTAGCTCTTACGGTTTGGGCTGCACGATGCGTTTTACGGCAGAAGAATAACAATAACAAGACAAATTAAAGCTGCAAGCAGCATTTGTCGGTGTTCAAGCTTTTAAGGCCTTTAAGGCCTTTAAGCACATTAACGTTAAAAGACATTAAGATTTATTTAGCAAGCATTTAATCACTGACATCATAGATGGAAAAACACCATTTACAGCCAATACAGGCAATTTACCATAGGAAATATATGGTTTAAAAGCTTTTTAACAGTTATAGCGCCACCTATGGTCCGATCTCCATAAAATTTGGCATGCTTGTTAATGATGTTATTGCACATATGCTCACCAATTTTTGTGAAGTTTTGAGTTTTTATTTAGGATTTATAGGCTTTTGAGTGTATTTTGACACGCCCCTTTTCTTAAATTACCCTCTTATAGCCATCCAAATGCAAAAGTTCAACTTTTTTAATAATTATTGATCTAGAGAGTCCAGAGAATTGTTCTAGACTGGTCTGGTTCCGATCGGGCGAAAAACCAGGGACTAGTTCGCAAAAGTAGGTTTTTAACGTAATTGCGTATAATTAATGAACAATTCGATTGACAGCATTAGTTCTAGAGGCAAAGTTGTTCAGCATGAGGAGATCTACCAAATGATATGCATATTCTGACGATATTTGTAACACCACGTGATTACAGAGCCGTAAAACTCGTTAGCGCCAACTAGTGGCCGATTTCTTTCGAAACTCTTACAGACCTTTAGGGCCACGAGTTGAACATGCCCGACGAGTTTCGTTCCGATTGGTTTCCGTTAACCTTGTCTAATAGGTGCTTAAACTTCATTGGCCAATGGCGGCCATTTTTTTTTTAGATACGCCAATATCCTTCTAGACATAGATGGCCCCTTGGGCCAAGACACTGCATACCAAAATTTAAGTCAATCGGACAAACGGTCAGGTGTTTATACGTTTTTTCTGTGTTATAGCGCCACCATGTGGCCAATCAACGCGGTTTTTTTATCGTGACCTCAAATTGACCTCCTACACATGTGTACCAAGTTTGGTGATGTTATCTCATTTACTACTTGAGTTATAGGCGTTTTAGTAATATAGGCTCCGCCTACAACGTTAATTTTACGCCCCCTAGCGACCGTTAATCGATAATTTAACTTTTTTTCAATAATTATTGATTATCAGACTCCAGAGAACATTTCTGCATTGGTTTGGTTCCGATCGGGCAAAAAACCAGGGACAAGTACGCAAAATTAGGTTTTTAACAAAATTCAAAATGGCGGAAAATCTATCATGGCGGAAATTAAATCGGAGATATACGTTTTTTACGTCAGGTGGTCAGCTTTCCAAAGATATAAGACACTTGAGTCTACGACATACGGTCTAGGAGTTATGACCAGTTTCGCGCAATTGATCGCTATAGCGCCACCTATGGGCCAATCGGGGTCATAATTTGATAACCTCTCCTCGATTTTTGTACTACCATATGGCAAAGTTTCAAAGCTCCAGCACTTACGGTTTGGGCTGCACGATGCGTTTTACGGCAGAAGAAAAATAATAATAATAATAATAATAATAATAATAAAAATCAGTACAATTACAATAGGTTTTCAGCACTTCGTGCTTGAACACCTAATAATAATAATTAAAGCTGCAAGCAGCATTTGTCGGTGTTCAAGCTTTTAAGGCCTTTAAGGCCTTTAAGCACATTAACGTTAAAAGACATTAAGATTTATTTAGCAAGCATTTAACCACTGACATCATAGATGGAAAAACACCATTTACAGCCAATACAGACAATTTACCATAGGAAATATATGTTTAAAAGCTTTAAACAGTTATAGCGCCACCTATGGTCGATCTCCATAAAATTTTGCATGCTTGTTAATGATGTTATTGCACATATGCTCACCAATTTTTGTGAAGTTTTGAGTTTTTATTTAGGATTTATAGGCTTTTGAGTGTATTTGACACGCCCCTTTTCTTAAATTACCCTCTTATAGCCATCCAAATGCAAAAGTTCAACTTTTTTTAATAATTATTGATCTAGAGAGTCCAGAGAATTGTTCTAGACTGGTCTGGTTCCGATCGGGCGAAAAACCAGGGACTAGTTCGCAAAAGTAGGTTTTTAACGTAATTGCGTATAATTAATGAACAATTCGATTGACAGCATTGGTTCTAGAGGCAAAGTTGTTCAGCATGAGGATATCTATCAAATGATATGCATATTCTGACGATATTTGTAACACCACGTGATTACAGAGCCGTAAAACTCGTTAGCGCCAACTAGTGGCCGATTTCTTTCAAAACTCTTACAGACCTTTAGGGCCATGAGTTGAACATGGCCATAGAGTTTCGTTACGATTGGCCTCCGTTAACCTTGTCTAATGGGTGCTTAAACTTCATTGGCCAATGGCGGCCATTTTTTTTTTTAGATACGCCAATATCCTTCTAGACATAGATGGCCCCTTGGGCCAAGACACTGCATACCAAATTTTAAGTCAATCGGACAAACGGTCAGGTGTTTATACGTTTTTTCTGTGTTATAGCGCCACCATGTGGCCAATCGACGCGGTTTTTTTATCGTGACCTCAAATTGACCTCCTACATATGTGTACCAAGTTTGTTGAAGTTATCTCATTTACTACTTGAGTTATAGGCGTTTTAGTAATATAGGCTCCGCCTACAACGTTAATTTTACGCCCCCTAGCAACCGTTAATCGATAATTTTACTTTTTATTAATAATTATTGATTATCAGACTCCAGAGAACATTTCTGCATTGGTTTGGTTCCGATCGGGCGAAAAACCAGGGACTAGTTTGCAAAAGTAGATTTTCGACAAAATTCAAAATGGCGGAAAAATTTGCATACCGGAAATGAAATCGGAGATATACATTTTTTACGTCAGGTGGTCAGCTTTCCAATGATATAAGACACTTGAGTCTACGACATACGGTCTAGGAGTTATGACCAGTTTTGCGCAATTGGTCGCTATAGCGCCACCTATGGGCCAATCGGGGTCATAATTTGATAACCTCTCCTCGATTTTTGTACTACCTTGTGGCAAAGTTTCAAGTCTCTAGCTCTTACGGTTTGGGCTGCACGATGCGTTTTACGGCAGAATAATAATAATAATAATAATAATTAAAGCTGCAAGCAGCATTTGTCGGTGTTCAAGCTTTTAAGGCCTTTTGGGCCTTTAAGCACCTTAGCATCAAAAGACATTAAGATTTATTTAGCAAGCATTTAACCACTGACATCATAGATGGAAAAACACCATTTACAGCCAATACAGGCAATTTACCATAGGACATATATGATTTTGAAGCGTTTTAACAGTTATAGCGCCACCTATGGTCCGATCTCCATATAACTTTGCATGCTTGTTAATGATGTTATTTCACATATGCTCACCAATTTTTGTGAAGTTATGAGTTTTAATTCGGGATTTATAGGCTTTTGAGTGTATTTTGACACACCCCTTTTCTAAATGAGCCAATTATAGCCATACAAATGCAAAAATGACACTTTTTTTCGATAATTATTGATCTAGAGAGTCCAGAGAATTGTCCTAGACTGGTCTGGTTCCGATCGGGTGAAAAACCAGGGACTAGTTCGCAAAAGTAGGTTTTTAACATATTCGTGAATATTTAATGAACGGTTTGATTGACAGCAGTGGTTCTTGAGGCAAAGTTGTTCAGCATGAGGAGATCTATCAAATGATATGCATTTTGTGATGATATCTGTAACACCACGTGATTACAGAGCCGTAAAACTCGTTAGCGCCAACTAGTGGCTGATTTCTTTCAAAACTCTTACAGACCTCTAGGGCCATGAGTTGAACATGCCCACTGAGTTTCGTTCTGATTGGCCTCCGTTAACCTTGTCTAATAGGTGCTTACACTTCATTGGCCAATGGCGGCCATGTTTTTTGAGATACGCCAATATCCTTTTACACATACATGGGGCCTTGGGCCAAGACACTGCATACCAAATTTCAAGTCAATTGGACAAACGGTCAGGTGTGTATACGTTTTTTTTTGTTTATAGCGCCACCATGTGGTCAATCGACGCGGTTTTTTTATCGTGACCTCAAATTGACCTCCTACACATGTGTACCAAGTTTGGTGAAGCTATCTCATTTGCTTCTCGAGTTATAGGCATTTTAGTAAAATAGGCTCCGCCCACATTAACGTTTTGACGCCCCCTAGCGACCGTGAAACGATAATTCAACTTTCTTTCGATAATTATTGATCTTCAGACTCCAGAGAACATTTCTGCACTGGTTTGGTTCCGATCGGGCGAAAAACCAGGGACTAGTTCGCAAAAGTAGGTTTTTGACAAAATTCAAAATGGCGGAAAATCTATCATGGCGGAAATGAAATCGGAGATATACGTTTTTTACGTCAGGTGGTCAGCTTTCCAATGATATAAGATACTTGCGTCTACGACATACGGTCTAGGAGTTATGACCAGTTTCGCGCAATTGATTGCTATAGCGCCACCTATGGGCCAATGTGGCTCATAATTTGATAACCTCTCCTCGATTTTTGTACTACCATATGGCAAAGTTTCAAAGCTCCAGCACTTACGGTTTGGGCTGCACGATGCGTTTTACGGCGGAAGAATAATAATAATAATAATAATAATAATAAAAATCAGTACAATTACAATAGGTTTTCAGCACTTCGTGCTTGAACACCTAATAATAATAAAAATCAGTACAATTACAATAGGTTTTCAGCACTTCGTGCTTGAACACCTAATTAAAGCTGCAAGCAGCATTTATCGGTGTTCAAGCCTTTAAGGCCTTTGAGCACATTAAAGCATTTAAGACATTAAGTTGTATTTAGCAAGCTTTTAACCACTGACATAATAGATAGAAAAGTCCATTTACCATGATTTACAATTGACCATACATTTAGCATGATTTACCATAGTTTACCATGATTTATCAAAGTTTACCACAATTTACCATGTTCTAGGATGATTTATAATGATTTACTATGTTCTAGTATGATTCACCATGACTTACCATGACTTACCATGTTCCAGTATGATTTACCATAGTTTTCCATGATATACCAAGTTCTAGTATGATTCACCATGATTTACCTTGTTCTAGCATGATTTACAACAATTGAATACATTCTAGTTTGATTTAATATGATTCTAGCGTGATTTACCATAGTTTACCATGATTTATCTTTGTTTACCTTGATTTACCATGTTACAGGATGATTTACCATGTTACAGGATGATTAACCATGATACACCACATTCTAGCATGATTTACCCTATTTACTATGATTTACCATGTTTCTAGCGTTATTTACCACGATTTACCACGTTGCTAGCAATAATGTGAAGCATCAGAACAAATGAAGTGATAAACTCTGACAAAATATGATTGTGTTATAATAGTAATCGTTATGTAAGGGATTTTTTAGTGTCTAAATATATACATGTAAAATGAAAGTGAGCCAATAAGTGGTCTTCTACTGCCCTCTGCTGGACATTCTACTTATTAATAGTCTTTTAACATGTACTTTTACAAGTCTTGATTTTTACCAGTGTTTTGCACTAAACCAAACCAGTTTATCCATGTTAACTCCATTATGCATGCTTACACACATTACACGTCCATCAAAATAACAAAGATATAGCTTTAAGCATTTGTTTGTTAGTCAATGCTGAAAGCTGATAAAAAGATTACAAATATAATCCTGCTGCTCTCTCTAGTGGACAACAGTGTTATTGCAGCCTCCATCTTACAGTTGAAGTGAATGAATGAATGGAAATTTGGTTTTTCACTTATATTTCGGGAACGAGAAGGCGAAAAAATCTGAAACTCGGAGCTTAGATAGTGCTCGAGGTGCCCTGTGTAATGAGACCATCCTGGTGTTGGTGGGTGATTGGGGCCGGGAGTTATTCCCGTTCAAATGCAATCCTTTTTTGGCTTATATCTCAGGAATGCCCGGGCCAAATCGCACCAAAATCGAATCGAAGCTAGGCGGGGACGGGCCCTTTCCAACAAGCTATTCCACAAGGATCGGGGTGGTCTGGTTCGGGAGTTACAGCCGTTCAAATTTGGAGGTCTCGCGAATTCGACATTCGCGGGGGGGGGGCGTTCCTGAGCTCCGCGACAATAGATTTCGATTAAGAGCCTGGAGAGGACCTTACCATCAAAATTTGAGCGCGCAACGACTTTCCGTTTTCGAGTTATGAGTGAATTTGTACTGCGGGGGGCGTGGCCTAAATGGCGGCCTCCGTTTCACTTTCACTTCCACAATTCCCATTTCTCAGTGTGATACAATTGTCAATAGTAATACTCCAATAGATGAATTTTGTCAAAATGTGATTGTAAGTGTTAAAATAGTGATTTTATAAAGTCTAAATATGAATTATAGAACAATATTAGTGAGTAGTATGACCAAGTGACCAGAAGGGGGCAGTATTAAACCACTTATGTCAATATAGTTTGCAAAAGTAGCTTTTTAACATAATAGCAAATATTTAATGAACAATTTTATTGACAGTAGTGGTTCTTGAGGCAAAGTTGTTCAGTATGAGGAGATCTATCAAAATATATGCATATTATGTGGATGTTTTTAACACCACGTGATTACAGAGATGGAAAATACCATTTACAGTCAATACAGGCAAGTCACCATAGGGAATACATGGTTTTCAAAGCTTTTTAACAGTTATAGCACCACATATGGTCCGATCTCCATGAAACTCGGCGTGCTTCTTCAGCATGTTATGACACATATGCCTACCAATTTCTGTGAAGTTTTGAGTTTTTGTTTAGGATTTATAGGCTTTTGAGTGTAATTTGCCACGCCCATTTTTTTAAATGACCCTGTTACAGCCACCCAAAGGAAAAAGTTCAACTTTTTTTCAATAACTATTGATCTAGAGAGTCCAGAGAATTGTCTTAGACTTGTTTGGTTCTGATTGGGAGAAAAACCAGGGACTAGTTCGCAAAAGTAGGTTTTTAACATATTCGTGAATATTTAATAAACGGTTTGATTGACAGCAGTGGTTCTTGAGGCAAATATGTTCACCATGAGGAGATCTATCAAATGATATGCATATTGTGACGATATTTGTAACACCACGTGATTACAGAGCCTTAAAACTCGTTAGCGCCAACTAGTGTCCGATTTCTTTCAAAACTCTTACAGACCTTTGGGGCCATGAGTTGAACACGCCCACCGAGTTTCGTTCTGATTGGCCTCCGTTAACCTTGTCTAATAGGTGATTCAACTTAATTGGCCAATGGCGGCCATGTTTTTTGAGATACGCCAATATCCTTTTACACATACATGGGGCCTTGGGCCAAGACACTGCATACCAAATTTTAAGTCAATCGGACAAACGGTCAGGTGTTTATATGTTTTTTCTGTGTTATAGCGCCACCATGTGGCCAATCGACGCGTTTTTTTTACCGTGACCTCATATTGACGTCCGACACATGTGTACCAAGTTTGGTGAAGAAATCTCCTTTACTTCTCGAGTTATAGCCATTTTAGTTAAATAGGCTCCTCCCACAACGTTCATTTTGCGCCCCCTAGCGACTCCGATTTAAAAATTCATTTTTTTTTCGATCATTATTCATCTTCAGACTCCAAAGAACATTTCTGCACTGGTTTGGTTCCGATCGGGTGAAAAACCAGGGACTAGTTCGCAAAAGTAGGTTTTTGACAAAATTCAAAATGGCGGAAAAATTTCCCTACCGGAAATAAAATCGGAGATATACGTTTTGTTCTTCAGGAGTCCAGCTTTCCAATGATATAAGACACTTGAGGCTGGGACATACGGTCTAGGAGATATGACCAGTTTCGCGTATTTGCTGCTATAGCGCCACCTATGGGCCAATCGGGCTCATATTTTGATAACCTCTCCTCGATTTTTGTACTACCCATTGGCAAAGTTTCAAGTCTCTAGGACTTACGGTTTGGGCTGCACGATGCGTTTTACAGGAGAATAATAATAATAACAAGCAGCATTTGTCGGTGTTCAAGCAGTTAAGGCCTTTGAGCACATTTAAGCATTTAAGACATTAAGATTTATTTAGCAAGCTTTTAATCACTGACATCATAGATGGAATAGACCATGTTTTAGCATGATTTAGCATGATATACCATATTTTAGTGTGATTTTTCATGATTTACCATGTTCTTGTATGATTTACTATAGTTTACCATGATATACCAAGTTCTAGTATGATTCAGCATGATTTACTCTGTTCTATTATGGTTTACAACAATTGAACACATTCTAGTATGATTTAATATGATACTAGCATGATTTACCATAGTTTACCATGATTTATCTTAGTTTACCTTGATTTACCATGTTATAAGATGATTTACCATGATATACCACATTCCAGAATGATTTATCAGGAATCTAGCATGATTTACCTTATTTACTGTGATTTACCATGTTTATAGCGTTATTTACCATGATTTACCACGTTGCTAGCAATTATGTGAAGCATCAGAACAAATGAAGTGATAAACTCTGACAAAATATGATTGTGTTATAATAGTAATTGTTATATAAGGGATTTTTTAGTGTCTAAATGAATGCAAAAGCACATGTGAAAAGACTATTAATAAGTAGAATGTCCAGCAGAGGGCAGTAGAAGACCACTTATTGGCTCACTTTCATTTTGAACTGCTTGGTTTCACCAGTATTCTGCATTAAAGCAAAACATTTTTTTCATGTTAACTCCATGATGCATGTTTACACACACACATTTGGGATATGTTAATGTGAAAATCTCTTTTAATGCTGTATAATAAGCATTTCAGGATTCCCATTTCTCTATGTGACACAATTGTCAATAGTAATACTCCAATAGATGAATTTTGACAAAATGTGATTGTAAATGTTAAAATAATTATTTTATAAAGTCTAAATATGACTTGTATAACAATATTAGGGAGTAATATGATTAAATGACAGCAGGGGGCAGTATAATACCACTTATTGGCTTAATATACCATGTTATTCATATCATTTTCATCTTTTTTAACTGTTAAAGAGGCAAATTTTGTCCGATCTATCTGAAATTTGTCATGCTTTTTTAATCATGTTATTTCACATGTTCTGACCTGTTTTTAAGAAGATCTGAGCATTCATTGAAGAGATATAGGCTTTCGGGGACACTTGGTCAAGGCTACATATTGAAGTGACCCTATTATAGCCATCCAAATGCAGAAGTTCAACTTTTTCTGATAATCATTGATCTAGAGAGTCCAGATAATTATTCTGCACTGGTTTTGAACATTATGATATGAACATTATTTGATCATAGATGGAAAACACCATTTACAGCCAATACAGGCAATTTACCATATGGTTTTTAACTGTTTCTAACTGTTATAGCGCCATCTATAGTCCGATCTCCATATCATTTTGCATGCTTGTTAATGATGTTATTTCACATATGCCCACCAATTTTCGTGAAGTTCTGAGTTTTTTTTTTAGGATTTATAGGCTTATGAGTGGATTTTGCCACACCCATTTTCTAAATGACCCTGTTATAGCCACCCAAATGCAAAAATTACACTTTTTTTCAATAATTATTGATCTAGAGAGTCCAGAGAATTGTCCTAGACTGGTCTGGTTCTGATCGGACGAAAAACCAGGGACTAGTTCGCAAAAGTAGGTTTTTAACGTAATTGCGTATATTTAATGAACGATTCGATTGACAGCATTAGTTCTAGAGGCAAAGTTGTTCAGCATGAGGAGATCTATCAAATGATATGCATATTTTGGGGATTTGTGCAACACCACGTGATTACAGAGCCGTAAAACTTGTTAGCGCCAACTAGTGGCCGATTTCTTTCAAAACTCTTACAGACTTCTTTGGCCACGAGTTGAACATGCCCGATGAGTTTCGTTCCGATTGGCCTCCGTTAACCTTGTCTAATAGGTGATTCAAATTCATTGGTCAATGGCGGCCATGTTTTTTGAGATACGCCAATATCCTTCTAGACATAGATGGCCCCTTGGGCCAAAGCACTGCATACCAAATTTCAAGTCAATCGGACAAACGGTCAGGTGTTTATACGTTTTTTCTGAGTTTTAGCGCCACCATGTGGCCAATCGACGCAGTTTTTTTATCGTGACCTCAGATTGACCTCGTACACATGTGTACCAAGTTTGGTGAAGTTATCTCATTTACTACTTGAGTTATAGGCATTTTAGTAATATAGGCTCCGCCTACAACGTTAATTTTACGCCCCCTAGCGACCGTGAATCGATAATTCAACTTTTTTTCAATAATTATTGATCTTCAGACTCCAGAGAACATTTCTGCACTGGTTTGGTTCCGATCGGGCAAAAAAACCTAGGGCTAGTTTGCAAAAGTAGGTTTTGAACAAAATCTAAAATGGCGGAAAAATTTGCATACCGGAAATGAAAAACCTCCGCGATATTTTCTTCGTCTTGAGCCAAGGATTCCAATGATATAAGACACTTGAGTCTAGGACAAAGGGTTATTGAGATATAAGCAAAATAGTGTGATTTTTTTGTTTTTTGCGCTATAGCGCCACCTATGGGCCAATCGGGCTCATAATTTGATAACCTCTCCTCGATTTTTGTACTACCTTGTGGCAAAGTTTCAAGTCTCTAGCACTTACGGTTTGGGCTGCACGATGCGTTTTACAGGAGAATAATAATAATAATAATAAAAATCGGTACAATTACAATAGGTTTTCAGCACTTCGTGCTTGAACACCTAATTAAAGCTGCAAGCAGCATTTGTCGGTGTTCAAGCTTTTAAGGCCTTTTGGGCCTTTAAGCACCTTAGCATCAAAAGACATTAAGATTTATTTAGCAAGCATTTAACCACTGACATCATAGATGGAAAAACACCATTTACAGCCAATACAGGCAATTTACCATAGGACATATATGATTTTGAAGCGTTTTAACAGTTATAGCGCCACCTATGGTCCGATCTCCATATAACTTTGCATGCTTGTTAATGATGTTATTTCACATATGCTCACCAATTTTTGTGAAGTTATGAGTTTTAATTCGGGATTTATAGGCTTTTGAGTGTATTTTGACACACCCCTTTTCTAAATGAGCCAATTATAGCCATACAAATGCAAAAATGACACTTTTTTTCGATAATTATTGATCTAGAGAGTCCAGAGAATTGTCCTAGACTGGTCTGGTTCCGATCGGGTGAAAAACCAGGGACTAGTTCGCAAAAGTAGGTTTTTAACATATTCGTGAATATTTAATGAACGGTTTGATTGACAGCAGTGGTTCTTGAGGCAAAGTTGTTCAGCATGAGGAGATCTATCAAATGATATGCATTTTGTGATGATATCTGTAACACCACGTGATTACAGAGCCGTAAAACTCGTTAGCGCCAACTAGTGGCTGATTTCTTTCAAAACTCTTACAGACCTCTAGGGCCATGAGTTGAACATGCCCACTGAGTTTCGTTCTGATTGGCCTCCGTTAACCTTGTCTAATAGGTGCTTACACTTCATTGGCCAATGGCGGCCATGTTTTTTGAGATACGCCAATATCCTTTTACACATACATGGGGCCTTGGGCCAAGACACTGCATACCAAATTTCAAGTCAATTGGACAAACGGTCAGGTGTGTATACGTTTTTTTTTGTTTATAGCGCCACCATGTGGTCAATCGACGCGGTTTTTTTATCGTGACCTCAAATTGACCTCCTACACATGTGTACCAAGTTTGGTGAAGCTATCTCATTTGCTTCTCGAGTTATAGGCATTTTAGTAAAATAGGCTCCGCCCACATTAACGTTTTGACGCCCCCTAGCGACCGTGAAACGATAATTCAACTTTCTTTCGATAATTATTGATCTTCAGACTCCAGAGAACATTTCTGCACTGGTTTGGTTCCGATCGGGCGAAAAACCAGGGACTAGTTCGCAAAAGTAGGTTTTTGACAAAATTCAAAATGGCGGAAAATCTATCATGGCGGAAATGAAATCGGAGATATACGTTTTTTACGTCAGGTGGTCAGCTTTCCAATGATATAAGATACTTGCGTCTACGACATACGGTCTAGGAGTTATGACCAGTTTCGCGCAATTGATTGCTATAGCGCCACCTATGGGCCAATGTGGCTCATAATTTGATAACCTCTCCTCGATTTTTGTACTACCATATGGCAAAGTTTCAAAGCTCCAGCACTTACGGTTTGGGCTGCACGATGCGTTTTACGGCGGAAGAATAATAATAATAATAATAATTAAAGCTGCAAGCAGCATTTGTCGGTGTTCAAGCTTTTAAGGCCTTTAAGGCCTTTAAGCACATTAGCATCAAAAGACATTAAGATTTATTTAGCAAGCATTTAACCACTGACATCATAGATGGAAAAACACCATTTACAGCCAATACAGACAATTTACCATAGGAAATATATGGTTTAAAAGCTTTTTAACAGTTATAGCGCCACCTATGGTCCGATCTCCATGAAACTCGGCGTGCTTCTTCAGCATGTTATGACACATATGCCTACCAATTTCTGTGAAGTTTTGAGTTTTTGTTTAGGATTTATAGGCTTTTGAGTGTAATTTGCCACGCCCATTTTTTAAAATGACCCTGTTACAGCCACCCAAATGCAAAAGTTCAACTTTTTTTCAATAATTATTGATCTAGAGAGTCCAGAGAATTGTCCTAGACTAGTTTGGTTCTGATTGGGCGAAAAACCAGGGACTAGTTCGCAAAAGTAGGTTTTTAACATATTCGTGAATATTTAATAAACGGTTTGATTGACAACAGTGGTTCTTGAGGCAAATATGTTCAGCATGAGGAGATTTATCAAATGATATGCATATTGTGACGAAATTTGTAACACCACGTGATTACAGAGCCTTAAAACTCGTTAGCGCCAACTAGTGTCCGATTTCTTTCAAAACTCTTACAGACCTCTGGGGCCATGAGTTGAACACGCCCACCGAGTTTTGTTCTGATTGGCCTCCGTTAACCTTGTCTAATAGGTGATTCAACTTAATTGGCCAATGGCGGCCATGTTTTTTGAGATACGCCAATATCCTTTTACACATACATGGGGCCTTGGGCCAAGACACTGCATACCAAATTTTAAGTCAATCGGACAAACGGTCAGGTGTTTATATGTTTTTTCTGTGTTATAGCGCCACCATGTGGCCAATCGACGCGTTTTTTTTTATCGTGACCTCAAATTGACCTCCTACACATGTGTACCAAGTTTGGTGAAACTATCTCATTTACTTCTCGAGTTATAGGCATTTTAGTCAAATAGGCTCCTCCCACAACGTTCATTTTGCGCCCCCTAGCGAGCCCGATTTTAAAATTCAACTTTTTTTCGATCATTATTGATCTTCAGACTCCAGAGAACATTTCTGCACTGGTTTGGTTCCGATCGGGCAAAAAATCAGGGACTAGTTTGCAAAAGTAGATTTTTGACAAAATTCAAAATGGCGGAAAAATTTGCATACCGGAAATGAAATCGGAGATATACATTTTTTACGTCAGGTGGTCAGCTTTCCAATGATATAAGACACTTGAGTCTCCGACATACGGTCTAGGAGTTATGAGCAGTTTCGCGCAATTGATTGCTATAGCGCCACCTATAGGCCAATCGGGCTCATAATTTGATAACCTCTCCTCAATTTTTGTACTACCTTGTGGCAAAGTTTCAAGTCTCTAGCACTTACGGTTTGGGCTGCACGATGCGTTTTACAGGAGAATAATAATAATAATAATAATAAAAATCTGTACAATTACAATAGGTTTTCAACACTTCGTGCTTGAACACCTAATAAGAACGATACCTTTTTGCCAGTTATAGCGCCACCTATGGTCCGATCTCCATGAAACTCGGCATGCTTCCTCACCATGTTATTGCACATATGCTGATCAATTTTTGTGAAGTTTTGACTTTTTGTTTAGGATTTATAGGCTTTTGAGTGTATTTTGACACGCCCCTTTTCTGAAATGACCCTGCTACAGCCAGCCAAATGCAAAAGTTGCACTTCTTCTTGATAATTATTGTTCAGCAGAGTCCAGAGAACTGTCCTAGACTGGTTTGGTTCTGATCAGGCCAAAAACCAGGGACTAGTTCGCACAAGTAGGTTTTGGACAAAATTGGCCATAACTTTTTTTTTTTTGCTCCAAATCGAATTTCGAGATATACATCTTGTTCGTCTTGAGCCAAGGATTACAGTGATGTGGAAACTGTGATTCTAGCCCAAAAGACCTTGGAGTTATGGCAAATTTAGTACTTTGGGTTGCTCTAGCGCCACCTATGGGCCAATTGGGCTCATATTTTGATAACCTCTCCTCGATTTTTGTACTACCTTAATCCAAAGTTTCAAGTCTCTAGCACTTACGGTTTGGGCTGCACGATGCGTTTTACGGCGGAATAATAATAATAATAAAAATCTGTACAATTACAATAGGTTTTCAACACTTCGTGCTTGAACACCTAATAAGAACGATACCTTTTTGCCAGTTATAGCGCCACCTATGGTCCGATCTCCATGAAACTCGGCATGCTTCCTCACCATGTTATTGCACATATGCTGATCAATTTTTGTGAAGTTTTGACTTTTTGTTTAGGATTTATAGGCTTTTGAGTGTATTTTGACACGCCCCTTTTCTGAAATGACCCTGCTACAGCCAGCCAAATGCAAAAGTTGCACTTCTTCTTGATAATTATTGTTCAGCAGAGTCCAGAGAACTGTCCTAGACTGGTTTGGTTCTGATCAGGCCAAAAACCAGGGACTAGTTCGCACAAGTAGGTTTTGGACAAAATTGGCCATAACTTTTTTTTTTTTGGTCCAAATCGAATTTCGAGATATACATCTTGTTCGTCTTGAGCCAAGGATTACAGTGATGTGGAAACTGTGATTCTAGCCCAAAAGACCTTGGAGTTATGGCAAATTTAGTACTTTGGGTTGCTCTAGCGCCACCTATGGGCCAATTGGGCTCATATTTTGATAACCTCTCCTCGATTTTTGTACTACCTTAATCCAAAGTTTCAAGTCTCTAGCACTTACGGTTTGGGCTGCACGATGCGTTTTACGGCGGAATAATAATAATAATAAAAATCTGTACAATTACAATAGGTTTTCAACACTTCGTGCTTGAACACCTAATAAGAACGATACCTTTTTGCCAGTTATAGCGCCACCTATGGTCCGATCTCCATGAAACTCGGCATGCTTCCTCACCATGTTATTGCACATATGCTGATCAATTTTTGTGAAGTTTTGACTTTTTGTTTAGGATTTATAGGCTTTTGAGTGTATTTTGACACGCCCCTTTTCTGAAATGACCCTGCTACAGCCAGCCAAATGCAAAAGTTGCACTTCTTCTTGATAATTATTGTTCAGCAGAGTCCAGAGAACTGTCCTAGACTGGTTTGGTTCTGATCAGGCCAAAAACCAGGGACTAGTTCGCACAAGTAGGTTTTGGACAAAATTGGCCATAACTTTTTTTTTTTTGGTCCAAATCGAATTTCGAGATATACATCTTGTTCGTCTTGAGCCAAGGATTACAGTGATGTGGAAACTGTGATTCTAGCCCAAAAGACCTTGGAGTTATGGCAAATTTAGTACTTTGGGTTGCTCTAGCGCCACCTATGGGCCAATTGGGCTCATATTTTGATAACCTCTCCTCGATTTTTGTACTACCTTAATCCAAAGTTTCAAGTCTCTAGCACTTACGGTTTGGGCTGCACGATGCGTTTTACGGCGGAATAATAATAATAATAAAAATCTGTACAATTACAATAGGTTTTCAACACTTCGTGCTTGAACACCTAATAAGAACGATACCTTTTTGCCAGTTATAGCGCCACCTATGGTCCGATCTCCATGAAACTCGGCATGCTTCCTCACCATGTTATTGCACATATGCTGATCAATTTTTGTGAAGTTTTGACTTTTTGTTTAGGATTTATAGGCTTTTGAGTGTATTTTGACACGCCCCTTTTCTGAAATGACCCTGCTACAGCCAGCCAAATGCAAAAGTTGCACTTCTTCTTGATAATTATTGTTCAGCAGAGTCCAGAGAACTGTCCTAGACTGGTTTGGTTCTGATCAGGCCAAAAACCAGGGACTAGTTCGCACAAGTAGGTTTTGGACAAAATTGGCCATAACTTTTTTTTTTTTGGTCCAAATCGAATTTCGAGATATACATCTTGTTCGTCTTGAGCCAAGGATTACAGTGATGTGGAAACTGTGATTCTAGCCCAAAAGACCTTGGAGTTATGGCAAATTTAGTACTTTGGGTTGCTCTAGCGCCACCTATGGGCCAATTGGGCTCATATTTTGATAACCTCTCCTCGATTTTTGTACTACCTTAATCCAAAGTTTCAAGTCTCTAGCACTTACGGTTTGGGCTGCACGATGCGTTTTACGGCGGAATAATAATAATAATAAAAATCTGTACAATTACAATAGGTTTTCAACACTTCGTGCTTGAACACCTAAAAATCAGTACAATTACAATAGGTTTTCAGCACTTCGTGCTTGAACACCTAAAAATCAGTACAATTACAATAGGTTTTCAACACTTCGTGCTTGAACACCTAATAAGAACGATACCTTTTTGCCAGTTATAGCGCCACCTATGGTCCGATCTCCATGAAACTCGGCATGCTTGTTAATGATGTTATTGCACATATGCTCACCATTTTTTGTGAAGTTTTGACTTTTTGTTTAGGATTTATAGGCTTTTGAGTGTATTTTGACACGCCCCTTTTCTGAAATGACCCTGTTACAGCCAGCCAAATGCAAAAGTTGCACTTCTTCTTGATAATTATTGTTCAGCAGAGTCCAGAGAACTGTCCTAGACTGGTTTGGTTCTCATTGGGCAAAAAACCAAGGACTAGTTCGCACAAGTAGGTTTTGGACAAAATTGGCCATAACTTTTTTTTTTTGCTCCAAATCGAATTTGGAGATATACATCTTGTTCGTCGTGAGCCAAGGATTACAGTGATGTGAAAACTGTGATTCTAGCACAAACAAGCTAGGAGTTATGAGCAATTTAGTACTTTGGGTTGCTCTAGCGCCACCTATGGGCCAATTGGGCTCATATTTTGATAACCTCTCCTCGATTTTTGTACTACCATCTGGCAAAGTTTCAAGGCTCCAGCACTTATGGTTTGGGCTGCACGATGCGTTTTACGGCAGAATAATAATAATAATAATAATAAAAATCAGTACAATTACAATAGGTTTTCAACACTTCGTGCTTGAACACCTAATAAGAACGATACCTTTTTGCCAGTTATAGCGCCACCTATGGTCCGATCTCCATGAAACTCGGCATGCTTGTTAATGATGTTATTGCACATATGCTCACCATTTTTTGTGAAGTTTTGACTTTTTGTTTAGGATTTATAGGCTTTTGAGTGTATTTTGACACGCCCCTTTTCTGAAATGACCCTGTTACAGCCAGCCAAATGCAAAAGTTGCACTTCTTCTTGATAATTATTGTTCAGCAGAGTCCAGAGAACTGTCCTAGACTGGTTTGGTTCTCATTGGGCAAAAAACCAAGGACTAGTTCGCACAAGTAGGTTTTGGACAAAATTGGCCATAACTTTTTTTTTTTGCTCCAAATCGAATTTGGAGATATACATCTTGTTCGTCGTGAGCCAAGGATTACAGTGATGTGAAAACTGTGATTCTAGCACAAACAAGCTAGGAGTTATGAGCAATTTAGTACTTTGGGTTGCTCTAGCGCCACCTATGGGCCAATTGGGCTCATATTTTGATAACCTCTCCTCGATTTTTGTACTACCATCTGGCAAAGTTTCAAGGCTCCAGCACTTATGGTTTGGGCTGCACGATGCGTTTTACGGCAGAATAATAATAATAATAATAATAAAAATCAGTACAATTACAATAGGTTTTCAACACTTCGTGCTTGAACACCTAATAAGAACGATACCTTTTTGCCAGTTATAGCGCCACCTATGGTCCGATCTCCATGAAACTCGGCATGCTTGTTAATGATGTTATTGCACATATGCTCACCATTTTTTGTGAAGTTTTGACTTTTTGTTTAGGATTTATAGGCTTTTGAGTGTATTTTGACACGCCCCTTTTCTGAAATGACCCTGTTACAGCCAGCCAAATGCAAAAGTTGCACTTCTTCTTGATAATTATTGTTCAGCAGAGTCCAGAGAACTGTCCTAGACTGGTTTGGTTCTCATTGGGCAAAAAACCAAGGACTAGTTCGCACAAGTAGGTTTTGGACAAAATTGGCCATAACTTTTTTTTTTTGCTCCAAATCGAATTTGGAGATATACATCTTGTTCGTCGTGAGCCAAGGATTACAGTGATGTGAAAACTGTGATTCTAGCACAAACAAGCTAGGAGTTATGAGCAATTTAGTACTTTGGGTTGCTCTAGCGCCACCTATGGGCCAATTGGGCTCATATTTTGATAACCTCTCCTCGATTTTTGTACTACCATCTGGCAAAGTTTCAAGGCTCCAGCACTTATGGTTTGGGCTGCACGATGCGTTTTACGGCAGAATAATAATAATAATAATAATTAAAGCTGCAAGCAGCATTTATCGGTGTTCAAGCCTTTAAGGCCTTTGAGCACATTAAAGCATTTAAGACATTAAGTTGTATTTAGCAAGCTTTTAACCACTGACATAATAGATAGAAAAGTCCATTTACCATGATTTACAATTTACCATACATTTAGCATGATTTACCATAGTTTACCATGATTTATCAAAGTTTACCATGATTTACCATGTTCTAGGATGATTTATAATGATTTACTATGTTCTAGTATGATTCACCATGATTCACCATGACTTACCATGTTCCAGTATGATTTACCATAGTTTTCCATGATTTACCTTGTTCTAGCATGATTTACAACAATTGAATACATTCTAGTTTGATTTAATATGATTCTAGCATGATTTACCATAGTTTACATGATTTATCTTTGTTTACCTTGATTTACCATGTTACAGGATGATTAACCATGATACACCACATTCTAGCATGATTTACCCTATTTACTGTGATTTACCATGTTTCTAGCGTTATTTACCATGATTTACCATGTTGCTAGCAATAATGTGAAGCATCAGAACAAATGAAGTGATAAACTCTGACAAAATATGATTGTGTTATAATAGTAATTGTTATGTAAGGGATTTTTTAGTGTCTAAATATATAAATGTAAAATGAAAGTGAGCCAATAAGTGGTCTTCTACTTCCCTCTGCTGGACATTCTACTTATTAATAGTCTTTTAACATGTACTTTTACAAGTCTTGATTTTTACCAGTATTTTGCACTAAACCAAACCAGTTTTTCCATGTTAACTCCATTATGCATGCTTACACACATTACACGTCCATCAAAATAACAAATATACAGCTTTAAGCATTTGTTTGTTAGTCAATGCTGAAAGCTGATAAAAAGATTACAAATATAATCCTGCTGCTCTCTCTAGTGGACAACAGTGTTATTGCAGCCTCCATCTTACAGTTGAAGTGAATGAATGAATGGAAATTTGGTTTTTCACTTATATTTCGGGAACGAGAAGGCGAAAAAATCTGAAACTCGGAGCTTAGATAGTGCTCGAGGGGCCCTGTGTAATGAGACCATCCTGGTGTTGGTGGGTGATTGGGGCCGGGAGTTATTCCCGTTCAAATGCAATCTTTTTTTGGCTTATATCTCGGGAATGCCCGGACCAAATCGCACCAAAATCGAATCGAAGCTAGGCGGGGACGGGCCCTTTCCAACAAGCTATTCCACAAGGATCGGGGTGGTCTGGTTCGGGAGTTACAGCCGTTCAAATTAGGAGGTCTCGCGAATTCGACATTCGCGGGGGGGCGTTCCTGAGCTCCGCGACAATAGATTTCGATTAAGAGCCTGGAGAGGACCTTACCATCAAAATTTGAGCGCGCAACGACTTTCCGTTTTCGAGTTATGAGTGAATTTGTACTGCGGGGGGCGTGGCCTAAATGGCGGCCTCCGTTTCACTTTCACAATTCCCATTTCTCAGTGTGATACAATTGTCAATAGTAATACTCCAATAGATGAATTTTGTCAAAATGTGATTGTAAATGTTAAAATAGTGATTTTATAAAGTCTAAATATGAATTATAGAACAATATTAGTGAGTAGTATGACCAAGTGACCAGAAGGGGGCAGTATTAAACCACTTATGTCAATATGACTAGTTTGCAAAAGTAGCTTTTTAACATAATAGCAAATATTTAATGAACAATTTTATTGACAGTAGTGGTTCTTGAGGCAAAGTTGTTCAGTATGAGGAGATCTATCAAAATATATGCATATTATGTGGATGTTTTTAACACCACGTGATTACAGAGATAGAAAATACCATGTACAACCAATACAGGCAAGTCACCATAGGGAATACATGGTTTTCAAAGCTTTTTAACAGTTATAGCGCCACATATGGTTCGATCTCCATGAAACTCGGCGTGCTTCTTCAGCATGTTATGACACATATGCCTACCAATTTCTGTGAAGTTTTGAGTTTTTGTTTAGGATTTATAGGCTTTTGAGTGTATTTTGCCACGCCCATTTTTTAAAATGACCCTGTTACAGCCACCCAAATGTAAAAGTTCAACTTTTTTTCAATAATTATTGATCTAGAGAGTCCAGAGAATTGTCCTAGACTTGTTTGGTTCTGATTGGGCGAAAAACCAGGGACTAGTTCGCAAAAGTAGGTTTTTAACATATTCGTGAATATTTAATAAACGGTTTGATTGACAGCAGTGGTTCTTGAGGCAAATATGTTCACCATGAGGAGATCTATCAAATGATATGCATATTGTGACGATATTTGTAACACCACGTGATTACAGAGCCTTAAAACTCGTTAGCGCCAACTAGTGTCCGATTTCTTTCAAAACTCTTACAGACCTCTGGGGCCATGAGTTGAACACGCCCACCGAGTTTCGTTCTGATTGGCCTCCGTTAACCTTGTCTAATAGGTGATTCAACTTAATTGGCCAATGGCGGCCATGTTTTTTGAGATACGCCAATATCCTTTTACACATACATGGGGCCTTGGGCCAAGACACTGCATACCAAATTTTAAGTCAATCGGACAAACGGTCAGGTGTTTATATGTTTTTTCTGTGTTATAGCGCCACCATGTGGCCAATCGACGCGTTTTTTTTACCGTCACCTCAGATTGCCCTCCTACACATGTGTACCAAGTTTGGTGAAGCTATCTCATTTACTTCTCGAGTTATAGGCATTTTAGTCAAATAGGCTCCTCCCACAACGTTCATTTTGCGCCCCCTAGCGAGCCCGATTTGAAAATTCAACTTTTTTTCGATCATTATTGATCTTCAGACTCCAGAAAACCTTTCTGCACTGGTTTGGTTCCGATCGGGCAAAATACCAGGGACTAGTTTGCAAAAGTAGATTTTTGACAAAATTCAAAATGGCGGAAAAATTTGCATACCGGAAATGAAATCGGAGATATACATTTTTTACGTCAGGTGGTCAGCTTTTCAATGATATAAGAAACTTGAGTCTACGACATACGGTCTAGGAGTTATGAGCAGTTTCGCGCAATTGATTGCTATAGCGCCACCTATAGGCCAATCGGGCTCATAATTTGATAACCTCTCCTCGATTTTTGTACTACCTTGTGGCAAAGTTTCAAGTCTCTAGCACTTACGGTTTGGGCTGCACGATGCGTTTTACAGGAGAATAATAATAATAATTAAAGCTGCAAGCAGCATTTGTCGGTGTTCAAGCTTTTAAGGCCTTTAAGGCCTTTAAGCACATTTACGTTAAAAGACATTAAGATTTATTTAGCAAGCATTTAACCACTGACATCATAGATGGAAAAACACCATTTACAGCCAATACAGACAATTTACCATAGGACATATATGGTTTAAAAGCTTTTTAACAGTTATAGCGCCACCTATGGTCCGATCTCCATAAAATTTTGCATGCTTGTTAATGATGTTATTGCACATATGCTCAACAATTTTTGTGAAGTTTTGAGTTTTTATTTAGGATTTATAGGCTTTTGAGTGTATTTTGACACGCCCCTTTTCTTAAATTACCCTCTTATAGCCATCCAAATGCAAAAGTTCAACTTTTTTTAATAATTATTGATCTAGAGAGTCCAGAGAATTGTTCTAGACTGGTCTGGTTCCGATCGGGCGAAAAACCAGGGACTAGTTCGCAAAAGTAGGTTTTTAACGTAATTGCGTATAATTAATGAACAATTCGATTGACAGCATTAGTTCTAGAGGCAAAGTTGTTCAGCATGAGGAGATCTATCAAATGATATGCATATTCTGACGATATTTGTAACACCACGTGATTACAGAGCCGTAAAACTCGTTAGCGCCAACTAGTGGCCGATTTCTTTCAAAACTCTTACAGACCTTTAAGGCCATGAGTTGAACATGGCCATCGAGTTTCGTTACGATTGGCCTCCGTTAACCTTGTCTAATGGGTGCTTAAACTTCATTGGCCAATGGCGGCCATTTTTTTTTTAGATACGCCAATATCCTTCTAGACATAGATGGCCCCTTGGGCCAAGACAGTGCATACCAAATTTTAAGTCAATCGGACAAACGGTCAGGTGTTTATACTTTTTTTCTGTGTTATAGCGCCACCATGTGGCCAATCGACGCGGTTTTTTTATCGTGACCTCAAATTGACCTCCTACACATGTGTACCAAGTTTGGTGAAGTTATCTCATTTACTACTTGAGTTATAGGCGTTTTAGTAATATAGGCTCCGCCTACAACGTTAATTTTACGCCCCCTAGCGACCGTTAATCGATAATTGAACTTTTTTTCAATAATTATTGATTATCAGACTCCAGAGAACATTTCTGCATTGGTTTGGTTCCGATCGGGCAAAAAACCAGGGACTAGTTCGCAAAAGTAGGTTTTGGACAAAATTCAAAATGGCGGAAAATCTATCATGGCGGAAATTAAATCGGAGATATACGTTTTTTACGTCAGGTGGTCAGCTTTCCAATGATATAAGACACTTGAGTCTACGACATACGGTCTAGGAGTTATGACCAGTTTCGCGCAATTGATCGCTATAGCGCCACCTATGGGCCAATCGGGGTCATAATTTGATAACCTCTCCTCGATTTTTGTACTACCATATGGCAAAGTTTCAAAGCTCCAGCACTTACGGTTTGGGCTGCACGATGCGTTTTACGGCAGAAGAAAAATAATAATAATAATAATAATAATAATAATAAAAATCAGTACAATTACAATAGGTTTTCAGCACTTCGTGCTTGAACACCTAATAATAATAATAAAAATCGGTACAATTACAATAGGTTTTCAGCACTTCGTGCTTGAACACCTAATTAAAGCTGCAAGCAGCATTTGTCGGTGTTCAAGCTTTTAAGGCCTTTAAGGCCTTTAAGCACATTAACGTAAAAAGACATTAAGATTTATTTAGCAAGCATTTAACCACTGACATCATAGATGGAAAAACACCATTTACAGCCAATACAGACAATTTACCATAGGAAATATATGGTTTAAAAGCTTTTTAACAGTTATAGCGCCACCTATGGTCCGATCTCCATAAAATTTTGCATGCTTGTTAATGATGTTATTGCACATATGCTCAACAATTTTTGTGAAGTTTTGAGTTTTTATTTAGGATTTATAGGCTTTTGAGTGTATTTTGACACGCCCCTTTTCTTAAATTACCCTCTTATAGCCATCCAAATGCAAAAGTTCAACTTTTTTTTAATAATTATTGATCTAGAGAGTCCAGAGAATTGTTCTAGACTGGTCTGGTTCCGATCGGGCGAAAAACCAGGGACTAGTTCGCAAAAGTAGGTTTTTAACGTAATTGCGTATAATTAATGAACAATTCGATTGACAGCATTAGTTCTAGAGGCAAAGTTGTTCAGCATGAGGAGATCTATCAAATGATATGCATATTCTGACGATATTTGTAACACCACGTGATTACAGAGCCGTAAAACTCGTTAGCGCCAACTAGTGGCCGATTTCTTTCAAAACTCTTACAGACCTTTAGGGCCATGAGTTGAACATGGCCATCGAGTTTCGTTACGATTGGCCTCCGTTAACCATGTCTAATGGGTGCTTAAACTTCATTGGCCAATGGCGGCCATTTTTTTTTTAGATATGCCAATATCCTTCTAGACATAGATGGCCCCTTGGGCCAAGACACTGCATACCAAATTTTAAGTCAATCGGACAAACGGTCAGATGTTTATACGTTTTTTCTGTGTTATAGCGCCACCATGTGGCCAAACGACGCGGTTTTTTTATCGTGACCTCAAATTGACCTCCTACACATGTGTACCAAGTTTGGTGAAGTTATCTCATTTACTACTTGAGTTATAGGCGTTTTAGTAATATAGGCTCCGCCTACAACGTTAATTTTACGCCCCCTTGCGACCGTTAATCGATAATTGAACTTTTTTTCAATAATTATTGATTATCTGACTCCAGAGAACATTTCTGCATTGGTTTGGTTCCGATCGGGCAAAAAACCAGGGACTAGTTCGCAAAAGTAGGTTTTTGACAAAATTCAAAATGGCGGAAAATCTATCATGGCGGAAATGAAATCGGAGATATACGTTTTTTACGTCAGGTGGTCAGCTTTCCAATGATATAAGACACTTGAGTCTACGACATACGGTCTAGGAGTTATGACCAGTTTCGCGCAATTGATCGCTATAGCGCCACCTATGGGCCAATCGGGGTCATAATTTGATAACCTCTCCTCGATTTTTGTACTACCTTGTGGCAAAGTTTCAAGTCTCTAGCACTTACGGTTTGGGCTGCACGATGCGTTTTACAGGAGAATAATAATAATAATAATAATTAAAGCTGCAAGCAGCATTTGTCGGTGTTCAAGCTTTTAAGGCCTTTAAGCACATTAATGTTAAAAGACATTAAGATTTATTTAGCAAGCATTTAACCACTGACATCATAGATGGAAAAACACCATTTACAGCCAATACAGGCAATTTACCATAGGAAATATATGGTTTAAAAGCTTTTTAACAGTTATAGCGCCACCTATGGTCCGATCTCCATAAAATTTTGCATGCTTGTTAATGATGTTATTGCACATATGCTCACCAATTTTTGTGAAGTTTTGAGTTTTTATTTAGGATTTATAGGCTTTTGAGTGTATTTTGACACGCCCCTTTTCTTAAATTACCCTCTTATAGCCATCCAAATGCAAAAGTTCAACTTTTTTTTAATAATTATTGATCTAGAGAGTCCAGAGAATTGTTCTAGACTGGTCTGGTTCCGATCGGGCGAAAAACCAGGGACTAGTTCGCAAAAGTAGCTTTTTAACGTAATTGCTTATAATTAATGAACAATTCAATTCACAGCATTAGTTCTAGAGGCAAAGTTGTTCAGCATGAGGAGATCTATCAAATGATATGCATATTCTGACGATATTTGTAACACCACGTGATTACAGAGCCGTAAAACTCGTTAGCGCCAACTAGTGGCCGATTTCTTTCAAAACTCTTACATACCTTTAGGGCCATGAGTTGAACATGCCCATCGAGTTTCGTTACGATTGGCCTCCGTTAACCATGTCTAATGGGTGCTTAAACTTCATTGGCCAATGGCGGCCATTTTTTTTTTAGATACGCCAATATCCTTCTAGACATAGATGGCCCCTTGGGCCAAGACACTGCATACCAAATTTTAAGTCAATCGGACAAACGGTCAGGTGTTTATACGTTTTTTCTGTGTTATAGCGCCACCATGTGGCCAATCGACGCGTTTTTTTTATCGTGACCTCAAATTGACCTCCTACACATGTGTACCAAGTTTGGTGAAGTTATCTCATTTACTACTTGAGTTATAGGCGTTTTAGTAATATAGGCTCCGCCTACAACGTTAATTTTACGCCCCCTAGCGACCGTTAATCGATAATTGAACTTTTTTTCAATAATTATTGATTATCAGACTCCAGAGAACATTTCTGCATTAGTTTAATTCCGATCGGGCGAAAAACCAGGGACTACTTGCAAAAGTAGGTTTTTGACAAAATTCAAAATGGCGGAAAATCTATCATGGCGGAAATTAAATCGGAGATATACGTTTTTTACGTCAGGTGGTCAGCTTTCCAATGATATAAGACACTTGAGTCTACGACATACGGTCTAGGAGTTATGACCAGTTTCGCGCAATTGATTGCTATAGCGCCACCTATGGGCCAATCGGGGTCATAATTTGATAACCTCTCCTCGATTTTTGTACTACCATATGGCAAAGTTTCAAAGCTCTAGCTCTTACGGTTTGGGCTGCACGATGCGTTTTACGGCAGAATAATAATAATAATAATAATAATAAAAATCAGTACAATTACAATAGGTTTTCAGCACTTCGTGCTTGAACACCTAATAATAAAAATCAGTACAATTACAATAGGTTTTCAGCACTTCGTGCTTGAACACCTAATAAAAATCAGTACAATTACAATAGGTTTTCAACACTTCGTGCTTGAACACCTAATAAGAACGATACCTTTTTGCCAGTTATAGCGCCACCTATGGTCCGATCTCCATGAAACTCGGCATGCTTGTTAATGATGTTATTGCACATATGCTCACCATTTTTTGTGAAGTTTTGACTTTTTGTTTAGGATTTATAGGCTTTTGAGTGTATTTTGACACGCCCCTTTTCTGAAATGACCCTGTTACAGCCAGCCAAATGCAAAAGTTGCACTTCTTCTTGATAATTATTGTTCAGCAGAGTCCAGAGAACTGTCCTAGACTGGTTTGGTTCTCATTGGGCAAAAAACCAAGGACTAGTTCGCACAAGTAGGTTTTGGACAAAATTGGCCATAACTTTTTTTTTTTGCTCCAAATCGAATTTGGAGATATACATCTTGTTCGTCGTGAGCCAAGGATTACAGTGATGTGAAAACTGTGATTCTAGCACAAACAAGCTAGGAGTTATGAGCAATTTAGTACTTTGGGTTGCTCTAGCGCCACCTATGGGCCAATTGGGCTCATATTTTGATAACCTCTCCTCGATTTTTGTACTACCATCTGGCAAAGTTTCAAGGCTCCAGCACTTATGGTTTGGGCTGCACGATGCGTTTTACGGCAGAATAATAATAATAATAATAATAATTAAAGCTGCAAGCAGCATTTATCGGTGTTCAAGCAGTTAAGGCTTTTAAGCACATTAACGTTAAAAGACATTAAGATTTATTTAGCAAGCATTTAACCACTGACATAATAGATGGAAAAACACCATTTACAGCCAATACAGGCAATTTACCATAGGAAATATATGGTTTAAAAGCTTTTTAACAGTTATAGCGCCACCTGTTGTCCGATCTCCATGAAATTTCGCATGCTTGTTAATTATGTTATTGCACATATGCTCACCAATTTTTGTGAAATTCCGAGTTTTTATTTAGGATTTATAGGCTTTTGAGTGTATTTTGACACACCCCTTTTCTAAACGAGCCAATTATAGCCATGCGCAAAATGCAAAAGTTCAACTTTTTTTTGATAATTATTGATCTAGAGAGTCCAGAGAATTGTCCTAGACTGGTCTGGTTCCGATCGGGCAAAAAACCAGGGACTAGTTCGCAAAAGTAGGTTTTTAACGTAATTGCAAATATTTAATGAACGATTCGATTGACAGCATTAGTTCTAGAGGCAAAGTTGTTCAGAATGAGGAGATCTATCAAATAATATGCATATTGTGGGGATGTGTGCAACACCACGTGATTACAGAGCCGTAAAACTCGTTAGCACCAACTAGTGGCCGATTTCTTTCAAAACTCTTACAGACCTCTTTGGCCACGAGTTGAACATGCCCGACGAGTTTCGTTCCGATTGGCCTTCGTTAACCTTGTCTAATAGGTGCTTAAACTTCATTGGCCAATGGCGGCCATTTTTTTTTTAGATACGCCAATATCCTTCTAGACATACATGGGGCCTTGGGCCAAGACACTGCATACCAAATTTCAAGTCAATCGGACAAACGGTCATGTGTGTATTAGTTTTTTCTTGATTACAGCGCCACCATGTGGCCAATTGACGCGATTTTTGTATCGTGACCTCAAATTGACCTCCTACACACGTGTACCAAGTTTGGTGAAGAAATCTCCGTTACTTCTTGAGTTATAGACATTTTAGAAAAATAGGCTCCTCCCACAACGTTCATTTAGCGCCCCCTAGCGAACGTGAATAGATAATCGATCTTTTTTTCGATAATTATTGATCTTCAGACTCCAGAGAACATTTCTGCACTGGTTTGGTTCCGATCGGGCAAAAAACCAGGGACTAGTTTGCAAAAGTAGATTTTTGACAAAATTCAAAATGGCGGAAAATCTATCATGGCGGAAATGAAATCGGAGATATACGTTTTTTTCTTCAGGTGACCAGCTTTCCAATGATATAAGACAATTGAGTCTACGACATACGGTCTAGGAGTTATAAGCAGTTTCGCGCAATTGGTTGCTATAGCGCCACCTATGGGCCAATCGGGGTCATACTTTGATAACCTCTCCTCGATTTTTGTACTACCCACTGGCAAAGTTTCAAGTCTCTAGCTCTTACGGTTTGGGCTGCACGATGCGTTTTACGGCGGAAGAATAAGAATAATAAAAATCAGTACAATTACAATAGGTTTTCAGCACTTCGTGCTTGAACACCTAAAAATCAGTACAATTACAATAGGTTTTCAACACTTCGTGCTTGAACACCTAATAAGAACGATACCTTTTTGCCAGTTATAGCGCCACCTATGGTCCGATCTCCATGAAACTCGGCATGCTTGTTAATGATGTTATTGCACATATGCTCACCATTTTTTGTGAAGTTTTGACTTTTTGTTTAGGATTTATAGGCTTTTGAGTGTATTTTGACACGCCCCTTTTCTGAAATGACCCTGTTACAGCCAGCCAAATGCAAAAGTTGCACTTCTTCTTGATAATTATTGTTCAGCAGAGTCCAGAGAACTGTCCTAGACTGGTTTGGTTCTCATTGGGCAAAAAACCAAGGACTAGTTCGCACAAGTAGGTTTTGGACAAAATTGGCCATAACTTTTTTTTTTTGCTCCAAATCGAATTTGGAGATATACATCTTGTTCGTCGTGAGCCAAGGATTACAGTGATGTGAAAACTGTGATTCTAGCACAAACAAGCTAGGAGTTATGAGCAATTTAGTACTTTGGGTTGCTCTAGCGCCACCTATGGGCCAATTGGGCTCATATTTTGATAACCTCTCCTCGATTTTTGTACTACCATCTGGCAAAGTTTCAAGGCTCCAGCACTTATGGTTTGGGCTGCACGATGCGTTTTACGGCAGAATAATAATAATAATAATTAAAGCTGCAAGCAGCATTTGTCGGTGTTCAAGCTTTTAAGGCCTTTAAGGCCTTTAAGCACATTAACGTTAAAAGACATTAAGATTTATTTAGCAAGCATTTAACCACTGACATCATAGATGGAAAAACACCATTTACAGCCAATACAGACAATTTACCATAGGAAATATATGGTTTAAAAGCTTTTTAACAGTTATAGCGCCACCTATGGTCCGATCTCCATAAAATTTTGCATGCTTGTTAATGATGTTATTGCACATATTCTCACCAATTTTTGTGAAGTTTTGAGTTTTTATTTAGGATTTATAGGCTTTTGAGTGTATTTTGACACGCCCCTTTTCTTAAATTACCCTTTTATAGCCATCCAAATGCAAAAGTTCAACTTTTTTAAATAATTATTGATCTAGAGAGTCCAGAGAATTGTTCTAGACTGGTTTGGTTCCGATCGGGCGAAAAACCAGGGACTAGTTCGCAAAAGTAGGTTTTTAACGTAATTGCGTATAATTAATGAACAATTCAATTGACAGCATTAGTTCTAGAGGCAAAGTTGTTCAGCATGAGGAGATCTATCAAATGATATGCATATTCTGACGATATTTGTAACACCACGTGATTACAGAGCCGTAAAACTCGTTAGCGCCAACTAGTGGCCGATTTCTTTCAAAACTCTTACAGACCTTTAGGGCCATGAGTTGAACATGGCCATCGAGTTTCGTTACGATTGGTTTCCGTTAACCTTGTCTAATGGGTGCTTAAACTTCATTGGCCAATGGCGGCCATTTTTTTTTTAGATACGCCAATATCCTTCTAGACATAGATGGCCCCTTGGGCCAAGACACTGCATACCAAATTTTAAGTCAATCGGACAAACGGTCAGGTGTTTATACGTTTTTTCTGTGTTATAGCGCCACCATGTGGCCAATCGACGCGGTTTTTTTATCGTTACCTCAGATTGACCTCGTACACACGTGTACCAAGTTTGGTGAAGTTATCTCATTTACTACTTGAGTTATAGGCATTTTAGTAATATAGGCTCCGCCTACAACGTTAATTTTACGCCCCCTAGCAACCGTTAATCGATAATCGAACTTTTTTTCAATAATTATTGATTATCAGACTCCAGAGAATATTTCTGCACTGGTTTGGTTCCGATAGGGTGAAAAACCAGGGACTAGTTTGCAAAAGTAGGTTTTTGACAAAATTCAAAATGGCGGAAAATCTATCATGGCGGAAATTAAATCGGAGATATACGTTTTGTTCTCCAGGTGACCAGCTTTCCAATGATATAAGACACTTGAGTCTACGACATACGGTCTAGGAGTTATGACCAGTTTCGCGCAATTGATCGCTATAGCGCCACCTATGGGCCAATCGGGGTCATAATTTGATAACCTCTCCTCGATTTTTGTACTACCATATGGCAAAGTTTCAAAGCTCTAGCTTTTACGGTTTGGGCTGCACGATGCGTTTTACGGCAGAATAATAATAATAATAATAATAATAAAAATCAGTACAATTACAATAGGTTTTCAGCACTTCGTGCTTGAACACCTAATAATAAAAATCAGTACAATTACAATAGGTTTTCAACACTTCGTGCTTGAACACCTAATAAGAACGATACCTTTTTGCCAGTTATAGCGCCACCTATGGTCCGATCTCCATGAAACTCGGCATGCTTGTTAATGATGTTATTGCACATATGCTCACCATTTTTTGTGAAGTTTTGACTTTTTGTTTAGGATTTATAGGCTTTTGAGTGTATTTTGACACGCCCCTTTTCTGAAATGACCCTGTTACAGCCAGCCAAATGCAAAAGTTGCACTTCTTCTTGATAATTATTGTTCAGCAGAGTCCAGAGAACTGTCCTAGACTGGTTTGGTTCTCATTGGGCAAAAAACCAAGGACTAGTTCGCACAAGTAGGTTTTGGACAAAATTGGCCATAACTTTTTTTTTTTGCTCCAAATCGAATTTGGAGATATACATCTTGTTCGTCGTGAGCCAAGGATTACAGTGATGTGAAAACTGTGATTCTAGCACAAACAAGCTAGGAGTTATGAGCAATTTAGTACTTTGGGTTGCTCTAGCGCCACCTATGGGCCAATTGGGCTCATATTTTGATAACCTCTCCTCGATTTTTGTACTACCATCTGGCAAAGTTTCAAGGCTCCAGCACTTATGGTTTGGGCTGCACGATGCGTTTTACGGCAGAATAATAATAATAATAATTAAAGCTGCAAGCAGCATTTGTCGGTGTTCAAGCTTTTAAGGCCTTTAAGGCCGTTAAGCACATTAGCATCAAAAGACATTTAGATTTATTTAGCAAGCATTTAACCACTGACATCATAGATGGAAAAACACCATTTACAGGCAATACAGGCAATTTACCATAGGAAATATATGGTTTAAAAGCTTTTTAACAGTTATGGCGCCACCTATGGTCCGATCTCCATAAAATGTTGCATGCTTGTTAATGATGTTATTGCACATATGCTCACCAATTTTTGTGAAATTCCGAGTTTTTATTTAGGATTTATAGGCTTTTGAGTGTATTTTGACACGCCTCTTTTCTTAAATTACCCTCTTATAGCCATCCAAATGCAAAAGTTCAACTTTTTTTAATAATTATTGATCTAGAGAGTCCAGAGAATTGTTCTAGACTGGTCTGGTTCCGATCGGGCGAAAAACCAGGGACTAGTTCGCAAAAGTAGGTTTTTAACGTAATTGCGAATAATTAATGAACAATTCGATTGACAGCATTAGTTCTAGAGGCAAAGTTGTTCAACATGAGGAGATCTATCTAATTATATGCATATTCTGACGATATTTGTTACACCACGTGATTACAGAGCCGTAAAACTCGTTAGCGCCAACTAGTGGCCGATTTCTTTCAAAACTCTTACAGACCTTTAGGGCCATGAGTTGAACATGGCCATCGAGTTTCGTTACGATTGGTTTCCGTTAACCTTGTCTAATGGGTGCTTAAACTTCATTGGCCAATGGCGGCCATTTTTTTTTTAGATACGCCAATATCCTTCTAGACATAGATGGCCCCTTGGGCCAAGACACTGCATACCAAATTTTAAGTCAATCGGACAAACGGTCAGGTGTTTATACGTTTTTTCTTTGTTATAGCGCCACCATGTGGCCAATCGACGCGGTTTTTTAATCGTGACCTCAAATTGACCTCCTACACATGTGTACCAAGTTTGGTGAAGTTATCTCATTTAATACTTGAGTTATAGGCGTTTTAGTAATATAGGCTCCGCCTACAACGTTAATTTTACGCCCCCTAGCGACCGTTAATCGATAATCGAACTTTTTTTCAATAATTATTGATTATCAGACTCCAGAGAACATTTCTGCATTGGTTTGGTTCCGATCGAGCTAAAAACCAGGGACTAGTTCGCAAAAGTAGGTTTTTGACAAAATTCAAAATGGCGGAAAATCTATCATGGCGGAAATTAAATCGGAGATATACGTTTTTTACGTCAGATGGTCAGCTTTCCAATGATATAAGATACTTGAGTCTACGACATACGGTCTAGGAGTTATGACCAGTTTCGCGCAATTGATCGCTATAGCGCCACCTATGGGCCAATTTGGGTCATAATTTGATAACCTCTCCTCGATTTTTGTACTACCATATGGCAAAGTTTCAAAGCTCCAGCACTTACGGTTTGGGCTGCACGATGCGTTTTACGGCGGAAGAATAATAATAATAATAATAATAATTAAAGCTGCAAGCAGCATTTATCGGTGTTCAAGCCTTTAAGGCCTTTGAGCACATTAAAGCATTTAAGACATTAAGTTGTATTTAGTAAGCTTTTAACCACTGACATAATAGATAGAAAAGTCCATTTTCCATGATTTACAATTTACCATATATTTAGCATGATTTACCATAGTTTACCATAATTTATCAAAGTTTACCATCATTTACCATGTTCTAGGATGATTTATAATGATTTACTATGTTCTAGTATGATTCACCATGATTTACCATGTTCCAGTATGATTTACCATAGTTTTCCATGATATACCAAGTTCTAGTATGATTCACCATGATTTACCTTGTTCTAGCATGATTTACAACAATTGAATACATTCTAGTTTGATTTAATATGATTCTAGCATGATTTACCATAGTTTACCATGATTTATCTTTGTTTACCTTGATTTACCATGTTACAGGATGATTAACCATGATACACCACATTCTAGCATGATTTACCCTATTTACTGTGATTTACCATGTTTCTAGCGTTATTTACCATGATTTAACATGTTGCTAGCAATAATGTGAAGCATCAGAACAAATGAAGTGATAAACTCTGACAAAATATGATTGTGTTATAATAGTAATCATTATGTAAGGGATTTTTTAGTGTCTAAATATATACATGTAAAATGAAAGTGAGCCAATAAGTGGTCTTCTACTGCCCTCTGCTGGACATTCTACTTATTAATAGTCTTTTAACATGTACTTTTTCAAGTCTTGATTTTTACCAGTATTTTGCACTAAACCAAACCCGTTTTTCCATGTTAACTCCATTATGCATGCTTACACACATTACACGTCCATCATAATAACAAAGATATAGCTTTAAGCATTTGTTTGTTAGTCAATGCTGAAAGCTGATAAAAAGATTACAAATATAATCCTGCTGCTCTCTCTAGTGGACAACAGTGTTATTGCAGCCTCCATTTTACAGTTGAAGTGAATGAATTAATGGAAATTTGGTTTTTCACTTATATTTCGGGAACGAGAAGACGAAAAAATCTGAAAATCGGAGCTTAGATAGTGCTCGAGGTGCCCTGTGTAATGAGACCATCCTGGTGTTGGTGGGTGATTGGGGCCGGGAGTTATTCCCGTTCAAATGCAATCCTTTTTTGGCTTATATCTCGGGAATTCCCGGGCTAAATCGCACCAAAATCGAATCGAAGCTAGGTGAAGACGGGCCCTTTCCAACAAGCTATTCCACAAGGATCGGGGTGGTCTGGTTCGGGAGTTACAGCCGTTCAAATTGGGAGGTCTCGCGAATTCGACATTCGCGGGGGGGCGTTCCTGAGCTCCGCGACAATAGATTTCGATTAAGAGCCTGGAGTGGACCTTACCATCAAAATTTGAGCGCGCAACGACTTTCCGTTTTCGAGTTATGAGTGCATTTGTACTGCGGGGGGCGTGGCCTAAATGGCGGCCTCCGTTTCACTTTAACAATTTACATTTCTCAGTGTGATACAATTATCAATAGTAATACTCCAATAGATGAATTTTGTCAAAATGTGATTGTAAATGTTAAAATAGTGATTTTATAAAGTCTAAATATGAATTATAGAACAATATTAGTGAGTAGTATGACCAAGTGACCAGAAGGGGGCAGTATTAAACCACTTATGTCAATATGACTAGTTTGCAAAAGTAGCTTTTTAACATAATAGCAAAAATTTAATGAACAATTTTATTGACAGTAGTGGTTCTTGAGGCAAAGTTGTTCAGTATGAGGAGATCTATCAAAATATATGCATATTATGTGGATGTTTTTAACACCACGTGATTACAGAGATGGAAAATACTATTTACAGCCAATACAGGCAAGTCACCATAGGGAATACATGGTTTTCAAAGCTTTTTAACAGTTATAGCGCCACATATGGTCCGATCTCCATAAAACTCGGCGTGCTTCTTCAGCATGTTATGACACATATGCCTACCAATTTCTGTGAAGTTTTGAGTTTTTGTTTAGGATTTATAGGCTTTTGAGTGTAATTTGCCACGCCCATTTTTTAAAATGACCCTGTTACAGCCACCCAAATGCAAAAGTTCAACTTTTTTTCAATAATTATTGATCTAGAGAGTCCAGAGAATTGTCCTAGACTTGTTTGGTTCTGATTGGGCGAAAAACCAGGGACTAGTTCGCAAAAGTAGGTTTTTAACATATTCGTGAATATTTAATAAACGGTTTGATTGACAGCAGTGGTTCTTGAGGCAAATATGTTCACCATGAGGAGATCTATCAAATGATATGCATATTGTGACGATATTTGTAACACCACGTGATTGCAGAGCCTTAAAACTCGTTAGCGCCAACTAGTGTCCGATTTCTTTCAAAACTCTTACAGACCTCTGGGGCCATGAGTTGAACACGCCCACCGAGTTTCGTTCTGATTGGCCTCCGTTAACCTTGTCTAATAGGTGATTCAACTTAATTGGCCAATGGCGGCCATGTTTTTTGAGATACGCCAATATCCTTTTACACATACATGGGGCCTTGGGCCAAGACACTGCATACCAAATTTTAAGTCAATCGGACAAACGGTCAGGTGTTTATATGTTTTTTCTGTGTTATAGCGCCACCATGTGGCCAATCGACGCGTTTTTTTTTATCGTGACCTCAGATTGACCTCCTACACATGTGTACCAAGTTTGGTGAAGCTATCTCATTTACTTCTCGAGTTATAGGCATTTTAGTCAAATAGGCTCCTCCCACAACGATCATTTTGCGCTCCCTAGCGAGCCCGATTTGAAAATTCAACTTTTTTTCGATTATTATTAATCTTCAGACTCCAGAGAACATTTCTGCACTGGTTTGGTTCCGATCGGGCAAAAAACCAGGGACTAGTTTGCAAAAGTAGATTTTTGACAAAATTCAAAATGGCGGAAAAATTTGCATACCGGAAATGAAATCGGAGATATACATTTTTTACGTCAGGTGGTCAGCTTTCCAATGATATAAGACACTTGAGTCTACGACATACGGTCTAGGAGTTATGAGCAGTTTCGCGCAATTGATTGCTATAGCGCCACCTATAGGCCAATCGGGCTCATAATTTGATAACCTCTCCTCGATTTTTGTACTACCTTGTGGCAAAGTTTCAAGTCTCTAGCACTTACGGTTTGGGCTGCACGATGCGTTTTACAGGAGAATAATAATAATAATAATAATAAAAATCGGTACAATTACAATAGGTTTTCAGCACTTCGTGCTTGAACACCTAATAAAAATCAGTACAATTACAATAGGTTTTCAGCACTTCGTGCTTGAACACCTAATAATTAAAGCTGCAAGCAGCATTTGTCGGTGTTCAAGCCTTTAAGGCCGTTAAGCACATTAGCATCAAAAGACATTAGTATTTATTTAGCAAGCATAAAGCATAGATGGAAAAACACCATTTACAGCCAATACAGGCAATTTACCATAGGAAATATATGGTTTAAAAGCTTTTTAACAGTTATAGCGCCACCTATGGTCAGATCTCCATAAAATTGTGCATGCTTGTTAATGATGTTATTGCACATATGCTCACCATTTACCTTTTTCTAGTATGATTTTTCATGATTTACCATTAACTAAATTTTTGGGTCACCTTTGCAGGAACTGAAAGAGACTATTTTATATGAGCCTTCTGACGAAGATGAGGAAGACACGGCGAAAAACGCTGATTTTGCGCGGATATTATGCCGGCAAGGGAAGCCCTGGGTAATAAGCTTGTACACAGAGCTAACTTCACTGCAAAAGTCGCCCAGTGAGAGTGTTACGGAATATGTCATCAGAGCTGAGACTGCAATCACTGCTTTGAGAAATGCAGAGGAGAATCTGAGTGACGGACTCTTAATAGCATGATTTTGAAAGGACTTCCAGATACATTTAAACCATTTTCTATCCATGTTACTCAGAGCGACGAAAAAATGACTTTTGCCGAATTTAAAACAAAGCTCCGAAGTTATGAGGACATCGAGAATATGCGCACTGCGTCCGGGGATAATGTAATGAAAGCAAGAGCGCAGCTTGGAACGAAATCCACTTTTTCTGACTGTGCTGTAAGTGCAGACATTGTCTGTTACAGGTGTGGCAAAAAAGGCCATAAAGCAAGGACATGCCAGCGTAAACAGTGGTGCAATCAATGCAAAAGTACCACTCACCGCGATGCAACCTGCAGGCGGAGAAAGCAGCGGGATAACACAAGAAAAGTGTCCGAGGAGACGGGTGACCGGGAGTATGTTTTTCGGGCAAGCGACGCTGAGATGTGGAGGCATGAGGATAAGAGAAGAGGAATAGTAAACAATGCGTGGAATTAGCTGATGCCACAAGGTGCAACGGAGTCGCTAAATACAGAGAGGACGCATTAGTATGTTTGGTGGACAGCAAAGGACGACGTTTCAAAACAACACTAAGAAACGCGCTGTACATCCCAACATATCCACAGGACATCTACACATACATGGGGGTTCTTCCCTTCAGAGAAGGGAAGAACGTCCTGCTACATAAAGACGGTACCGAATTCCCCATACACGTGCACAACAAACTGTACTATGTTATGATTTGCAGACATGGCATGAGATATTAGGTCATTGCAATTATGGGGATATAATTAAGCTGGAGGATGTTGTTGATGGTATGGAAATTAAGAGTAGAGCAGACAAACATATCCCACGTTGTAAGATTTGCACGCAAGGGAAGTTTATTGAGACTAGAAGCAGAGCGCCAGATGCAAGAGCAAAAGCAGCTCTAGAAATGGTACACACCAATTTAGCAGGGCCTATAGATCCAATGTCCAAAGACGGACATAAATATGCATTATCTTTCACAGATGATTATTCTAGTGCGGTGTTTCTATATTTTTTGAGAAGCAAGAGTGACACAGTGACCGGCACAGAAAAATTCCTCGCAGATATGGCTCCATATGAAAGTTAAATGCATCGGGTCTGACAATGGGACAGAGTTCACAGGAAGAGAGTACCAGGCATTGTTGAAATGGTATTAGACATGAGACCTCTGCACCATACTCTCCACACCAAAACGGCACTGCTGAACAAAACTGGAGAACCGTATTCGACATGGCTAGGAGCATGTTAATAGAAAGTGGGTTACCAAAGATACTGTGGACCTATGCAGTCCAGACAGCTGTTGTAGTGAGACAATTCTCACCCAATTCTTGCGTCTAAATTAGTTGCTTACATTAACTAAATGAGCCTACAATAGCAGACATAAGCCCTTGAAATAAAAATAAATGGCCATGGTTTATAAAAAAGTTGACAAAACTAAATAAAAATGTTTAGAAATTATGTAAGATAACGTTCATTTAGTTGTAGGTTACGTTCTTTTTTTTCTTTCTTCTAATGTCACAAGGAATAATCTGGTTTACTGCTTTACACGATTCTTTTGTAGTGTGGGTTTGGTGTAGTCTACTAAAGTGTACTAAAATAAACATTCACGAGTGTACCTTACTTCTTCTCACCGCTGATTCCTGATGGTTTAGATGACAATTACACCGAGTCGCACCCTGTCTTTTCAAAGAATAGTAAACCGGCGAGCGCGAAGTATAAATGCCTGTTGGGGAGGCGCGCGCAGTCAACAGAGGCGCGCGCGCGCGCGCAGCGGAGGCTCGCAAACCCATAGACAGCGCATAGACTGCTTCTTTTTCCGTTCTGATTGCCGCGCTTGACTTCGAGGTGTATTATTGTTCAGTCTGAAACGGCGCCCAGTGACGGATGGTGTAGCAATATTGTTGTCCAAGTGGAAATCGGGAGAAATTCGGTGGCAGATTTGCCACCATGAAGGAGAGGAGGATGAAGATTTAATAATAAGGGACCATGATATGTATATATAGTTTTGTTAGATTTATTTGTTCTTGGAAGATTGTTTAAAAAAAATGGTAAGAAAAAAAATCGTCTTTAAAAATGTATATTTTAGTTATGAATAAGTCTGTGTTATAATAAATCAGTTGTTTTACACAAAGTTTCCATGCCGCTGTCCGTGGTGCTAAAAACTTTTTTACTTGACTGGCAGACTGTTTTCTTTGTTCGTCAATACAAATTTGTCAAAAAATTTGGGTTTTCTTTGTGTTTTATTTAACATATAAGCTTACTTGGCTCAACAAGTGCCACATTATTACATATGCATTCATCAGATATTTTACGTTTTTTTAACGGTTTTCATTTTAAAATTACTTGGTAGCAGAGGGCCCCATGATGAAGCTCCGCCCCCACTGTACTGAGAGTCTAGCTCCGCCCTTATGGATGTGAAGACCGCATATTTACATGCGCCAATAGAGTGTGACATTTATATGAAACAGCCAGAGGGTTACGAGGTAAAATGTCAAGGTAATACAAAACTGGTGTATAAATTGGAAAAATCACTGTATGGACTTAAACAGTCGGGCAAGAACTGGAACAGAATGTTGCATGAGTATTTCTGTGAAATCAAGTTTGTTCAAAATCCAGCTGATCATTGTGTTTACACAAAGGTTACAGAAACTAAGTTTTCATAATCATATTGGTTGATGACTTGATTACTGCAGCCAACGATATGAATGTACTTGATGGTGTGAAAGAGATGCTCAGTGTTAAATTTAGAATGAAGGACTTGGGAAAATTTACACATTTTCTTGGTATTGATTATGAGTAAGATTTTGATTGTGTTAAAATGTCACAACAGGGGTATATTGTGAAAATACGTGAGAGATTTGACATGGAGAATTGTAAGTCCAGAGCTACTCCCTGCGAACAAAAACTAAATTACACTGATGATGCTGAGGAAATGAACCATTAATGAAATTTGACTCGTTTATGTTTGGTGTATGAACTTTGTATACTTATGTCAAAAATGATAAAATAGAAATGTGAGAGCAAGTGGGGGTGTTAAGATGTACAAATATTATGCTTTCATTTGTATTTTTTTTTTGTATTTTTTTTGTGACCCAGGTCATGTGACCTAATCAGTGGCTGAATGAATGCAGGTGTCTTAAATAAAGGTGTCTTAAATAAAGGTGTCTTAAATAAAGTGTGCCAGTCAGAGAGACTGGTAGTTGTGAAACAGTATTTTGTGGTATTGTCTGTGTACTCTGCTAACAACGTGCAAAATGGCTCCTCCAGTAAAAAAAGTGAAGGTCCAGGAATTTCAAGACGACATTTGTGGATATGTCCACAATGTTAGTCCTATGAGAAAAGCTAAAACTGGTAACTATTTTTTTAATGCCGTGTTTCAAACTAGCCGCGATGACTTTCGTCATGTTGTAGTTTTTGCGGCAGAGAAACGGACTTCGTTTTTGCAGGCGAATAGAAATAAAAGTGCAGTGAAATTGAAGAATTTCAAACGCGGAGTCAGTAAGTAGCCTATCTATTCGTTAATTAAAATATTTACGCTTTTATGTAATTTTACTGGTTATTAATGTGTGTATTAATTTGGCTTTTTTCCTAGGTAGAGATGGCGGCGAATTTGACATACAGTGCGGTAGTTCCACCGACATTTCTGTGGTGCCCAACCTTGGCTTTCCGATTAAAAATCCACCGTTGAACTACAAGAAGATCGCCGAGGTGAAGTCAATGGCCCCGAAGCAGAACGTAAGAAGTTACTGATTTGTTTTATTAATTTAGAAGTAATTTGTTTAAGAGGGGTATATACCGCGTTGGTAACACTTTACAATAAGGGTGCACTAATAAGCATTAATTCATGCTTAACTAATGCACAGATAATACTGAATTAATGTATTACTAATGATTATCTAAGCTATTCATTAATGATTGCCTCATTAGCAACTAATGAAGAGTCTGTCTGGTTAATATATTAGTTCATATATGAATTGTTAATAATTAAATGTGTAAGTGTGTATTAATTCCATAATACCTTATTTTATTAACTAATAGTGTTAATTTAATTACCACAATGAGCCACAGCCTTATATTTCAACTTCCAGATAATAGCCTACAGGTAAACTAATTAATACATGATTAATTACAGCATTAGTAGTGTCAATTACTATGTTTTTGGAAACCAGTGGTTAATAAACAGCTTTTATAAACTATAGTGATGGTAATTAATGATTGATTAATCATTAGCTAACAATCATTATGTTGTGACTTTACTTGTTGAGGGAGGCACATCATTATTAACTCATCTAGCAATTGTAGTAATTGACACACTACTAATGTTGTAATTAATAATGTATTAATGCATTTTAGGCTCATTGTGGTAATTAACAAATTAATGAACACTAGCCTATTAGTTAATAAAATAAGGTATTCTGGAATTTATCCACAATTACATATTTAATTAATAACAATTAATATATGAACTAATAAATTAACCAGACAGACTCTTCATTAGTTGCTAATGAGGCAATCATTAATGAATAGCTTAGATAATAATTAGTAATGCATTAATTCAGTATTATCTGTGCATTAGTTAAGCATGAATTAATGCTTATTAGGGCACCCTTATTGTAAAGTATTACCCAGCTTCTATGTGGTTAATCTTGTAGTTTGAAAGCATTAAGTTTAAGATGTTTATTTAAATGTCAGGGTTTATCAGAGGAATATAGAATGAAATGCGAGTTTTTGTTTTGTATGGTGCGATGCGCGTGCTTAAAGCGTGCGTGGATCCACATAGGCTACTTGAAGCGTGCGCAGTGAAAGTTTTCAGTCTGTGCTCGAGCGTTTAAAGTCTGTCATATTTTAAATGAACTTTTACAATAAGTAGATCGTTAGATGCACGTCAGTCATATTAGTTGATGTGTGCAGTCGGTGTTAAAGTGAGTGCAGCATAGTACAGTGGTTTGGTGCTTTCAGTGATTGTAATCAAAGAAAATAAAAAATCACGGACTGCTGTTGGCGTAGCTTTTGTAGCATTTTGTTTTTTATAAATTGCAAACGTTTATTTTATATATATATATATATATTAGGGCCGGGACTCGATAAAAAAATTAATCTAATTAATTAGATGCTTTGTAATTCATTGAAATTAATCGCATTTTAATTGCATATAAATATTTGACCTGAGAACAGTGAGAAGTGATTTTTTTTTTCACATGGATGTTTAGTATATCATTGAATAATGACTGAATACATAAGCTTAAACAACAAAACGTTGTTTATTTTTGTTCAACCAAGACACTTTCTCCAGTTTATAAGTGGGTCCAATTTTTGCCATTAAGTGTAGCAATAGCTGTTCCGAATGTCTTGTTGCATAGCTTGCGCACAATCATGCTCTTATAGACGCTTGCATTAGGACTGGGCGATAACTTATATCGCATGACATTGTTAGGCGCATCTCGTCAGTAAAGCCGGTTCCTTGATTAGTAAATCGCCATCACCTGCTTTCAGATGTAGCGGCATTTACTACACAGAGCCAGCCGTAGTTAACTGACAAGCTGAGCAATATCGCATAATTATCGCAGACGTATCGTCTGCGATAATTATGCGATATGGCTCAGGCAGCTTGTCGGTTACCTACGGCTGGCTCTGTGTAGTAAATGCCGCTATCTGAAAGCAGGTGATGGCGATTTACTAATCAAGGAACCGGCTTTACTGACGAGATGCGCCTAACAATGTCATGCGATATATCGCCCATGCAGCTCTAGCTTGTATACGTTGTTTTTTTTATAACAAAATTTCCCATCCACGGGGCTTGTTGTCTGAAGTCATGAACGCTGCAACCCGGGTGCTTCCAGTATAATCGGTCCGCCGAAACCCATCCAGTGATGAGTTGCCGTGGTGCAAAAATAATTGCAATTAAAATGCATAAATGTTTAACGCGTTATTTTGTGTGTAATTAATCTTAACGCGTTAAAGTCCCGGCTCTAATATATATATAATATATATATTAGGGCCGGGACTCGATTAAAAAAAAAAAATCTAATTAATTAGAGGCTTTAATTAATTAATCGAAATTAATCGCATTTTAATCGCATATAAATATTTGACCTGAGAACAGAGAAGTAATTTTTTTCACATGGATTTTTAGTAGGCTATAGCCTACCATTGAATAATGACTGAATACATAAGCTTAAGCAACAAAATATTGTTTATTTTTGTTCAACCAAGTCCAGCAGACCAGTGCTATTTTTGCCATTAAAGGGATAGTTCACTTTGAAATTAATTTGTTTTAGCTTTATATGTCTTTGTTTCCACAGTATTTTCAATTTAGATATTTTTAGGTCAAACCGTTGTCTGACAGTCATATCATGCAGGTCTATGGGGTCCACCTCAAAGAGCATGCACAGAGAAGTCCAAATTAAACATGATTTAATGACTCGTAAATGTAAGTACACATTGATGGCCTAAGACACGAAACGAGCGGTTTGTGTGAGAAAACGAACAGTATTTATATAGTTTTTACCTCTTATACACAGCCACGTCCAAAGTGATCTGAGGGCGCGGGCGCTTCCTTCTGTGTGACGTGTGCGCAGACTGGTGCATAGATATATACAATAGATGTCACATTGGTTACGGCAGTTCATTGGAACGAATGTATTTAATGCGACATCTAGTGTATACTTCTATGCACCAGTCTGCGCACACGTCACACAGAAGGATGCGCCCGCGCCCTCAGATCACTTGTACGTGGCTGTTACAAGAGGTAAAAACGATATAAATACTGTTCGTTTTCTCACACAAAACGCTCGTTTCGTGTCTGAGGTCATCAATGTGTACTTACACGCGGTGCAAAAATAAGTGCGATTAAAATGCGTTTAATTTTAACACTTTATTTTTTGTGTAATTAATTAATCTTAATTAACGCGTTAAAGTCCCGGCTCTAATATATATATATATATATATATAATAATTGATGACTATTCAATATATGTAGTATGATAGGCATACTTTATAAATGGCTAGGATAGAATTTTCAACAGTCCCTTAGGAGTTTGTAAAATCTTGGTCTAATGGATAAAATGTAATTAATAGGCTAGCCTATATATATACACATACATATTTTTTTCATATGTTTTATTCTATTGTAAATAGGGCTGCAACAAAATTATTATTAAAATAATTGTTTATGAACTTGATTCATTTTGTCGCGTGAGTATTGCACCACTCAATAAGTCGTGGAGATTTTTGTGTATAATTAAAAAAAAAAAAGTTGAGTTTAGCGCAGGGCAGAGCTATTATGCGCTGGACAAAAGTGAAGCGAACTTGCGAGACAGACTGAGTGTCCGAGAACGTACTCGACAGTGCAAAAGAGAGACTGATTGTGTCTGAGTGCGTTTAACAGTACGAGAGAGTGTGTTCGAGAACGCACGCGAGAGATATATTGAGTGTCTGAGTGTGCGTTCGACTACATTGTACTTAAAATTAATATTAGGATAGATTAGACATATTATCTTCTGTTATAAGAATTATTATTGCTTATTATTCAACTGCGTGTAATTTGTCGTTTGTGTAGATGTGCTTGTGAAATAATGTAAAACATTTTGTTAAAGATAAGATCTTTGACAAAAAACAACAAAATAAGTTTGTGTGAGTGTAGAGTAGACTCTAGAGAACAAGTTTTGACGTTCAAAATTTTTTCGTTAAGTTGTTGATTTGTAATAGCCTATTCTTTATTTTTTATAAATTATGTATTGTTCTGACAGCTCAGGTCCCTTTAAACATATACATCTTTTTGTGCATTGTATTTAAAAAAAGCCAATTTATTTGGCAGATGTAAAGCATGTGTGTGTTTGTAATATTTTTTTTATTATTACTTTAACAGCTCAGAGATGTTCAAGGAGCAATTAGTTTGTGCACTTTGCACTGTCAGTTCTGTATTTTAATATAGTGTTGGAAATGTTTATTTTTTTTATCCAATTCATTGATTATTGGAAAAAATAATCAACCGTTTAAATGATTATTAAATTAATCGTAAAGTCCCAGAAAAGAAATGGTGTGGGTTTTATTTAACTATTGGAGCAAATGGTAATACTAAAATTACTTTTGTTATGCTGTCCTATATAATTTTGGGGCTTGAGTGTCAGTTTTTTAACTTTGTAGCAGTAATTTATTAGCAGAAATTTAGTTTTTACAGCACAGTGTGTGTGTGTGTATATATATATATATATATATACATATATATATAAATACACACACACACACAGATACATGCATGCATTTATCCATATAAATCATGGCTAGACATTAAGTCTTGTTATGTGTAAGTAAGTCTTGTTATGTGTAAGTAAATAAGTCATTCAAGTGTTTGAATAAAAATCCAAAAAATTTTTTACCCAAACAAGCAACTTTTTTTTAAGTTTGAAATATATTTTATTCTGAATATAAAAAATATGACTATGTAATAGTTGTTTTTCTGTGTTTGTTTTGTTGTTAGGTTAATAAAAATATTTTCTGTTTGTTTCAGGTTCCTGCTATTAAAGTGAAGGTGGTTCATGTCGCTTCTGTGCCTAAAATGGTGGAGTACAATGGTGTGTCTGTTGAGATGCAAACCTGCCATATAGCTGATGACACGGATCATATAAAGATTCAGTTGTGGGAGAGGCAGCTGGGAGCGTTGATTAGTGGTCGATGGTATGACATAATCAATTTGTCTACCAGGGAGTTTGGTGGTGATCTGTTCCTGACAGCAAATAGATTCACCGAGATGAATGAGGTGGCAGCTTTGTCTGGTGTGACGGTGGATGCTTCATTTGAAGTGGATGAAGGTGAAACCCGAACATTGACCGGCCATGTTACCGGTGCACAGGTCACTGTACGGCGATGCTGTACCAAGTGCTTTGCCTGGCAGGCAGAGGTGGAGGGAAAAAAGAAATTTCACCGCTGTGAAAAGTGTGGGATGCTGCAGAGGTTTGATAGCTTTCAGGCCAATGCGACTGCCAAAGTCTCCTTGTCTGGAGACTTTGGAGAAGAAGAGGTTAAAGTGTCCAATTCAGTACTGAGAAAGTACTTGGGAAAAGAGGGGCTCCTTGACCTACTGTCAGATGGACAGGATGTTGAGGAGCATTTGTTTGAGGTGGGATTGTGCACTTTTAAAATGCTGGACAACATTGTGGTTGACGTGGAGAAGGTGGAGAATGCTGTCGAGGCTGTGGCTGAAGGGGAAAATCTTAATGAAGGTGAAACCACTGAAATGGATGGCTGGTTTCCTGAAGGTGCTGATTTGTTTGAGGAGCCTGTGCCAACTACAAGTAACAAATAAAACTCAGAGCAGTTTCTGAGTAGGTCAACAAACGTTTTTTTGTTATATATATATATATATATAGTTTTCTTGAAAAATATGTTGTGTGACAGTTGAAGTTTTTATGTTGTGGTTTATAATTTTATTTGTAGTGGTAATTTAAATTTATTTTTTTAACTGTTTGCACTTTTGTTTACTTTTTTTTCTGAAATGTCTTTAAAGATGTTAGACATTTAAAGATGTAGTTTTAAATTGACATCATTGACAATTTAAGTTGTAGTGTATTTTTTAAATTGGAAAGTTTGTTTGTATTGTTGGCTTTGTGATGTTTTAAGTGTTTCAATTAAAGAATTCTTTAAATGTACTGAATTTGTGTTTTACATATATGCGTCATGAAGGGAGTATCAGTGATCGGCGTTAGAGTTGGCTGTTTCGGTTTGTTTTTCAGCTGTTACATTTATAGGTTATCCAGTGCTGCAGTAGGTAACATTAAACATGTGTAACTTTAGAAATCAACAGTCATTCAACATGTGTTTCTTGATATTTGTGTGTTATATTTATTACAATTATTTTATGGACGACACTTAATTGGGGCAATATGTAATCCTAAACCCTACTTAATGAATTAGCCTATTTCATTATTAAACACTTGTTTGACAAGACAGAAGTGTAAGTTTGTCAAAAGGTTGATTGATTAATGAGAGTATTTTTTAATCTTGTGTGGCACAATCAGACATTGGTGGGTGGAGGTTTGCAAACCAGGCAGGCTACTTGCATGTAGTGGAAATAGAAACTCTGTTGTTAACTTGAACAAAATTGTTCGATTATGCGGGGGGAAAAAAGAATATTTCATTTAAATTAATATTAGATGCATGGTCTTAGTGTGCAATGTGCTAGCATTTTGGTTTACAAAGACATTTTTTTATTTATGACATTTAAGAGTCAAGCGTGGCAATAAAAATGTCTTTATATAGGTCAAACCAGTAGACATACTTGTAGAGACTTTTTGTAGATATACAAATATTAATTGACATGAATGCTAGAGAGATGTAACCTTCTCCAGCTGGGTACACTTGTATAGGCTAATGCTGGTAAAAAGGAGACGTGATATCCCAGCAGTATAGGGTAATGTCTGGTCTTTCCCTTGAAGATGGTTGTAATATAATTTGTTATATAGCGAGGTGTCTCCAATTAATAAGCATATTTTCACATGTTTTAGAATACTAAAAAAAAAACAGGTTGACCAAAAGAGGTTTTAATATACCCTGAGGTTTATTATATAATCACCACAACTAACAATACAATACAGCTGTGTTTCAAACAGTGCAACAATTTACGTTATCCAAAAATTTAAAAAATAGTTACTAAAAATAATCAGACCCAAAAGAGAATATCAGTTACTTCAATTGCAAGTGAATTAGTCATTAAAATCAATAAATACTTTTTTGAACATATATGACTCTTAAATTAACTCGTTTGAAACAGAATAACTCCTTTTTGTATGTAATCAAATATTGCATCGTTTTTGGCAACACGTGATTCATTAATTCTAATGCTTTCTATTGTTTTCTTTTTTATTTGGTATCTATTTATAAAAAGTATATACACTTTGTCCTATTGTTAGTTGAACTGCTTTTATTGCTGTTTTGATTTGTAAGTTGCTTTGGATAAAAGTGTCTGCTAAATGATTAAATGTAAATGACTCTTAAGTTGACTCAATTGTAATCAGATGACTTTGAAATTCACTTGATCGAAACAAAATAACTTATACAAAGACTTGCTTGTAACTAAAAGACTGAAATATCCTTGTATGTAATGAAATGACTCTTAAATTGACTCGTTCGAAATAACTGTTAAAATGACTCGCAAGTGACTCACTTGTATCCAAAAGACTCAAAATGTCCTTGTATGGAATCAAATGACTCTTAAATTGACTTGTTCTAAACAAAATCACTCTTAAACAGAGTCATTTGAAACTGATTCACTTGTAACAAAAAGACTCAAATGTCCTTGTTTGGGAGATAGATTGTAAAAAAAAAAATAGGGGGTTTTGAGTCAAATGACTGCGTGCTGTATAGAGACAGAGCGCAACGCGTCATAATCTGAAGACCACGCCCACCCAGGGGGGAAAACAAACCAACCGTCTCCATTGACTTTGCATTGCGAGGGGCTGCCTTCTTGTCTTTAATGACTTATAACAAAAGACAGAAAAATGCCTAAAAGCTGCTGTGTGACAAGGTGTACAGCAAACAAGCTAAAAAACCCAGAATTACATTTTTATACGCTTCCGAACCGTAAAAGCCAGCCTTTAAGGAGACAAAAGTGGATACAGGCAATAAGACGTGAAGCATCAGCAGGAAGAATGGGTAAACTGTGGGATCCTTTTAAAAAATACTTAAAAAATACTTTTAATTTCATACACTTCTATTTACAACAAATCATCGTTTAAAATAATATGGCCCAAGCTGCGCAGCTACGTGCACACATAGCTAATTAGCTATAGCTTTCCAATAGCTAACTTGTCCCATTATTTTAGTAACAGCGTGTGTTTTGATCGTAGGTGAAATTAAGCCGTTACCTGGTGATTCGATCAAATAGTTGTATAACGTAGGCTATATCAGGGTATTTCACGTTGGGCCATTCAGTCGGATCATTTTTCCAAAAAAGGGGCACTGACATAGACCAATAAAATTTAACTTAGCAATATATCTACTCCTCTCAGGTTCACATAGGGTGGTGAAATAATCAATCGACATGGTTAAAATTATGAATGTTTTGTTATGTTTACAATATAATGTCGCGTTCCAGTGGGCGTAGCTGCTAGTTCTCAAGAGTAGGTCGAGAGTTGCGCTCTGTCTCAATTGATCCACTTTTATGTCCTGAAACAACCGTTTTTTGGGGTTGACAGCATATAAAAATGTATTTCTGGGTTATTTAGCTTGTTTGCTGTACAACTTGTCACATTGCAGGTTTTAGACATTGCTTTATTTTTTGTTATAAGTCATAAATGACAAGGAGGCAGCCTCTTGCAATGCAAATCAATGGAGACGGTCTGATTGTGTTCCCCCTGGGTGTGGGCGTGGCCTAAATACGCTCTGTCTCTGTCCGGTTTGACCGGAAGGGAAACCATTTTGTGTACTTTCTGCAAAGGTAAGACATGCGGTGATTCTCTGTGTATCTTGTGAATCTTAATCATCCAGTGAATCTTAATCATCTTTACCATTCTTAGCCGTCTAAGTTGTTATTTGTCTGTTTTAATGTTTTGTGGTTGTATTTTCTGATTAATTGTATAAAGACACTGTTTTGATCCAATATTAAATTCATGCAATTCGTGTGACCAGCGTTTTGATTAGAAGAACAAATAAGTTGTTACTTGAAACATTTTTGTTGTTATGATTGTTCTTATTAGTTTAATAGTAAATGCATACAATAGTATTGAATGGTTTAATATACGTTTTTTTGTAAATAACCTTTACATTTTAAACTATTGTTCACAAAACTATGCTGACTAACATGTTTGCCATTTATTAGCTCTCTTTTAAATTAAGATGATAATGTTAATTCTATAGACTTAGAGGTTAATGTGTCTGTACAGCGCATGGCTGTTAAAGTAGTTAATACGAGTAATGAAAAATGCATAACTGAAGCAGGACGTGCTTGGTGTTGAATCTGAATTAATTTGCATTTGCAACCTATCGAAGTTGAGTGGTTAAATGCCGAAACATTGCTTGTGAATAAAGGTCTTGGGTAGTGTTTTTGTGAATGCAGTCGCTTATATTTTAAATGAACAAGTGCATCAATTAATATTAAATTCGCGCGTGAGGTTTTAAAGTGAAAGTGTCATTAAAATAACGAAAAAAGTTTAAATAAAAAGAAATCTACATTTAATTATTATATGCAGATTTTGTTTAATTATTATTGTTATTACTTTCATTGTATTGTTAAGTTAAGCTAAAATTAACGTAGGGTATTTTTTGTGGTATTGTATACAATCGACTTATATATATATATATATAGACGTAGACACACACTCAAACAAATAAATATAGGCCTATATTTATATATTAGTGTAAAATAAAATACCTCGTATTGTGAGATTTATTTTGGTCATATTGATCAGTGTTATTCATACACAAATGAATATATATCATTTATATATTTCAAATAAATGCATGTATATTTATTGTTTAAAATCGCGTGAGTGTGAAGTCTATATATGATATTGTTCTTAAATGTAATTTAAAAAAAAATTTTTTTACTCTTATGTTGCAGAGGACGGTGTAACCTGATTTGAGGTAAGATTTTACTTTTTTCATAGTATGCAGTGATGATGTAGGCAATAGTGTACAACAGTATAAGAAAAGAAATCATTTGGGAAAGGTGTAAATGTGAGAGGTGGTATTAACATTAAGTGACATGGCATCAGATGCACAGAAGGCAATGGCATGTCATTATTAATCTTAAATAAATAGGCCAATTTTTTTTAAATATCTTAAGATATTTTAAATATCAATTAAGCACTGAAGGCATTTTTAGAGTTGTTTTGTCTGAGTGACACACGTAAAACTAAATATTCATAACTTCAAAACTATGGGAAGGAGACTCAAACGGTAGGTATTGTTTGAAAGAACACTTTTCAACTTATTTGAAAATATAAATTATATTACATTTGGACATTCTTCTGCTGAGAAAAGACAGAAAATATATATATTTTTTAATGATTTTGCATATCTTTCTTATTTGTCATGGAATAATTCAGGAAGGAAAAAAAGTAGGAGGAATTTTTTGGGGGGGAAATCCGTCTACATGTGAGCTACATCTTGATAAAATTTTGTGGTGATTGGACTAAGGAATCAAAAGTTACAGCATTTGGTTCCAAGATAGCCTTTTTGTTCAGTCCTTGACGCCCCCTGATGGGCATTTTTAAAATTGTTTCTCTATGAAGAATTTCTTATCATAAAAGCAATAGATTATGTTCATGTTGGGCTCATTTTAATTGAAATAATATGTTGTAAAAAAATGAATTGGCATTTTTAATGATCTTTGAATAGTTCATGAGCTGTATGATGTTTTTGACTCATTGCAGTAATAGTACAAAAAAGTATTTTATAGATTATGAAAAAAAGAAATGATATGTATCAGCAAATAACTCAGCAATACTTAGGAGTTTTTTAACTTGGCTACATTTACTGTTAAGTTCAGACTCAGATTTTTAAATTATACCAATTTTGTGTTAATCAAGGCATTATTTTTTTTAAAATATGATAATGTATATTTTTGCAGGTAGTTGGTGCTTGTGGGCGGTACATTCTGTTTTAGAGGGATTACTCGGTACTCATTAGTAGTTGATGAAAGTGATTATTAGATGCATTACAGGGCTCCAGACTGCGACCAAATGGTCGCATTTTGCGACCAAAATTTTAGTGTGTGCGACTGAATTTTTACATCCAGTCGCACATGTGCGACCAGTAAATTTGTCCCTTTTTTTTTTATTTACACGTTAAACGTGGAAGGGGCTTATCAATGAATCCGGAATGTGTGGCAGGCCAATGAGTGCGAGAAGAATAGGGAATGGCCACTGTAAGTGACTAATGTGTGGAGGGGGAGGGTCCCAGAGATAATCGAGCGCGCGTTTAAACGTCTGTGGGAAGGAGACGGAGACAAATATCACAACCTGCTATGTGCGTCTGAGCAACGAGCAAGCGAACTATTGACTCGTTCTGCGGCTAGTGTGCCAGTCAAATTCACTTGCTGGCTTCCCAAATAATACATTACAACAGCGATAATCAAAAAAACGTGAACAAAACGATTACTCTTTGTAAACACTGTTCAATGCAAGTGCCAAATGCTCAAACACGACCTGTCATTTACGCCGTCATAATCCGGGAGTTGATAGCGCACGAGCGCAGACGAGACCTGAACTGCAGACGTTACCATCGGTGTTTAAACTAAACTCATCATTTATGTTTTGCCAATGTAAACATTCAAGAGGAAGACGCGAAAGAGAACTCGTGTCTAGATTTGTGCGCGTGCGTGCGTGCGCGCGCGTGTGTATGCGTAGGCTACTCATCTCAGACAGCGCGCAAATATTGAGTTATCTTTCAAGTCTTGCACTTGAATGGACAAATTAATACAAAAAGTATGTCAACATGTCCGTCTTGATGAGTATCCTAGCAGACATAGTTATGCCTTAAGTGAACATTCATCACTGTATCGGTGTAGGCCTACAGAATCAGCTCTGAATTGAATAGCTTTCTTTAATTTTATACAGTCAAATATTCAATGTTATTTTACATTTGATTATTTTATTCAATTTCTGTACCTGAAAACTAATGTTAGACCTACCTGAAAAGCATAGTTTATTTTATTAGTAGGCTATGCTCTAATGCATTTATTTGTGCTTTTGCTTGTGGTTAGATTATTTGTTCTTATTTTCTTTATTTTATTTTTTTACAGTAGTCTTTTTTTCCCCCTGAACACAGCACATACCGAATCATACCGAAACCGTGAACCTAAAACCGTGATACAAACTGAACCGTGTCTGTGAGCTATTTGAAACGTTGCAGCCCTAGTACATTGCCACAGTCGGATGATGATTCAGAGTGAGAAGTTTTAGTGGCGAAAAAAGGCCGAACCCAGCATTTTCTGGAAGACTGGATGCGAGAATTCAGCTGGTTGAGGTAGTACTGTAAGAAGACTAATTCCATGAACTGTGAATGTTGTAGTCGCTACCCCATAACTGCGGGGAACACGAAGTTTGCCGACAGTGCAGGCACTTCACAGTTTAAACACAATACTCTGTTTAAACACAATCTTATCCTCAAGCATAGAGTATGCGGTGACGTTAATAAATCAACTGCCGGTTGCTTTTAGAAGACAAGAGGCTGTAACGTTAAATCAGAGCGCAAAGCCATTGTAATTTCTGCATCTATTATCTAAATATTTATTAGTAATACACTGGAAATTAGTAGAAATGTGAATATTTGGTTAGTATGTTGATTTACGATGTGTGCTCCTAAATTTTCTGGTTGTGCCCCTAAAATTTTCAGTTGGGGGCCACTGTGCTCCTAGTGAAAAAAGTTAGTCTGGAGCCCTGCATTAGCACAAGCTGAGATTGTAAGCTTTAATATTATATTTTGTGTTGTTTCATTCAGTGGTTGCTTAGTAATTTGATTATGATTTTTTTTTCTGCTGGCAGGACACTTTGGGTTTAAGGGATTAAACACATTAAAGTCAGTAATATTTTTTCAAACATGTGACTTGTATCATGTCTGTATTTGATTGGCATGCTGAAAATGTATTTAAAATCTAAATTAAAGGATTAGTGCACTTTAAAAAAAAACTTTTGCTGATAATTTACTCACCCCCATGTCATCCAAGATGTCCATGTCTTTCTTTCTTCAGTCGAAAAGAAATGAAGGTTTTTGATGAAAGCATTCCAGGATTTTCCTCCATATAATGGACGTCAATGGGACCCAAACGGTCCAAGGTCCAGATGACAGTGTCAGCGCCGCTTCAAAGGGCTTTAAACGATACCAGACGATGAATACGGGTCTTATCTAGCGAAACGCTCTGCCATTTTAAAAATAAATCAAAAAGTTTAAGTTTTATAAGCACAAATGTTCACCTTGCTCTTTTCTGTGATGCATGTTCGTGACGTCACGTAATTGGCAATTACATTGAAAAGAACGTGCATCACAGAACAGAGCAAGGCGAGCATTTTTGCTAATAAAACGTAAACTTTTTTATTTATTTTTAAAATGGCCGAACGTTTCGCTAGATAAGACCCTTATTCATCGTCTGGTATCGTTTAAAGCCCTTTGAAGCGGCACTGACACTGTCATTTGGACCTTGGACTGTTTGGGTCCCATTGACGTCCATTATATGGAGGAAAATCCTGGAATGCTTGCATCAAAAACCTTAATTTCTTTTCGACTGAAGAAAGACATGGACATAGTATGACATGCGGGTGAGTAAATTATCAGCAAAAGTTTTTTTTAAAAGTGAACTGATCCTTTAAGTCTTGATTGTTATAAATATAAAATACCATCGTTTTACCACTAGATGTCAGTATAACTAACTAAAATAGGGTTGTGCAATCTGTAGTTGCTTTTAGAAGTGTTTCAGATATATGGTTATATCTGGGGATTTAGAGTATGATGCATTGATGATTAGGATTTTTACTGTACTCCTTTTTGTTTTCTTAAATAGTTTATTTAAAAGTATAATTACTATGTAGAGTAATGATATTATCTTTGTTAGATGTGTGGAAAATTTATTTAGTTCTGTTTAGATAGGACACCTCAGTTTATCATATCTAAATAGTTGCCAGTTATTTAGCTATAGAATTTTAAACTCAAAACATTTTACATTTGTACAGTTTGTGAATTGTGATATAGTAATGTGTTATTTAATTTGTCTTTCTGTTTTTGTGTGTACAGATGCCTCGTACAAAGCAGCTTCGACGCTCCCAGGCAGCGAAGAAGAGGATGGCGGACCGGATGGCTGCTGATCCTGAAGAGGCTCTGCCACCTCTTAAAAAATTGGCAGAAGTAACTGAACGTTGTGTACATCACAACGGGCCTAACTATGATCCAAACTATGATCCAAACTATGAACCAAACTCTGAACAAAACTCTGAACAAAACTCTGAACAAAACTCTGAACAAAACTCTGAACAAAACTCTGAACAAAACTCTGAACAAAACTCTGAACAAAACTCTGAACAAAACTCTGAACTTGAACCTGAATCTCCCTCTACATCTATACCTACTAACATGACCATGAAAGCTGTTTCTGATTTGTGTCCACAGAAATCGTACATCAGAGGCTCTTTCCATCAGGGGGATAAGTGTTTTGTCCCCAATAGTGGCAGGCAATGTGCTTCAAACAGTTTAACTGCAATCTTGATGTGTAAGGTGAAAAATGTGTTGCGATGGACCTCGAGTGACCTGAATGATGTTCTGACGTATGGAGATGACCTGTACAGTGCCATGAAAGACGCCGGCAAAATCCACGATCCTGTGAATGGCTTCATAGAAGTTGCTGAGCTGCCTGACACACACACAATGAATAATTGTTGTTTTTCAATAAACTATTCTCCTGTGTCATTTACTGGGTTGTTTGGAATTAATCGGTATGATGAAGGTCTGCAAGGTGTTGCCATGTCACTTGATGAAGCATTAAATCAAGTATTCCAGAGGTTTGATGCGTGTTTGGTAAACATTAAGCAAACCATATGTGCAGCTGTCAGACAAGGTTCGTGGTATGCAGTGATTGATCCACATGCACGACTCAGTGATGGAACAGTTTCAGCTCGTGGTAAGAGTGTAGTGGTTTTCCATCCCAGCATAGACTCTTTGGTCATTCATTTCAGGAGACTTGGTGCGTCCTTGAAAGCATATAATCGTCCATTTGAGGTAACTGGTGTGCAGGCAAATGTGATTGACAAACACACTCAGCATGATCGATTGGTGTGCCATCCAGTGGTGGAGGAAAATACTGATGCAGAAAGAGTGAGTAAAGGTGTAAACTCAGAAATGGCAAGTTGCAGTCACTCTCTGACTGATTTCATAAGCACAGATCAAATGCTTGTGAATGAACCATTTACACAAGAGAACACAGGAATGTCGCTTGAATGCCCAAGCAAAACAAATGCGGCTGATGTTGAATTTATTTCAGAAACTGGCAGTGTTTCTTTGACTAACTTCACAAGCTCAGATCAAATAAAGAAAACAGGACTGTTTTCTACCTGCTCCAATGAAAATGCAGCTGAGGTTGAATTTATTTCACAAACTGACAGTGTTTCTTTTCAGTTTAATCCATTAACAGTACAACAACAACAAAGTATTTGCTTGAAGCTGAGCATTGTACACATTGTAAAAGAACAGAATAATCCAATTGAGATTGTTGAAATGGCTGAACCTTGTGAAACCAAAGATATTGTGGGTGATGGAAACTGCTTTTTCAGATCGGTAGCTTATGCTGTAAGTGGAAGTGAACGAGAACACAGAAAACTGAGACGTGCTGTTGTAACACATATACTGCAGAATGAAGGAAGGTATAGTCAGTATCTGAGACAAGGGCACACTTCTGTTGCAAACTACATTGACAGTTCAAGAATGAAATATGTCGGAACTTGGGCAACAGAGCTGGAAATACAAGCTGCCAGTGATTTAATTGGTCTGGACATATTTACATTTACTGAAGAGAAATGGCTTAAATATTCAGCCTCAAATGTGTCATCTAATGGTCATAGCTGTCAACACAAGGGGATTTATTTGAAACATGTAAATAGCTGTCATTATGAAGTTGTTGTATGTGTAAAGAGGAAAGATCATAGCTGTGCTTCCATTTGTAAATCATCATTTGAAACTTCAATGTTTCATGAATCATTAAATACTAACTCAGACCCACGTAAGCTTTATAGACAGAAAGTCCAATACAACAATAATCAGGACTTAAAACAGAAAATAAAAATTAATGTAAACAAAAGATATCATGACGATGAAACTTACAAAGAGAAACTAATGACATGCAGCACTGAAAAGTACAATAAAAATGAACAGCATGTACAAAAAGTAAAAAAATATAGCACAGATAAATACAGAGACAATACCTCCCACAGAGAATCAGTCAAAAAGTACAGTGTTGACAAGTACAGCGAAAATACCTCACACAAGGAATCAGTCAAAAAGTACAGTGTTGACAAGTACAGCGAAAATACGTCACACAAGGAATCAGTCAAAAAGTACAGTGTTGACAAGTACAGCGAAAATACCTCCCACAGGGAATCAGTCAAAAAGTACAGTGTTGACAAATACAGTGACGATACCTCCCACAGACAGGCGGTAAAAAAATACAGTGTTGACAAATATAATAACAATGAAGTACACAAAAATTTGTTGATAGATTACAACAAACAGAAATACAAAAATGATATTAGTTTTGCCAATAGTATTAAAATGCGAAATACTGTAACTCGGTGTGAGGCAGAGATCAAAAGGAAAGAGATTGACTGTGTGATTGAACAATTTAAAGAAAAAATATCTACTGGTCCTGATTATGTCTGTTCAGTTTGTCATCGTTGCTGCTTTAAAATTCAGGTCAAACAATGTAAAATAAATAAGTATGTACAAAAATCAGTACACGCTGGCTATGTTGCAGACAAATGTATAACTCTAGATTATTTGCATACATGTAATAAAACCTGCAGTGAAGATTGTGTTTATAAAAATTCTCCAGCTGAATCTCTGTGGATTTGTCACACATGTGATAGAAAGATTAGTGAAGGTAAAATGCCTGCTGAAAGTGTAGCAAATAATCTCGCTTTGGATCCAATTCCTGTTGAATTGAGCTGTTTAAACTCTCTTGAGGAACATCTAATAGCAAAGAATATTCCATTCATGAAGATGCTGGCATTACCACGAGGTGGACAGAATGGGGTTCATGGACCAGTGACTTGTGTTCCGTCTAATGTCACAGATGTAGTGAATGTTTTACCAAGATCAGAAAATGATGATTTAATGATACGAGTAAAACTTAAGAGGAAATTAACGTACAAAGGACATTATGAATATAAATTTGTGCACACTGATCATGTCAAAACTGCTTTGGCATACCTAAAAGAAAATAACAAATGGTACAGAGATGTAGAGTTTAATGAAACTTGGATTAATCCTCTGAGTAAAACAGAAGAACAGGTCAATGATACAAGTGAAAACACTGAACAAGATATGGAGGGATGTCAGGACATGAGTGTCGATAAAGAGCACAATATTGATAATGAGGATGAAGAAATCACTGATGAAACACTTCATGATCGACAGCAACACGGTTTGTTCATGGATTCATGTTTACAGCCAGTAGATATTGCACAAGAGGTTTTAGATCAACATTTTGATGGAATTATGTCACTTGCACCAGCAGAGGGTAATAATCCAGTGAGAATGTTAATGGATGAAACCAATGAAGCCAAATGTTTTCCAGTTCTCTTCCCAAAAGGAACAGGTACATTTCATGATCCACGACCTGAAAAATTAACCCTCTCTAGATATTTAAATAATAGAATCCTAAATGCAGATGGACGTTTTGCTCAAAACCTAGATTACATATTTTATGGACAATATTTGTCTGAGCTTAATCAAGTTATCTCAAATGTATCTATTGCTTTGAGGAAAGGCCACGACACCAGCAACAAAACAAAAATTACTGCAGAAATGCTGACTAACAAAGAGTCATTGCAAAAGATTTTAAATTTTGATCAGGGTTATAAATTTTTGAAGCCAGTAAGAGGCAGTCCTGTTTTTTGGCAAAGTGCTCAAAAAGATTTGTTTGCAATGGTGAGACAATTAGGTATCCCAACATGGTTTTGCTCATTTTCATCAGCAGACTTGCGATGGCCAGAGCTAATGCAATCTATCGTGAAACAAGAGGGCTGTGAAACTCCTATTGATGAACTGAACTGGTCTGATAGATGTGGGATGCTTAAACGAAATCCTGTAACTGCTGCCAGGATGTTTGACCATCGATTTCATTGCTTTCTAAAAGATGTGATCATGTCGCCAGCCCAGCCAATCGGAAAAATAATTGATTATTTCTATCGAATAGAATTTCAACAGCGTGGATCCCCTCACACACATTGTCTCTTTTGGGTTGAAAATGCACCTCAAGTGGACAGAGATGATGATGATGAAGTTGCAGCATTTGTTGATCAATATGTCACTTGTGAAATGCCACCTGAGCAGCAGGAAGAAATGCATGAAATTGTGAGCACTGTCCAACAACACAGCAAAAGACATTCAAAAACATGTAAAAAAAAAGGAACTGTGTGTAGATTTAACTTTCCACGTCCACCAAGCAAAAATACGTTCATTACAAGAAGCAGCAAGAGTGATAAGGATGAAAAAGAAACAGATGAGGAAAAAAATGAAAGTAAATGCAAAAAGACAAACAACTGTCAAGATATATCAAAAGAGCTAGCTGAAGCTATAATGAAGAAAGTGAGAGAATGTTTGTTGAATAGTGATGATGTCTTTGACTCAGTTGACTCTATGTTTGCATCTATTGGTATAAATCAAGAGACTTTTGAAATGGCTTACAATAAAATGACGAAGAAAACCAGTGTTGTGTTGAAAAGAAAGCCAAATGATGTATGGGTGAATCAATATAACCCGGATCTTTTACGATGCTGGAATGCAAACATGGACATACAGTTTGTTGTTGACGCTTACTCTTGTATAGTTTATATAATATCCTATATTTCCAAAGCTGAGAGAGAAATGGGATTGCTGCTGGCCAATGCTCAAAAAGAAGCACACAATCAAGGTAATATGGATGCTAAACAGGCTTTAAGAAAACTAGGAAGTGTGTTTTTACATAATCGAGAGGTTTCAGCTCAAGAGAGTGTGTATCGACTGACTAACATGAAACTAAAACAAGGATCAAGGAAAGTGGTGTTTATTCCAACTGGTACTAATCAAATAAGAATGAGTTTACCCTTAAACACCATACAAAGAAAAGCTGAATGTGGAGAAGATGTCGGTGATGGCATATGGATGAAAAGCATCTCAGACAGATACAGAGCCCGTCCACATACAGATGAATTCAGTGGAATGTGTTTAGCAACCTTTGCATCAGACTACAGAGTTTTGACTGCTTCTGAAAAATGTTCAGACCGAGTAAGACTGGAAAATGACATGGGATTTGTGAGAAAAAGAACTCGTACAGACTCTGCTATTGTGCGATATGCTCGTTTCTCACCCACTAAAAATCCAGAGAATTATCATCAAAGTATTTTAGAATTATTTTTGCCTCATTTTGTGCGAGAACAATTGAAACCAACAAATTTCACTACACATAAGGATTTTTATGAGACTGGATTTGTAAGAATTACAAATGATGAGCTTGAGTCAGTGAAAATGATAGTGGACAGTAACATGGCAAAATTTGAAAAAGAAGCAGACACAATACAAAGAGCGCAAGATGATTTAGAACAACATGGACCAATGGAAGATGCTTGGGCCCAAATCTGTCCAGAAGCAGAACTTGAACGTCTCGAATGTCTGGAGAGTAGGAAAGACCAAATAGAAACAGAAGAAGGTGATGATATCATACCTGATCTATTACCAAATGTGGGTACTTCCAAGATAGAAAACAATCCATCAGCGATGAAAAAGCAAGATGCCATGGATTTACTGCGTTCTTTGAATGAAAAGCAGTCACAAATCTTTTACAAAGTGCGGCAATGGTGTTTAGCAAAAGTGCAAGGTGAAAACCCAGATCCATTTCATGTGTTCATATCTGGTCCAGGAGGTGTTGGAAAGTCAGTACTGATTAAAGCCATCTATTATGAAGCCTCTCGCATACTTTCAAAGTTAACAGACAACCCAGATGAGACACATGTGCTATTAACAGCTCCTACCGGAGTCTCTGCCTACCAGATTAACGGGTCCACTGTACATTCCAGTCTCTGCATCGGAATAAATGCTTCACTGCCATATCAGCCACTTGGAGATGAAAAAATTAATTCCTTGAGAGCTAAACTTGGAAAACTGCAAATATTAATAATCGATGAAATTTCAATGGTTGACCATAAACTTCTAGCATATATTCATGGAAGATTGAGACAAATCAAACAAACAGGTGATTACTCTGCATTTGGAAAAGTCTGTGTGATAGCAGTTGGAGATTTTTATCAGCTGTCTCCTGTGAAAGGAAAACCACTTTACACCGAACCAGTGAACAGTGTGAATCTTTGGGAAACTAACTTCAGTTTTGTTGAACTTACAGAGATTATGCGCCAGAAGGACAAACGGTTTGCAGAATTATTAAATCGTTTAAGGCAACGTAAGAAAGATGAAGTAATGCTTGAAGAAGATATTGCTATGCTTAAAGCATGTGAAACAGGTGATGGTGATGAGAGTACAGATATCCATATTTATGCAACTAATAGTGAGGTTGATGAACATAACCTAAAAATGGTGCACAAAATATGCTCTGACACGGTTACTGTTAACGCCCAAGATTTTGAGAGAAATGCTAAAACTGGCCGAATGGAGAAAAAGGATGGGTTTCATCTCAGAGTTCACAACAGTTCTTTGGAAAAATCCCTTGAATTAGCGATCGATGCTCGAGTAATGCTACTGAAAAATATCAATGTATCAGGCGGCCTAGTGAACGGAATTTTTGGGACAATTAAATTATTTTGTTATGAAAATGATGAAATATTTCCATCCAAAATATACATTGAATTTGATGATGAACGAGCTGGTAAAGAAGCTAGAGGTAAAAATCCATGTTTAAAACCTGGACTGGAGAAAAGCACACCAATCGAGCCTGAAGAAGAGAAAGTGACAAGCAGTGGTGGTGTCAGAAGACAGTTTCCTTTGAAGCTAGCATGGGCTTCCACAGTTCACAAAGTGCAAGGTCTGACAGTGAACAAAGCTGTTGTTTCATTGAAAAAGATATTTGCTCCAGGACAAGCATATGTAGCATTAAGTCGAGTGACTTCTCTTGATGGACTCATAATAGAAGATTTCAAAGAAAAAGCTATTTATGCAAAAGACAACATTGAGGAAGCTCTACAGACAATGCCTCCGTTCATTGATCCATGTGAAACCATAGAAAATGTAAAATTTAAAATGATGTTACACAATGTCCAAGGGCTCATTCCACATATTTTAGATATTCGGCAAGATAACAGATATTGTCAGGCAGATATGATTTGTGTTACAGAAACGTGGCTAAAATCAAACTCTTTGGAGAACGATATCAGTCTTTCTGGATACCAGTTTCATGACAAACCACGAAGTGTTGCATATGACACAAGTGAAGATGTTTTTGCTACACTTAAAGAGGAAAATCATGGTGGTGTTGGCATATATCACAGACAGAATGTAAAAGCTGCTTTAGTTGATGTACCATGCATTAACATTGAATGTCTCATGTGCAATATACAAGACTTAAACACAACTGTGGCAGTCGTGTACAGACCATCATCATATAACATGCCATTATTTAGAGAGAACTTGATTACCTTAATTCATCAAATAAACTGCTTATCAGGTGGCAAAATAATTCTAGGAGATTTCAATGAAAACATTTTCAACAAATCAACAATTCATGATGTCATGCAGCATTTTGGCTTCACACAAATAGTTGAAAATGCAACAACTGAAAATGGCACATTAATTGACCATGTATATATTAAAGATATTGACTTGGATAAAATAAAGATTGATATAATGCCCACGTACTTCAGCTATCATGACTGTGTTGTGGTGAAGTGGCTGTTATAATGAAACGTCCATCCAGAAGGGGGGGGGGGGGGGGGGGGATACAGAGGTGGATGCTTAACACTGGACGGCCTCTGTGGGAATTCATGCTGCCTTCACGTGCTATCGGAATTAGTGTAAATAATTTTTTTTGTTGGATATTTACCATAATATTTAATAAAAATCTTCAACAACAGAATGTTAATACATAAGATTTATGCAAGAATAGGACATTTCCGATAGCATGTGAAGGCAGCATTAGTCATTGGGATTGTTAGTGGGTGTCAAGGCCACCTACAAATACATTTCCCAAATTCCTGTTGAATTATCATAATTAACGGTTAATATTTTATTATTTAAATATATATGTCAATATATATATATATATATTAATTCAATGGCCTTAACACCCACACCAAATGTATTATTTATTTATTTATTTTATTTATTTATCCATACATTCATTCATTCATTCCTTTTTTCTTTCTTTTTTTATGTATTTTATTGATCAAAATGTCTGTGTAATGTCATTTTACAATGAATTTGTATGGAGACCTGTATCATACAGTTGGCTAATTTATAGTTAAGTACTTCAAAAGGTGGTGTAAAAAAAATATTTGCAGCAAAACAAGAAATGGGAAGATATATCAAAAAGAAAGGAAAGCAAAGAAGGACTTTAAGAAATATTACACTATCTTCACTGCTTCCTTCTCATCATGTTCCAACTCTTCAATTATTGATAAACAGGTAAGACTATTTTTATCTTTTAAATTGGTTATAACTTTCATTACTCTGTAATATATGTTTGTGGTATAAGGATATTATATTAAATAAATGCTTGTTTTAAGCACAATGTTTTATAAGTACATAATATCAGTTGTAAAGTGTAAAAAATAAAAATCCTAATCACATCCTCATTGTCTATAGGTACATCAAAAGTCTTACGCTGCTTTGATGACCAGATCATCTTCATTATTAGGACAATATTCAACTCCAGAACCAGCTGAAGATTACATTCTGTAAATCAAGGAAACAGTTTGACTACAGACAACAATGTCCAGATCATCACACCATCATCATCACCATTGTGGACTGTTGACTCAAGGCAAGTCATGGATTCCCTCCTGCTCTCCGTATCAATTACGGACCCTACACCTGTGTGGCGCAGTTCAGCAGTAATTCAGATTCATCACAGGCCGAGGTACATTTTTCTATTGTTGTCTGTTTATTTTTGTGATATTTGAGCTCATTGCACCTTTAGCTTTCTGTTCTTGGCTCTCAAAAGAGGAAATCACCATCTATTGAACTTTCTGAAATGCTTATCTCCAGTATTTGTGTTTGACAGAGGCCAATCTTGTCTGTGATTGAAGGAATTGTAGTGGTGTGGTCCTGCATAGACTGAAGCCCTGACCACAGTCATCACTGAGGATTGTCCTATGATACAGTGCACACTGAATTATTGTCATGGGACGAGATGGATTATGCCACGTTAAAAGGTCTTCAGTTTCCACTGCTTCAGCCAACTTACAAGGTGTCTTCTTCTCTGCTGGTTCAGCCGAGTCATTAGATGTCTTTGTTGCCACTGCTTCAGTCCAGTTCCATGTCATCTTCATCACTGCTGGTCCTGCCCAGCTCCAAGTGTGTTTTGCTGCAGCTGGTCACAGCTTTAAGTCTCCTTCATCACCATCTCTCCCTGGATCTACCCTCTTCACAACTACACCAATGTCAGTCTGGCTCTCTCACCTCCATCATCTCCACTGTCTGGTTTCATTTAGACAGATCTTGGGTATCATTGGTCTTTGTCTGCTCATTGTCAATCTCTGTTGCCTATGGTGAAAATTTTGCAGCATGAGCATAAAAGTTTTGGTGGTATGTGATTTGGGGGTTAAGTCACAATAGTATTCTGTTTACTTTCATGATTATTATTCAGTTTCACATTCCCTGTCACCACTTGCCCAAATTCTTGTTTGTTGTTATGTTTTTTTATTTATTGTTAATAATGTAGGCCTACGCTACTTAACAACTATACTTTTTTTTTAATGTTATTTTTGCTTTTAAAAATTAGTTTTTCTTCAATGCATTTTAAAAGGAATGAATTAATTAATGGTTTCTTTTTTATTGTTGATGTTTTGAGTTTTTTATTTATACAATTTTTATAAATTTTATGTTTTGTAATGTCATATTTTATGTGGACTTTTTTTTTTTTTTTACTTTTTACTGCCTCTTTAATGTACTATTTAACAACTATACTTTTTATTGAATGTTATTTTTGCTTTCAAAATGTTTTCAACTCATTTAAAAGGAATGAATGAATGAGTGCTTTATTTTTATTGTTGATATTTTTAGTTTATTTTTATATTCTGTAATTCACATATTATTACATACTTCTAAATTATTCTTATTTAATATGCAATCTAGTTTTGAACATATATTAACACAAATACTTTTGTACTTTCATATGTGCAAACAATTGAAATGAATTTTATTTAAAGTTTGTTTAAACAATGTTATTTAATTTATGCTTTTTTCGGTTACTATTTAACTTTTTCTCCATTTTATCTTTTTCTTTATTTTGATATGTAGTATTTTTAATTTTATTTATAGATTCTGTCATTTAAAATCTTAATACTTCACAATTATGAATTTCCATTTAATGTGATTATAAAAAAACTTCAATATGCAAAAAATTTAAAATTTACATTTTTTTTAATTTACTGATTATTATTGATTAAATTTAATATTATTTCATGTTACTTATTTTCATATGCATTGTTTTAAAAGAAACACTGTATTATTCTGTCAATAAAATACAGTTATGTTTTCTATGACTTTGATTCCATCTATTTTTTCAATGGCACATTTTCCATATTATATTCCTTTTAACTCTAATAAAAATGCTTAAACACATTTTGTTATAGATATAGAAATTTGAAATAAATGGTAGGTAAAAAAAAATGCTTATTAGAGGTTTCCCGTTTAAAACACAATTTTCAGTTTTTATTGTATATTATTGGGAGTTACCGCCGTTCAAAGTCGGACGTCTCGCGCAATGACTTTCCGTTTTCGAGTTATGAGTGAATTTGTACTGCGGGGGGCGTGGCCACCATTATACTTTCGCTTTCAAGATTCCCATTTCCCAGTGTGACAATTGTCAATAGCAATACTACAATTGATGAATTTTGACAAAATGTGATTGTAAGTGTTAAAATAATGATTTTATAAAGTCTAAATATGAATTATATAACAATATTAGGGAGTAATATGATGAAGAGACAGCAGGGGGCAGTAGAAGACCACTTATTGGCTCACTTTCATTTTGAACTTATTGGTTTCACCAGTATTCTGCACTAAAGAAAACCAGTTTTTCCATGTTACATCCATTATGCATGCTTACACACACACACACACACACACACACACACACACACACACACACACAGTTGTTTTTCCAATGCTACTGTAATGTCATTGAGAAAATATGGTCTATAAGCAATTCGCATATGTCTTTGTAAACTATTAATCAGATTATTCAAAATTCATTCAGAAACCTAGGACTACACACACACATTCTGTTGTATATACAGACATTTGAACTATTTGATGGAAATAATGTTTACTGCAAGTGTCCTTCGGGATTCACATTTCTCAATGTGCCACAATTGTCAATAGTAATACTTCAATAGATGATTTTTGATTAAATATGATTGTAAATGTTAAAATAATTAATTTATAAAGTCTAAATATGAATTATAGTTGAGTAGTGTGACAAAATGACTATTTTAAACAGCAGGGGGCAGTAGAATACCACTTATTGGCTTAAAATGCCATGTTATTCATATAATTTTCACCTTTTTTGGTGAGATCTGTCGGAAATTTTTCATGCTTTTTTAGAGTCACATGTTCTTACCTGATTTTAAGAAGATCTGAGCATTCATTGAAGAGATATAGGCTTTCGGGGACACTTGGTCAAGGCTACATATTGAAGTGACCATTTTATAGCCATCCAAATGCCGAAAATGTACCTTTTCTGATAATTATTGATCTAGAGAGTCCAGAGAATTGTACTGCACTGGTTTTGAACATTATGATATGAACATTATTTGATCATAGATGGAAAACACCATTTACAGCCAATACAGGCAATTTACTATAGGAAATATATGGTTTAAAAGCTTTTTAACAGTTATAGCGCCACCTATGGTCCGATCTCCATAAAATTTTGCATGCTTGTTAATGATGTTATTGCACATATTCTCACCAATTTTTGTGAAGTTTTGAGTTTTTATTTAGGATTTATAGGCTTTTGAGTGTATTTTGATACACCCCTTTTCTAAATTAGCCTATTTTACCATGCGAAAAATGCAAAAGTTCAACTTTTTTTAAATAATTATTGATCTAGAGAGTCCAGAGAATTGTCCTAGACTGGTCTGGTTCCGATCGGACGAAAAACCAGGGACTAGTTCGCAAAAGTACGTTTTTAACGTAATTACAAATATTTAATGAACGATTCGATTGACAATATTAGTTCTAGAGACAAAGTTGTTCAGAATGAGGAGATCTATCAAATGATATGCATATTGTGGGGATGTATGCAACACCACGTGATTACAGACCCATTAAACTCGTTAGCGCCAACTAGTGGCCGATTTCTTTCAAAACTCTTACAGACTTCTTTGGCCACGAGTTGAACATGCCCACTGAGTTTCGTTCCGATTGGCCTCCGTTAACCTTGTCTAATGGGTGCTTAAACTTAATTGGCCAATGGCGGCCATTTTTTTTTTAGATACGCCAATATCCTTCTAGACATAGATGGCCCCTTGGGCCAAGACACTGCATACCAAATTTCAAGTCAATCGGACAAACGGTCAGTTGTTTATATGTTTTTTATGTTTTATAGCGCCACCATGTGGCCAATCGACGCGGGTTTTTTATCGTGACCTCAGATTGACCTCGTACACACGTGTACCAAGTTTGGTGAAGTTATCTCATTTACTACTTGAGTTATAGGCGTTTTAGTAATATAGGCTCCGCCTACAACGTTAATTTTACGCCCCCTAGCAACCGTTAATCGATAATCGAACTTTTTTTCAATAATTATTGATTATCAGACTCCAGAGAACATTTCTGCACTGGTTTGGTTCCGATCGGGTGAAAAACCAGGGACTAGTTTGCAAAAGTAGGTTTTTGACAAAATTCAAAATGGCGGAAAATCTATCATGACGGAAATTAAATCGGAGATATACGTTTTGTTCTCCAGGTGACCAGCTTTCCAATGATATAAGACACTTGATTCTGCGACATACGGTCTATGAGTTATGACCAGTTTTGCGCAATTGGTTGCTATAGCGCCACCTATGGGCCAATCGGGGTCATAATTTGATAACCTCTCCTCGATTTTTGTACTACCTACTGGCAAAGTTTCAAGTCTCTAGCTCTTACGGTTTGGGCTGCACGATGCGTTTTACGGCAGAATAATAATAATAATTAAAGCTGCAAGCAGCATTTGTCGGTGTTCAAGCTTTTAAGGCCTTTAAGGCCTTTAAGCACATTAACGTTAAAAGACATTAAGATTTATTTAGCAAGCATTTAATCACTGACATCATAGATGGAAAAACACCATTTACAGCCAATACAGTCAATTTACCATAGGAAATATATGGTTTAAAAGCTTTTTAACAGTTATAGCGCCACCTATGGTCCGATCTCCATAAAATTTTGCTTGCTTGTTAATGATGTTATTGCACATATGCTCACCAATTTTTGTGAAGTTTTGAGTTTTAATTTAGGATTTATAGGCTTTTGAGTGTATTTTGACACGCCCCTTTTCTTAAATTACCCTCTTATAGCCATCCAAATGCAAAAGTTCAACTTTTTTTAATAATTATTGATCTAGAGAGTCCAGAGAATTGTTCTAGACTGGTCTGGTTCCGATCGGGCGAAAAACCAGGGACTAGTTCGCAAAAGTAGGTTTTTAACGTAATTGCGAATAATTAATGAACAATTCAATTGACAGCATTAGTTCTAGAGGCAAAGTTGTTCAACATGAGGAGATCTATCTAATGATATGCATATTCTGACGATATTTGTTACACCACGTGATTACAGAGCCGTAAAACTCGTTAGCGCCAACTAGTGGCCGATTTCTTTCAAAACTCTTACAGACCTCTAGGGCCATGAGTTGAACATGTCCACTGAGTTTCGTTCTGATTGGCCATCGTTAACCTTGTCTTAAACTTAATTGGCCAATGGCGGCCATGTTTTTTTAGATACGCCAATATCCTTCTAGACATAGATGGCCCCTTGGGCCAAGACACTGCATACCAAATTTCAAGTCAATCGGACAAACGGTCAGGTGTTTATACGTTTTTTCTGTGTTATAGCGCCACCATGTGGCCAATCGACGCGGTTTTTTTATCGTGACCTCAAATTGACCTCCTACACATGTGTACCAAGTTTGGTAAAGTTATCTCATTTACTACTTGAGTTATAGGCATTTTAGTAAAATAGGCTCCGCCCATATTAACGTTTTGACGCCCCCTAGCAACCGTGAATCGAAATTTCAACTTTTTTTCAATAATTATTGATCTTCAGACTCCAGAGAACATTTCTGCACTGGTTTGGTTCCGATCGGGCAAAAAACCAGGGACTAGTTCGCAAAAGTAGGTTTTTGACAAAATTCAAAATGGCGGAAAATCTATCATGGCGGAAAAAAAAAACCTGCGCGATTTTTTGTTCGTCTTGAGCCAAGGATTCCAATGATATAAGACACTTGAGTCTAGGCCAAAGGGTTATTGAGATATAAGCAAAATAGTGATTTTTTTTAGTTTTTTGCGCTATAGCGCCACCTATGGGCCAATCGAGCTCATAATTTGATAACCTCTCCTCGATTTTTGTACTACCTACTGGCAAAGTTTCAAGTCTCTAGCTCTTACGGTTTGGGCTGCACGATGCGTTTTACGGCAGAAGAATAATAATAATAATAAAAATCAGTACAATTACAATAGGTTTTCAGCACTTCGTGCTTGAACACCTAAAAATCAGTACAATTACAATAGGTTTTCAGCACTTCGTGCTTGAACACCTAATAATAATAAAAATCAGTACAATTACAATAGGTTTTCAACACTTCGTGCTTGAACACCTAATAAGAACGATACCTTTTTGCCAGTTATAGCGCCACCTATGGTCCGATCTCCATGAAACTCGGCATGCTTGTTAATGATGTTATTGCACATATGCTCATTGGGCAAAAAACCAAGGACTAGTTCGCACAAGTAGGTTTTGGACAAAATTGGCCATAACTTTTTTTTTTTGCTCCAAATCGAATTTGGAGATATACATCTTGTTCGTCGTGAGCCAAGGATTACAGTGATGTGAAAACTGTGATTCTAGCACAAACAAGCTAGGAGTTATGAGCAATTTAGTACTTTGGGTTGCTCTAGCGCCACCTATGGGCCAATTGGGCTCATATTTTGATAACCTCTCCTCGATTTTTGTACTACCATCTGGCAAAGTTTCAAGGCTCCAGCACTTATGGTTTGGGCTGCACGATGCGTTTTACGGCAGAATAATAATAATAATAATAATAAAAATCAGTACAATTACAATAGGTTTTCAACACTTCGTGCTTGAACACCTAATAAGAACGATACCTTTTTGCCAGTTATAGCGCCACCTATGGTCCGATCTCCATGAAACTCGGCATGCTTGTTAATGATGTTATTGCACATATGCTCACCATTTTTTGTGAAGTTTTGACTTTTTGTTTAGGATTTATAGGCTTTTGAGTGTATTTTGACACGCCCCTTTTCTGAAATGACCCTGTTACAGCCAGCCAAATGCAAAAGTTGCACTTCTTCTTGATAATTATTGTTCAGCAGAGTCCAGAGAACTGTCCTAGACTGGTTTGGTTCTCATTGGGCAAAAAACCAAGGACTAGTTCGCACAAGTAGGTTTTGGACAAAATTGGCCATAACTTTTTTTTTTTGCTCCAAATCGAATTTGGAGATATACATCTTGTTCGTCGTGAGCCAAGGATTACAGTGATGTGAAAACTGTGATTCTAGCACAAACAAGCTAGGAGTTATGAGCAATTTAGTACTTTGGGTTGCTCTAGCGCCACCTATGGGCCAATTGGGCTCATATTTTGATAACCTCTCCTCGATTTTTGTACTACCATCTGGCAAAGTTTCAAGGCTCCAGCACTTATGGTTTGGGCTGCACGATGCGTTTTACGGCAGAATAATAATAATAATAATAATAAAAATCAGTACAATTACAATAGGTTTTCAACACTTCGTGCTTGAACACCTAATAAGAACGATACCTTTTTGCCAGTTATAGCGCCACCTATGGTCCGATCTCCATGAAACTCGGCATGCTTGTTAATGATGTTATTGCACATATGCTCATTGGGCAAAAAACCAAGGACTAGTTCGCACAAGTAGGTTTTGGACAAAATTGGCCATAACTTTTTTTTTTTGCTCCAAATCGAATTTGGAGATATACATCTTGTTCGTCGTGAGCCAAGGATTACAGTGATGTGAAAACTGTGATTCTAGCACAAACAAGCTAGGAGTTATGAGCAATTTAGTACTTTGGGTTGCTCTAGCGCCACCTATGGGCCAATTGGGCTCATATTTTGATAACCTCTCCTCGATTTTTGTACTACCATCTGGCAAAGTTTCAAGGCTCCAGCACTTATGGTTTGGGCTGCACGATGCGTTTTACGGCAGAATAATAATAATAATAATTAAAGCTGCAAGCAGCATTTGTCGGTGTTCAAGCTTTTAAGGCCTTTAAGGCCGTTAAGCACATTAACGTTAAAAGACATTAAGATTTTTTTAGCAAGCATTTAACCACTGACATCATAGATGGAAAAACACCATTTACAGCCAATACAGGCAATTTACCATAGGAAATATATGGTTTAAAAGCTTTTTAACAGTTATAGCGCCACCTATGGTCCGATCTCCATAAAATTTTGCATGCTTGTTAATGATGTTATTGCACATATGCTCACCAATTTTTTTGAAGTTTTGAGTTTTTATTTAGGATTTATAGGCTTTTGAGTGTATTTTGACACGCCCCTTTTCTTAAATTACCCTCTTATAGCCATCCAAATGCAAAAGTTCAACTTTTTTTAATAATTATTGATCTAGAGAGTCCAGAGAATTGTTCTAGACTGGTCTGGTTCCGATCGGGCGAAAAACCAGGGACTAGTTCGCAAAAGTAGGTTTTTAACGTAATTGCGAATAATTAATGAACAATTTGATTGACAGCATTAGTTCTAGAGGCAAAGTTGTTCAACATGAGGAGATCTATCAAATGATATGCATATTCTGACGATATTTGTTACACCACGTGATTACAGAGCCGTAAAACTCGTTAGCGCCAACTAGTGGCCGATTTCTTTCAAAACTCTTAAAGACCTTTAGGGCCATGAGTTGAACATGGCCATCGAGTTTCGTTACGATTGGCCTCCGTTAACCTTGTCTAATGGGTGCTTAAACTTCATTGGCCAATGGCGGCCATTTTTTTTTTAGATACGCCAATATCCTTCTAGACATAGATGGCCCCTTGGGCCAAGACACTGCATACCAAATTTTAAGTCAATCGGACAAACGGTCAGGTGTTTATACGTTTTTTCTGTGTTATAGCGCCACCATGTGGCCAATCGACGCGGTTTTTTTATCGTGACCTCAAATTGACCTCCTACACATGTGTACCAAGTTTGGTGAAGTTATCTCATTTACTACTTGAGTTATAGGCGTTTTAGTAATATAGGCTCCGCCTACAACGTTAATTTTACGCCCCCTAGCGACCGTTAATCGATAATTGAACTTTTTTTCAATAATTATTGATTATCAGACTCCAGAGAACATTTCTGCATTGGTTTGGTTCCGATCGGGCGAAAAACCAGGGACTAGTTCGCAAAAGTAGGTTTTTGACAAAATTCAAAATGGCGGAAAATCTATCATGGCGGAAATTAAATCGGAGATATACGTTTTTTACGTCAGGTGGTCAGCTTTCCAATGATATAAGACACTTGAGTCTACGACATACGGTCTAGGAGTTATGACCAGTTTCGCGCAATTGATCGCTATAGCGCCACCTATGGGCCAATCGGGGTCATAATTTGATAACCTCTCCTCGATTTTTGTACTACCATATGGCAAAGTTTCAAAGCTCCAGCACTTACGGTTTGGGCTGCACGATGCGTTTTACGGCAGAATAATAATAATAATAATAATAATAAAAATCAGTACAATTACAATAGGTTTTCAGCACTTCGTGCTTGAACACCTAATAATAATAATTAAAGCTGCAAGCAGCATTTGTCGGTGTTCAAGCTTTTAAGGCCTTTAAGGCCTTTAAGCACATTTACGTTAAAAGACATTAAGATTTATTTAGCAAGCATTTAACCACTGACATCATAGATGGAAAAACACCATTTACAGCCAATACAGACAATTTACCATAGGACATATATGGTTTAAAAGCTTTTTAACAGTTATAGCGCCACCTATGGTCCGATCTCCATAAAATTTTGCATGCTTGTTAATGATGTTATTGCACATATGCTCAACAATTTTTGTGAAGTTTTGAGTTTTTATTTAGGATTTATAGGCTTTTGAGTGTATTTTGACACGCCCCTTTTCTTAAATTACCCTCTTATAGCCATCCAAATGCAAAAGTTCAACTTTTTTTAATAATTATTGATCTAGAGAGTCCAGAGAATTGTTCTAGACTGGTCTGGTTCCGATCGGGCGAAAAACCAGGGACTAGTTCGCAAAAGTAGGTTTTTAACGTAATTGCGTATAATTAATGAACAATTCGATTGACAGCATTAGTTCTAGAGGCAAAGTTGTTCAGCATGAGGAGATCTATCAAATGATATGCATATTCTGACGATATTTGTAACACCACGTGATTACAGAGCCGTAAAACTCGTTAGCGCCAACTAGTGGCCGATTTCTTTCAAAACTCTTACAGACCTTTAAGGCCATGAGTTGAACATGGCCATCGAGTTTCGTTACGATTGGCCTCCGTTAACCTTGTCTAATGGGTGCTTAAACTTCATTGGCCAATGGCGGCCATTTTTTTTTTAGATACGCCAATATCCTTCTAGACATAGATGGCCCCTTGGGCCAAGACAGTGCATACCAAATTTTAAGTCAATCGGACAAACGGTCAGGTGTTTATACTTTTTTTCTGTGTTATAGCGCCACCATGTGGCCAATCGACGCGGTTTTTTTATCGTGACCTCAAATTGACCTCCTACACATGTGTACCAAGTTTGGTGAAGTTATCTCATTTACTACTTGAGTTATAGGCGTTTTAGTAATATAGGCTCCGCCTACAACGTTAATTTTACGCCCCCTAGCGACCGTTAATCGATAATTGAACTTTTTTTCAATAATTATTGATTATCAGACTCCAGAGAACATTTCTGCATTGGTTTGGTTCCGATCGGGCAAAAAACCAGGGACTAGTTCGCAAAAGTAGGTTTTGGACAAAATTCAAAATGGCGGAAAATCTATCATGGCGGAAATTAAATCGGAGATATACGTTTTTTACGTCAGGTGGTCAGCTTTCCAATGATATAAGACACTTGAGTCTACGACATACGGTCTAGGAGTTATGACCAGTTTCGCGCAATTGATCGCTATAGCGCCACCTATGGGCCAATCGGGGTCATAATTTGATAACCTCTCCTCGATTTTTGTACTACCATATGGCAAAGTTTCAAAGCTCCAGCACTTACGGTTTGGGCTGCACGATGCGTTTTACGGCAGAAGAAAAATAATAATAATAATAATAATAATAATAATAAAAATCAGTACAATTACAATAGGTTTTCAGCACTTCGTGCTTGAACACCTAATTAAAGCTGCAAGCAGCATTTGTCGGTGTTCAAGCTTTTAACGCCTTTAGGGCCTTTAAACACATTAACGTTAAAAGACATTAAGATTTATTTAGCAAGCATTTAACCACTGACATCATAGATGGAAAAACACCATTTACAGCCAATACAGGCAATTTACCATAGGAAATATATGGTTTAAAAGCTTTTTAACAGTTATAGCGCCACCTATGGTCCGATCTCCATAAAATTTTGCATGCTTGTTAATGATGTTATTGCACATATGCTCACCAATTTTTGTGAAGTTTTGAGTTTTTATTTAGGATTTATAGGCTTTTGAGTGTATTTTGACACGCCCCTTTTCTTAAATTATCCTCTTATAGCCATCCAAATGCAAAAGTTCAACTTTTTTTAATAATTATTGATCTAGAGAGTCCAGAGAATTGTTCTAGACTGGTCTGGTTCCGATCGGGCGAAAAACCAGGGACTAGTTCGCAAAAGTAGGTTTTTAACGTAATTGCGTATAATTAATGAACAATTCGATTGACAGCATTAGTTCTAGAGGCAAAGTTGTTCAGCATGAGGAGATCTATCAAATGATATGCATATTGTGACGATATTTGTAACACCACGTGATTACAGAGCCGTAAAACTCGTTAGCGCCAACTAGTGGCCGATTTCTTTCAAAACTCTTACAGACCTTTAGGGCCATGAGTTGAACATGGCCATCGAGTTTCGTTACGATTGGCCTCCGTTAACCATGTCTAATGGGTGCTTAAACTTCATTGGCCAATGGCGGCCATTTTTTTTTAAGATACGCCAATACCCTTCTAGACATAGATGGCCCCTTGGGCCAAGACACTGCATACCAAATTTTAAGTCAATCGGACAAACGGTCAGGAGTTTATACGTTTTTTCTGTGTTATAGCGCCACCACGTGGCCAATCGACGCGGTTTTATTATCGTGACCTCAAATTGACCTCTTACACATGTGTACCAAGTTTGGTGAAGTTATCTCATTTACTACTTGAGTTATAGGAATTTTAGTAATATAGGCTCCGCCTACAACGTTAATTTTACGCCCCCTAGCAACCGTTAATCGATAATCGAACTTTTTTTCAATAATTATTGATTATCAGACTCCAGAGAATATTTCTGTACTGGTTTGGTTCCGATCGGGTGAAAAACCAGGGACTAGTTTGCAAAAGTAGGTTTTTGACAAAATTCAAAATGGCGGAAAAATTTGCATACCGGAAATGAAATCGGAGATATACATTTTTTACGTCAGGTGGTCAGCTTTCCAATGATATAAGACACTTGAGTCTACGACATACGGTCTAGGAGTTATGACCAGTTTTGCGCAATCGGTCGCTATAGCGCCACCTATGGGCCAATCGGGGTCATAATTTGATAACCTCTCCTCGATTTTTGTACTACCTTGTGGCAAAGTTTCAAGTCTCTAGCTCTTACGGTTTGGGCTGCACGATGCGTTTTACAGGAGAATAATAATAATAATTAAAGCTGCAAGCAGCATTTGTCGGTGTTCAAGCTTTTAAGGCCTTTAAGGCCTTTAAGCACATTTACGTTAAAAGACATTAAGATTTATTTAGCAAGCATTTAACCACTGACATCATAGATGGAAAAACACCATTTACAGCCAATACAGACAATTTACCATAGGACATATATGGTTTAAAAGCTTTTTAACAGTTATAGCGCCACCTATGGTCCGATCTCCATAAAATTTTGCATGCTTGTTAATGATGTTATTGCACATATGCTCAACAATTTTTGTGAAGTTTTGAGTTTTTATTTAGGATTTATAGGCTTTTGAGTGTATTTTGACACGCCCCTTTTCTTAAATTACCCTCTTATAGCCATCCAAATGCAAAAGTTCAACTTTTTTTAATAATTATTGATCTAGAGAGTCCAGAGAATTGTTCTAGACTGGTCTGGTTCCGATCGGGCGAAAAACCAGGGACTAGTTCGCAAAAGTAGGTTTTTAACGTAATTGCGTATAATTAATGAACAATTCGATTGACAGCATTAGTTCTAGAGGCAAAGTTGTTCAGCATGAGGAGATCTATCAAATGATATGCATATTCTGACGATATTTGTAACACCACGTGATTACAGAGCCGTAAAACTCGTTAGCGCCAACTAGTGGCCGATTTCTTTCAAAACTCTTACAGACCTTTAAGGCCATGAGTTGAACATGGCCATCGAGTTTCGTTACGATTGGCCTCCGTTAACCTTGTCTAATGGGTGCTTAAACTTCATTGGCCAATGGCGGCCATTTTTTTTTTAGATACGCCAATATCCTTCTAGACATAGATGGCCCCTTGGGCCAAGACAGTGCATACCAAATTTTAAGTCAATCGGACAAACGGTCAGGTGTTTATACTTTTTTTCTGTGTTATAGCGCCACCATGTGGCCAATCGACGCGGTTTTTTTATCGTGACCTCAAATTGACCTCCTACACATGTGTACCAAGTTTGGTGAAGTTATCTCATTTACTACTTGAGTTATAGGCGTTTTAGTAATATAGGCTCCGCCTACAACGTTAATTTTACGCCCCCTAGCGACCGTTAATCGATAATTGAACTTTTTTTCAATAATTATTGATTATCAGACTCCAGAGAACATTTCTGCATTGGTTTGGTTCCGATCGGGCAAAAAACCAGGGACTAGTTCGCAAAAGTAGGTTTTGGACAAAATTCAAAATGGCGGAAAATCTATCATGGCGGAAATTAAATCGGAGATATACGTTTTTTACGTCAGGTGGTCAGCTTTCCAATGATATAAGACACTTGAGTCTACGACATACGGTCTAGGAGTTATGACCAGTTTCGCGCAATTGATCGCTATAGCGCCACCTATGGGCCAATCGGGGTCATAATTTGATAACCTCTCCTCGATTTTTGTACTACCATATGGCAAAGTTTCAAAGCTCCAGCACTTACGGTTTGGGCTGCACGATGCGTTTTACGGCAGAAGAAAAATAATAATAATAATAATAATAATAATAATAATTAAAGCTGCAAGCAGCATTTGTCGGTGTTCAAGCTTTTAAGGCCTTTAAGGCCGTTAAGCACATTAGCATCAAAAGACAATAAGATTTATTTAGCAAGCATTTAACCACTGACATCATAGATGGAAAAACACCATTAACAGCCAATACAGGCAATTTACCATAGGACATATATGATTTTGAAGCGTTTTAACAGTTATAGCGCCACCTATGGTCCGATCTCCATGAAACTCTGCATGATTGTTAATGATGTTATTGCACATATGCTCAGCAATTTTTGTGAAGTTTTGAGTTTTAATTTAGGATTTATAGGCTTTTGAGTGTATTTTGACACGCCCCTTTTCTGAAATGACCCTGTTATAGCCATCCAAAGGCAAAAGTTGAACTTTTTTTGATAATTATTAATCTAGAGAGTCCAGAGAATTGCCCTAGACTGGTCTGGTTCCGATTGGGCGAAAAACCAGGGACTAGTTCGCACAAGTAGGTTTTTAACGTAATTGCGTATAATTAATGAACAATTCAATTGACAGCATTAGTTCTAGAGGCAAAGTTGTTCAGCATGAGGAGATCTATCAAATGATATGCATATTCTGACGATATTTGTAACACCACGTGATTACAGAGCCGTAAAACTCGTTAGCGCCAACTAGTGGCCGATTTCTTTCAAAACTCTTACAGACCTTTAGGGCCATGAGTTGAACATGGCCATCGAGTTTCGTTACGATTGGCCTCCGTTAACCTTGTCTAATGGGTGCTTAAACTTCATTGGCCAATGGCGGCCATTTTTTTTTTAGATACGCCAATATCCTTCTAAGCATAGATGGCCCCTTGGGCCAAGACACTGCATACCAAATTTTAAGTCAATCGGACAAACGGTCAGGTGTTTATACGTTTTTTCTGTTTTATAGCGCCACCATGTGGCCAATCGACGCGGTTTTTTTATCGTGACCTCAAATTGACCTCCTACACATGTGTACCAAGTTTGGTGAAGTTATCTCATTTACTACTTGAGTTATAGGCGTTTTAGTAATATAGGCTCCGCCTACAACGTTAATTTTACGCCCCCTAGCGACCGTTAATCGATAATTGAACTTTTTTTCAATAATTATTGATTATCAGACTCCAGAGAACATTTCTGCATTGGTTTGGTTCCGATCGGGCAAAAAACCAGGGACTAGTACGCAAAAGTAGGTTTTTGACAAAATTCAAAATGGCGGAAAATCTATCATGGCGGAAATGAAATCGGAGATATACGTTTTTTACGTCAGGTGGTCAGCTTTCCAATGATATAAGACACTTGAGTCTACAACATACGGTCTAGGAGTTATGACCAGTTTCGCGCAATTGATTGCTATAGCGCCACCTATGGGCCAATTTGGCTCATATTTTGATAACCTCTCCTCGATTTTTGTACTACCTACTGGCAAAGTTTCAAGTCTCTAGCTCTTACGGTTTGGGCTGCACGATGCGTTTTACGGCAGAATAATAACAATAACAAGACAAATTAAAGCTGCAAGCAGCATTTGTCGGTGTTCAAGCTTTTAAGGCCTTTAAGGCCTTTAAGCACATTAACGTTAAAAGACATTAAGATTTATTTAGCAAGCATTTAACCACTGACATCATAGATGGAAAAACACCATTTACAGCCAATACAGGCAATTTACCATAGGAAATATATGGTTTAAAAGCTTTTTAACAGTTATAGCGCCACCTATGGTCCGATCTCCATAAAATTTTGCATGCTTGTTAATGATGTTATTGCACATATGCTCACCAATGTTTGTGAAGATTTGAGTTTTTATTTAGGATTTATAGGCTTTTGAGTGTATTTTGACACGCCCCTTTTCTTAAATTACCCTGTTATAGCCATCAAAATGCAAAAGTTCAACTTTTTTTAATAATTATTGATCTAGAGAGTCCAGAGAATTGTTTTAGACTGGTCTGGTTCCGATCGGACGAAAAACCAGGGACTAGTTCGCAAAAGTAGGTTTTTAACGTAATTGCGTATAATTAATGAACAATTCGATTGACAGCATTAGTTCTAGAGGCAAAGTTGTTCAGCATGAGGAGATCTATCAAATGATATGCATATTCTGACGATATTTGTAACACCACGTGATTACAGAGCCGTAAAACTCGTTAGCGCCAACTAGTGGCCGATTTCTTTCAAAACTCTTACAGACCTTTAGGGCCATGAGTTGAACATGGCCATCGAGTTTCGTTACGATTGGCCTCCGTTAACCATGTCTAATGGGTGCTTAAACTTCATTGGCCAATGGCGGCCATTTTTTTTTTAGATACGCCAATATCCTTCTAGACATACATGGGGCCTTGGGCCAAGACACTGCATACCAAATTTTAAGTCAATCGGACAAACGGTCAGGTGTTTATACGTTTTTTCTGTGTTATAGCGCCACCATGTGGCCAATCGACGCAGTTTTTTTATCGTGACCTCAGATTGACCTCGTACACATGTGTACCAAGTTTGGTGAAGTTATCTCATTTAATACTTGAGTTATAGGCGTTTTAGTAATATAGGCTCCGCCTACAACGTTAATTTTACGCCCCCTAGCGACCGTTAATCGATAATCGAACTTTTTTTCGATAATTATTGATTATCAGACTCCAGAGAACATTTCTGCATTGGTTTGGTTCCGATCGGGCGAAAAACCAGGGACTAGTTTGCAAAAGTAGGTTTTTGACAAAATTCAAAATGGCGGAAAATCTATCATGGCGGAAATTAAATCGGAGATATACGTTTTTTACGTCAGGTGGTCAGCTTTCCAATGATATAAGACACTTGAGTCTACGACATACGGTCTAGGAGTTATGACCAGTTTCGCGCAATTGATCGCTATAGCGCCACCTATGGGCCAATCGGGGTCATAATTTGATAACCTCTCCTCGATTTTTGTACTACCATATGGCAAAGTTTCAAAGCTCCAGCACTTACGGTTTGGGCTGCACGATGCGTTTTACGGCAGAATAATAATAATAATAATAATTAAAGCTGCAAGCAGCATTTGTCGGTGTTCAAGCTTTTAAGGCCTTTAAGGCCGTTAAGCACATTAGCATCAAAAGACAATAAGATTTATTTAGCAAGCATTTAACCACTGACATCATAGATGGAAAAACACCATTTACAGCCAATACAGGCAATTTACCATAGGAAATATATGGTTTAAAAGCTTTTTAACAGTTATAGCGCCACCTATTGTCCGATCTCCATAAAATTTTGCATGCTTGTTAATAATGTTAAGACACATATGCTGATCAATTTTTGTGCAGTTCTGAGTTTTTATTTAGGATTTATATGCTTTTTAGTGTATTTTGACACTCCCCTTTTCTAAATTAGCCTATTTTACCATGCGAAAAATGCAAAAGTTCAACTTTTTTTCGATAATTATTGATCAAGAGAGTCCAGGGAATGGTCCTAGACTGGTCTGGTCCCGATCAGCCAAAAAACCAGGGACTAGTTCGCAAAAGTAGTTTTTTGACGTAATTGCAAATATTTAATGATCGATTCGATTGACAGCATTAGTTCTAGAGGCAAAGTTGTTCAGCATGAGGAGATCTAACAAATGATATGCATATTCTGACGATATTTGTAACACCACGTGATTACAGAGCCGTAAAACTCGTTAGCGCCAACTAGTGGCCGATTTCTTTAAAAACTCTTACAGACAACTTTGGCCACGAGTTGAACATGCCCGACGAGTTTCGTTCTGATTGGCCTCCGGTAACCTTGTCTAATAGGTGATTCAACTTCATTAGCCAATGGCGGCCATTTTTTTTTTAGGTACGCCAATATCCTTCTAGACATAGATGGGGCCTTCGGCCAAGACACTGCATACCAAATTTCAAGTCAATCGGACAAACGGTCAGGTGTGTATAGGTTTTATCTTGTTTATAGCGCCACCGTGTGGTCAATTTACGCGATTTTTTTATCGTGACCAAAGATTGACCTTCTACACATGTGTACCAAGTTTGGTGAAGTTATCTCATTTACCTCTTGAGTTATAGGCATTTTAGTAAAATAGGCTCCTCCCACAAAGTACATTTTGCACCCCCTAGCTACTGTAGATCGATAATTCAACTTTTTTTCAATAATTATTCATCTTCAGAGTCCAGAGAACATTTCTGCACTGGTTTGGTTCCAATCGGGCGAAAAACCAGGGACTAGTTCACAAAAGTAGGTTTTTGACAAAATTCAAAATGGCGGAAAATCTATCATGGCGGAAATGAAATCGGAGATATACGTTTTTTACGTCAGGTGGCCAGCTTTCCAATGATATAAGACACTTGAGTCTATGACTTACGGTCTAGGAGTTATGAGCAGTTTTGCGCAATTGATTGCTATAGCGCCACCTATGGGCCAATTTGGCTCATATTTTGATAACCTCTCCTCGATTTTTGTACTACCTACTGGCAAAGTTTCAAGTCTCTAGCTCTTACGGTTTGGGCTGCACGATGCGTTTTACGGCAGAATAATAACAATAACAAGACAAATTAAAGCTGCAAGCAGCATTTGTCGGTGTTCAAGCTTTTAAGGCCTTTAAGGCCGTTAAGCACATTAACGTTAAAAGACATTAAGATTTATTTAGCAAGCATTTAACCACTGACATCATAGATGGAAAAACACCATTTACAGCCAATACAGGCAATTTACCATAGGAAATATATGGTTTAAAAGCTTTTTAACTGTTATACCGCCACCTATGGTCCGATCTCCATAAAATTTTGCATGCTTGTTAATGATGTTATTGCACATATGCTCACCAATTTTTGTGAAGTTTTGAGTTTTTATTTAGGATTTATAGGCTTTTGAGTGTATTTTGACACGCCCCTTTTCTTAAATTACCCTCTTATAGCCATCCAAATGCAAAAGTTCAACTTTTTTTTAATAATTATTGATCTAGAGAGTCCAGAGAATTGTTCTAGACTGGTCTGGTTCCGATCGGGCGAAAAACCAGGGACTAGTTCGCAAAAGTAGGTTTTTAACGTAATTGCGTATAATTAATGAACAATTCAATTGACAGCATTAGTTCTAGAGGCAAAGTTGTTCAGCATGAGGAGATCTATCAAATGATATGCATATTCTGACGATATTTGTAACACCACGTGATTACAGAGCCGTAAAACTCGTTAGCGCCAACTAGTGGCCGATTTCTTTCAAAACTCTTACAGACCTTTAGGGCCATGAGTTGAACATGGCCATCGAGTTTCGTTACGATTGGCCTCCGTTAACCATGTCTAATGGGTGCTTAAACTTCATTGGCCAATGGCGGCCATTTTTTTTTTAGATACGCCAATATCCTTCTAGACATAGATGGCCCCTTGGGCCAAGACACTGCATACCAAATTTTAAGTCAATCGGACAAACGGTCAGGTGTTTATACGTTTTTTCTGTATTATAGCGCCACCATGTGGCCAATCGACGCGGTTTTTTTATCGTGACCTCAAATTGACCTCCTACACATGTGTACCAAGTTTGGTGAAGTTATCTCATTTACTACTTGAGTTATAGGCGTTTTAGTAATATAGGCTCCGCCTACAACGTTAATTTTACGCCCCCTAGCGACCGTTAATCGATAATTGAACTTTTTTTCAATAATTATTGATTATCAGACTCCAGAGAACATTTCTGCATTGGTTTGGTTCCGATCGGGCGAAAAACCAGGGACTAGTTCGCAAAAGTAGGTTTTTGACAAAATTCAAAATGGCGGAAAATCTATCATGGCGGAAATTAAATCGGAGATATACGTTTTTTACGTCAGGTGGTCAGCTTTCCAATGATATAAGACACTTGAGTCTACGACATACGGTCTAGGAGTTATGACCAGTTTCGCGCAATTGATTGCTATAGCGCCACCTATGGGCCAATCGGGGTCATAATTTGATAACCTCTCCTCGATTTTTGTACTACCATATGGCAAAGTTTCAAAGCTCCAGCACTTACGGTTTGGGCTGCACGATGCGTTTTACGGCAGAAGAAAAATAATAATAATAATAATAATAATAATAATAATAATAAAAATCAGTACAATTACAATAGGTTTTCAGCACTTCGTGCTTGAACACCTAATAATAAAAATCAGTACAATTACAATAGGTTTTCAGCACTTCGTGCTTGAACACCTAAAAATCAGTACAATTACAATAGGTTTTCAGCACTTCGTGCTTGAACACCTAATAAAAATCAGTACAATTACAATAGGTTTTCAGCACTTCGTGCTTGAACACCTAATAATTAAAGCTGCAAGCAGCATTTGTCGGTGTTCAAGCTTTTAAGGCCTTTAAGCATTTAAGACATTAAGTTTTATTTAGCAAGCATTTAACCACTGACATCATAGATGGAAAAGACTACGTTTTAGCATGATTTACCATGATATCCCACATTTTAGTGTGATTTTTCATGATTTACCATGTTCCAGTATGATTTACCATGAATCTAGCATGATTTACTATAGTTTACCATGATATACCAAGTTCTAGTATGATTCACCATGATTTACCCTGTTTTAGCATGGTTTACAACAATTGAACACATTCTATTATGATTTAATGATTCTAGCATGATTTACCATAGTTTACCATGATTTATCTTAGTTTACCTTGATTTACCATGTTACAGGATGATTTACCATGATATACCACATTCTAGAATGATTTACCAGGATTCTAGCATGATTTACCCTATTTACTATGATTTACCATGTTTCTAGAGTTATTTACCACGATTTACCACGTTGCTGGCAATTATGTGAAGCATCAGAACAAATGAAATGTTAAACTCTGACAAAATATGATTGTGTTATAATAGTAATTGTTATAGAAGGTATTTTTTAGTGTCTAAATATATGAATGCAAAAGCACATGTGAAAAGACTGTTAATAATTAATATGGCCAGCAGAGGGCAGTAGACGACCACTTATTGGCTCACTTTCATTTTGAACTACTTGGTTTCACCAGTAATCTGCATGCTTACAAACACAAACACACACACACAATTTTCATGCTTCTTTATCATGTTATTTCACATGTTCTGACCTGTTTTTAAGAAGATCTGAGCATTCATTGAAGATATATAGGCTTTCGGGGACACTTGGTCAAGGCTACATATTAAAGTGACCCTATTATAGCCATCCAAATACAGAAGTTCAACTTTTTCTGATAATCATTGATCTAGAGAGTCCAGATAATTATTCTGCACTGGTTTTGAACATTATGATATGAACATTATTTGATCATAGATGGAAAACACCATTTACAGCCAATACAGGCAATTTACCATAGGAAATATATGGTTTTTAACTGTTTTTAACTGTTATAGCGCCACCTATAGTCCGATCTCCATATAATTTTGCATACTTGTTAAGGATGTTATTTCACATATGCCCACCAATTTTCGTGAAGATCTGAGTTTTTTTTTAGGATTTATAGGCTTTTGAGTGTATTTTGACACGCCCCTTTTCTTAAATGACCCTCTTATAGCCACCCAAATGCAAAAGTTCAACTTTTTTTTAATAATTATTGATCTAAAGAGTCCAGAGAATTGTTCTAGACTGGTCTGGTTCTGATCGAGCGAAAAACCAGGGACTAGTTCGCAAAAGTAGGTTTTTAACGTAATTGCGTATAATTAATGAACGATTCGATTGACAGCATTACTTCTAGAGGCAAAGTTGTTCAGCATGAGGAGATCTATCAAATGATATGCATATTCTGACGATATTTGTAACACCACGTGATTACAGAGCCGTAAAACTCGTTAGCGCCAACTAGTGGCCGATTTCTTTCAAAACTCTTACAGACCTCTAGGGCCATGAGTTGAACATGCCCACTGAGTTTCGTTCTGATTGGCCTCCGTTAACCATGTCTAATGGGTGCTTAAACTTCATTGGCCAATGGCGGCCATTTTTTTTTAGATAAGCCAATATCCTTCTAGACATAGATGGCCCCTTGGGCCAAGACACTGCATACCAAATTTTAAGTCAATCGGACAAACGGTCAGGTGTTTATACGTTTTTTCTGTGTTATAGCGCCACCATGTGGCCAATCGACGCGGTTTTTTTATCGTGACCTCAAATTGACCGCCAACACATGTGTACCAAGTTTGGTGAAGTTATCTCATTTACTACTTGAGTTATAGGCGTTTTAGTAATATAGGCTCCGCCTACAACGTTAATTTTACGCCCCCTAGCGACCGTTAATCGATAATTGAACTTTTTTTCAATAATTATTGATTATCAGACTCCAGAGAACATTTCTGCATTGGTTTGGTTCCGATCGGGCGAAAAACCAGGGACTAGTTCGCAAAAGTAGGTTTTTGACAAAATTCAAAATGGCGGAAAATCTATCATGGCGGAAATTAAATCGGAGATATACGTTTTTTACGTCAGGTGGTCAGCTTTCCAATGATATAAGACACTTGAGTCTACGACATACGGTCTAGGAGTTATGACCAGTTTCGCGCAATTGATCGCTATAGCGCCACCTATGGGCCAATCGGGGTCATAATTTGATAACCTCTCCTCGATTTTTGTACTACCATATGGCAAAGTTTCAAAGCTCCAGCACTTACGGTTTGGGCTGCACGATGCGTTTTACGGCGGAAGAATAATAATAATAATAATAATAATAATAAAAATCAGTACAATTACAATAGGTTTTCAGCACTTCGTGCTTGAACACCTAATTACAATAGGTTTTCAACACTTCGTGCTTGAACACCTAATAAGAACGATACCTTTTTGCCAGTTATAGCGCCACCTATGGTCCGATCTCCATGAAACTCGGCATGCTTGTTAATGATGTTATTGCACATGTGCTCACCAATTTTTGTGAAGTTTTGACTTTTTGTTTAGGATTTATAGGCTTTTGAGTGTATTTTGACACGCCCCTTTTCTGAAATGACCCTGTTACAGCCAGCCAAATGCAAAAATGACACTTTTTTTCAATAATTATTGTTCAGCAGAGTCCAGAGAACTGCCCTAGACTGGTTTGGTTCTGATCAGGCCAAAAACCAGGGACTAGTTCGCACAAGTAGCTTTTGGACAAAATTGGCCATAACTTTTTTTTTTTTGCTCCAAATCGAATTTCGAGATATACATCTTGTTCGTCTTGAGCCAAGGATTACAGTGATGTGGAAACTGTGATTCTAGCACAAACGACCTAGGAGTTATGAGCAATTTAGTACTTTGGGTTGCTCTAGCGCCACCTATGGGCCAATTGGGCTCATGTTTTGATAACCTCTCCTCGATTTTTGTACTACCTTGTGGCAAAGTTTCAAGTCTCTAGCACTTACGGTTTGGGCTGCACGATGCGTTTTACAGGAGAATAATAATAATAATAATTAAAGCTGCAAGCAGCATTTGTCGGTGTTCAAGCTTTTAAGGCCTTTGTGCACATTTAAGCATTTAAGACATTAAGATTTATTTAGCAAACTTTTAATCACTGACATCATAGATGGAATAGACCATGTTTTAGCATGATTTAGCATGATATACCATATTTTAGTGTGATTTTTCATGATTTACCATGTTCTTGTATGATTTACTATAGTTTACCATGATATACCAAGTTCTAGTATGATTCAGTATGATTTACTCTGTTCTATTATGGTTTACAACAATTGAACACATTCTAGTATGATTTAATATGATTCTAGCATGATTTACCATAGTTTACCATGATTTATCTTAGTTTACCTTGATTTACCATGATATACCACATTCCAGAATGATTTATCAGGAATCTAGCATGATTTACCTTATTTACTGTGATTTACCATGTTTATAGCGTTATTTACCATGATTTACCACGTTGCTAGCAATTATGTGAAGCATCAGAACAAATGAAGTGATAAACTCTGACAAAATATGATAATAGTAATTGTTATATAAGGGATTTTTTAGTGTCTAAATGAATGCAAAAGCACATGTGAAAAGACTATTAATAAGTCGAATGTCCAGCAGAGGGCAGTAGAAGACAACTAATGGCTCACTTTCATTTTGAACTGCTTGGTTTCACCAGTATTCTGCATTAAAGCAAAACACTTTTTTCATGTTAACTCCATGATGCATGTTTACACACACACACACACACACACACACACACACACACACACACACACACACACACACACACACACACACACACACACACACACACACACATTTGGGATATGTTATTGTGAAAATCTCTTTTAATGCTGTATAATAAGCATTTCAGGATTCCCATTTCTCTATGTGACACAATTGTCAATAGTAATACTCCAATAGATGAATTTTGACAAAATGTGATTGTAAATGTTAAAATAATTATTTTATAAAGTCTAAATATGACTTATATAACAATATTAGGGAGTAATATGATTAAATGACAGCAGGGGGCAGTATAATACCACTAATTGGCTTAATATACCATATTATTCATATAATTTTCATCTTTTTTAACTGTTAAAGAGGCAAATTTTGTCCGATCTATCTGAAATTTGTCATGCTTCTTTATCATGTTATTTCACATGTTCTGACCTGTTTTTAAGAAGATCTGAGCATTCATTGAAGAGATATAGGCTTTCGGGGACACTTGGTCAAGGCTACATATTGAAGTGACCCTATTATAGCCATCCAAATGCAGAAGTTCAACTTTTTCTGATAATCATTGATCTAGAGAGTCCAGATAATTATTCTGCACTGGTTTTGAACATTATGATATGAACATTATTTGATCATAGATGGAAAACACCATTTACAGCCAATACAGGCAATTTACCATAGGAAATATATGGTTTTTAACTGTTTCTAATTGTTATAGCGCCATCTATAGTCCGATCTCCATATCATTTTGCATGCTTGTTAAGGATGTTATTGCACATATGCTCACCATTTACCTTTTTCTAGTATGATTTTTCATGATTTACCATTAACTAAATTTTTGGGTCACCTTTGCAGGAACTGAAAGAGACTATTTTATATGAGCCTTCTGACGAAGATGAGGAAGACACGGCGAAAAACGCTGAAGCCTATGCAGAGCTGATACAGTTCCTGGATGACAAAAGTCTTCCGGTGGTCATGAGAGAAGCAGCAGACGACGGACATGCGGCACTGGAGATTTTGCGCGGATATTATGCCGGCAAGGGAAGCCCCGGGTAATAAGCTTGTACACAGAGCTAACTTCACTGCAAAAGTCGCCCAGTGAGAGTGTTACGGAATATGTCATCAGAGCTGAGACTGGAATCACTGCTTTGAGAAATGCAGAGGAGAATCTGAGTGACGGACTCTTAATAGCATGATTTTGAAAGGACTTCCAGATACATTTAAACCATTTTCTATCCATGTTACTCAGAGCGACGAAAAAATGACTTTTGCCGAATTTAAAACAAAGCTCCGAAGTTATGAGGACATTGAGCATTAGTATGTTTGGTGGACAGCAAAGGACGACGTTTCAAAACAACACTAAGAAACGCGCTGTACATCCCAACATATCTACAGGACATCTACACATACATGGGGGTTCTTCCCTTCAGAGAAGGGAAGAACGTCCTGCTACATAAAGACGGTATACCGAATTCCCCATACACGTGCACAACAAACTGTACTATGTTATGATTTGCAGACATGGCATGAGATATTAGGTCATTGCAATTATGGGGATATAATTAAGCTGGAAGATGTTGTGGATGGTATGGAAATTAAGAGTAGAGCAGACAAACATATCCCACGTTGTAAGATTTGCACGCAAGGGAAGTTTATTGAGACTAGAAGCAGAGCGCCAGATGCAAGAGCAAAAGCAGCTCTAGAAATGGTACACACCAATTTAGCAGGGCCTATAGATCCAATGTCCAAAGACGGACATAAATATGCATTATCTTTCACAGATGATTATTCTAGTGCGGTGTTTGTATATTTTTTGAGAAGCAAGAGTGACACAGTGACCGGCACAGAAAAATTCCTCGCAGATATGGCTCCATATGGGAAAGTTAAATGCATCGGGTCTGACAATGGGACAGAGTTCACAGGAAGAGGGTACCAGGCATTGTTGAAATGGTATTAGACATGAGACCTCTGCACCATACTCTCCACACCAAAATGGCACTGCTGAACAAAACTGGAGAACCGTATTCGACATGGCTAGGAGCATGTTAATAGAAAGTGGGTTACCAAAGATACTGTGGACCTATGCAGTCCAGACAGCTGTTGTAGTGAGACAATTCTCAACCAATTCTTGCGTCTAAATTAGTTGCTTACATTAACTAAATGAGCCTACAATAGCAGACATAAGCCCTTGAAATAAAAATAAATGGCCATGGTTTATAAAAAAGTTGACAAAACTAAATAAAAATGTTTAGAAATTATGTAAGATAACGTTAATTTAGTTGTAGGTTACGTTCTTTTTTTTCTTTCTTCTAATGTCACAAGGAATAATCTGGTTTACTGCTTTACACGATTCTTTTGTAGTGTGGGTTTGGTGTAGTCTACTAAAGTGTACTAAAATAAACATTCACGAGTGTACCTTACTTCTTCTCACCGCTGATTCCTGATGGTTTAGATGACAATTACACCGAGTCGCACCCTGTCTTTTCAAAGAATAGTAACCCGGCGAGCGCGAAGTATAAATGCCTGTTGGGGAGGCGCGCGCAGTCAGCAGAGGCGCGCGCGCAGCGGAGGCTCGCAAACCCATAGACAGCGCATAGACTGCTTCTTTTTCCGTTCTGATTGCCGCGCTTGACTTCTAGGTGTATTATTGTTCAGTCTGAAACGGCGCCCAGTGACGGATGGTGTAGCAATATTGTTGTCCAAGTGGAAATCGGGAGAAATTCGGTGGCAAATTTGCCACCATGAAGGAGAGGAGGATGAAGATTTAATAATAAGGGACCATGATATGTATATATAGTTTTGTTAGATTTATTTGTTCTGGAAGATTGTTAAAAAAAAAATGGTAAGAAAAAAAATCGTCTTTAAAAATGTATATTTTAGTTATGAATAAGTCTGTGTTATAATAAATCAGTTGTTTTACACAAAGTTTCCATGCCGCTGTCCGTGGTGCTAAAAACTTTTTTACTTGACTGGCAGACTGTTTTCTTTGTTCGTCAATACAAATTTGTCAAAAAATTTGGCTTTTCTTTGTGTTTTATTTAACATATAAGCTTACTTGGCTCAACAAGTGCCACATTATTACATATGCATTCATCAGATATTTTACGTTTTTTTAACGGTTTTCATTTTAAAATTACTTGGTAGCAGAGGGCCCCATGATGAAGCTCCGCCCCCACTGTACTGAGAGTCTAGCTCCGCCCTTATGGATGTGAAGACCGCATATTTACATGCGCCAATAGAGTGTGACATTTATATGAAACAGCCAGAGGGTTACGAGGTAAAATGTCAAGGTAATACAAAACTGGTGTATAAATTGGAAAAATCACTGTATGGACTTAAACAGTCGGGCAAGAACTGGAACAGAATGTTGCATGAGTATTTCTGTGAAATCAAGTTTGTTCAAAATCCAGCTGATCATTGTGTTTACACAAAGGTTACAGAAACTAAGTTTTCATAATCATATGGGTTGATGACTTGATTATTGCAGCCAACGATATGAATGTACTTGATGGTGTGAAAGAGATGCTCAGTGTTAAATTTAGAATGAAGGACTTGGGAAAATTTACACATTTTCTTGGTATTGATTATGAGTAAGATTTTGATTGTGTTAAAATGTCACAACAGGGGTATATTGTGAAAATACGTGAGAGATTTGACATGGAGAATTGTAAGTCCAGAGCTACTCCCTGCGAACAAAAACTAAATTACACTGATGATGCTGAGGAAATGAACCATTAATGAAATTTGACTCGTTTATGTTTGGTGTATGAACTTTGTATACTTATGTCAAAAATGATAAAATAGAAATGTGAGAGCAAGTGGGGGTGTTAAATGTACAAATATTATGCTTTCATTTGTATTTGTTTTTTGTTTTTTTGTGACCCAGGTCATGTGACCTAATCAGTGGCTGAATGAATGCAGGTGTCTTAAATAAAGGTGTCTTAAATAAAGGTGTCTTAAATAAAGTGTGCCAGTCAGAGAGACTGGTAGTTGTGAAACAGTATTTTGTGGTATTGTCTGTGTAGGCTACTCTGCTAACAACGTGCAAAATGGCTCCTCCAGTAAAAAAAGTGAAGGTCCAGGAATTTCAAGACGACATTTGTGGATATGTCCACAATGTTAGTGCTATGAGAAAGGCTAAAACTGGTAACTATTTTTTTAATGCCGTGTTTCAAACTAGCCGCGATGACTTTCGTCATGTTGTAGTTTTTGCGGCAGAGAAACGGACTTCGTTTTTGCAGGCGAATAGAAATAAAAGTGCAGTGAAATTGAAGAATTTCAAACGCGGAGTCAGTAAGTAGCCTATCTATTCGTTAATTAAAATATTTACGCTTTTATGTAATTTTACTGGTTATTAATGTGTGTATTAATTTGGCTTTTTTCCTAGGTAGAGATGGCGGCGAATTTGACATACAGTGCGGTAGTTCCACCGACATTTCTGTGGTGCCCAACCTTGGCTTTCCGATTAAAAATCCACCGTTGAACTACAAGAAGATCGCCGAGGTGAAGTCAATGGCCCCGAAGCAGAACGTAAGAAGTTACTGATTTGTTTTATTAATTTAGAAGTAATTTGTTTAAGAGGGGTATATACCGCGTTGGTAACACTTTACAATAAGGGTGCACTAATAAGCATTAATTCATGCTTAACTAATGCACAGATAATACTGAATTAATGTATTACTAATGATTATCTAAGCTATTCATTAATGATTGCCTCATTAGCAACTAATGAAGAGTCTGTCTGGTTAATATATTAGTTCATATATGAATTGTTAATAATTAAATGTGTAAGTGTGTATTAATTCCATAATACCTTATTTTATTAACTAATAGTGTTAATTTAATTACCACAATGAGCCACAGCCTTATATTTCAACTTCCAGATAATAGCCTACAGGTAAACTAATTAATACATGATTAATTACAGCATTAGTAGTGTCAATTACTATGTTTTTGGAAACCAGTGGTTAATAAACAGCTTTTATAAACTATAGTGATGGTAATTAATGATTGATTAATCATTAGCTAACAATCATTATGTTGTGACTTTACTTGTTGAGGGAGGCACATCATTATTAACTCATCTAGCAATTGTAGTAATTGACACACTACTAATGTTGTAATTAATAATGTATTAATGCATTTTAGGCTCATTGTGGTAATTAACAAATTAATGAACACTAGCCTATTAGTTAATAAAATAAGGTATTCTGGAATTTATCCACAATTACATATTTAATTAATAACAATTAATATATGAACTAATAAATTAACCAGACAGACTCTTCATTAGTTGCTAATGAGGCAATCATTAATGAATAGCTTAGATAATAATTAGTAATGCATTAATTCAGTATTATCTGTGCATTAGTTAAGCATGAATTAATGCTTATTAGGGCACCCTTATTGTAAAGTATTACCCAGCTTCTATGTGGTTAATCTTGTAGTTTGAAAGCATTAAGTTTAAGATGTTTATTTAAATGTCAGGGTTTATCAGAGGAATATAGAATGAAATGCGAGTTTTTGTTTTGTATGGTGCGATGCGCGTGCTTAAAGCGTGCGTGGATCCACATAGGCTACTTGAAGCGTGCGCAGTGAAAGTTTTCAGTCTGTGCTCGAGCGTTTAAAGTCTGTCATATTTTAAATGAACTTTTACAATAAGTAGATCGTTAGATGCACGTCAGTCATATTAGTTGATGTGTGCAGTCGGTGTTAAAGTGAGTGCAGCATAGTACAGTGGTTTGGTGCTTTCAGTGATTGTAATCAAAGAAAATAAAAAATCACGGACTGCTGTTGGCGTAGCTTTTGTAGCATTTTGTTTTTTATAAATTGCAAACGTTTATTTTATATATATATATATATATTAGGGCCGGGACTCGATAAAAAAATTAATCTAATTAATTAGATGCTTTGTAATTCATTGAAATTAATCGCATTTTAATTGCATATAAATATTTGACCTGAGAACAGTGAGAAGTGATTTTTTTTTTCACATGGATGTTTAGTATATCATTGAATAATGACTGAATACATAAGCTTAAACAACAAAACGTTGTTTATTTTTGTTCAACCAAGACACTTTCTCCAGTTTATAAGTGGGTCCAATTTTTGCCATTAAGTGTAGCAATAGCTGTTCCGAATGTCTTGTTGCATAGCTTGCGCACAATCATGCTCTTATAGACGCTTGCATTAGGACTGGGCGATAACTTATATCGCATGACATTGTTAGGCGCATCTCGTCAGTAAAGCCGGTTCCTTGATTAGTAAATCGCCATCACCTGCTTTCAGATGTAGCGGCATTTACTACACAGAGCCAGCCGTAGTTAACTGACAAGCTGAGCAATATCGCATAATTATCGCAGACGTATCGTCTGCGATAATTATGCGATATGGCTCAGGCAGCTTGTCGGTTACCTACGGCTGGCTCTGTGTAGTAAATGCCGCTATCTGAAAGCAGGTGATGGCGATTTACTAATCAAGGAACCGGCTTTACTGACGAGATGCGCCTAACAATGTCATGCGATATATCGCCCATGCAGCTCTAGCTTGTATACGTTGTTTTTTTTATAACAAAATTTCCCATCCACGGGGCTTGTTGTCTGAAGTCATGAACGCTGCAACCCGGGTGCTTCCAGTATAATCGGTCCGCCGAAACCCATCCAGTGATGAGTTGCCGTGGTGCAAAAATAATTGCAATTAAAATGCATAAATGTTTAACGCGTTATTTTGTGTGTAATTAATCTTAACGCGTTAAAGTCCCGGCTCTAATATATATATAATATATATATTAGGGCCGGGACTCGATTAAAAAAAAAAAATCTAATTAATTAGAGGCTTTAATTAATTAATCGAAATTAATCGCATTTTAATCGCATATAAATATTTGACCTGAGAACAGAGAAGTAATTTTTTTCACATGGATTTTTAGTAGGCTATAGCCTACCATTGAATAATGACTGAATACATAAGCTTAAGCAACAAAATATTGTTTATTTTTGTTCAACCAAGTCCAGCAGACCAGTGCTATTTTTGCCATTAAAGGGATAGTTCACTTTGAAATTAATTTGTTTTAGCTTTATATGTCTTTGTTTCCACAGTATTTTCAATTTAGATATTTTTAGGTCAAACCGTTGTCTGACAGTCATATCATGCAGGTCTATGGGGTCCACCTCAAAGAGCATGCACAGAGAAGTCCAAATTAAACATGATTTAATGACTCGTAAATGTAAGTACACATTGATGGCCTAAGACACGAAACGAGCGGTTTGTGTGAGAAAACGAACAGTATTTATATAGTTTTTACCTCTTATACACAGCCACGTCCAAAGTGATCTGAGGGCGCGGGCGCTTCCTTCTGTGTGACGTGTGCGCAGACTGGTGCATAGATATATACAATAGATGTCACATTGGTTACGGCAGTTCATTGGAACGAATGTATTTAATGCGACATCTAGTGTATACTTCTATGCACCAGTCTGCGCACACGTCACACAGAAGGATGCGCCCGCGCCCTCAGATCACTTGTACGTGGCTGTTACAAGAGGTAAAAACGATATAAATACTGTTCGTTTTCTCACACAAAACGCTCGTTTCGTGTCTGAGGTCATCAATGTGTACTTACACGCGGTGCAAAAATAAGTGCGATTAAAATGCGTTTAATTTTAACACTTTATTTTTTGTGTAATTAATTAATCTTAATTAACGCGTTAAAGTCCCGGCTCTAATATATATATATATATATAATAATTGATGACTATTCAATATATGTAGTATGATAGGCATACTTTATAAATGGCTAGGATAGAATTTTCAACAGTCCCTTAGGAGTTTGTAAAATCTTGGTCTAATGGATAAAATGTAATTAATAGGCTAGCCTATATATATACACATACATATTTTTTTCATATGTTTTATTCTATTGTAAATAGGGCTGCAACAAAATTATTATTAAAATAATTGTTTATGAACTTGATTCATTTTGTCGCGTGAGTATTGCACCACTCAATAAGTCGTGGAGATTTTTGTGTATAATTAAAAAAAAAAAAGTTGAGTTTAGCGCAGGGCAGAGCTATTATGCGCTGGACAAAAGTGAAGCGAACTTGCGAGACAGACTGAGTGTCCGAGAACGTACTCGACAGTGCAAAAGAGAGACTGATTGTGTCTGAGTGCGTTTAACAGTACGAGAGAGTGTGTTCGAGAACGCACGCGAGAGATATATTGAGTGTCTGAGTGTGCGTTCGACTACATTGTACTTAAAATTAATATTAGGATAGATTAGACATATTATCTTCTGTTATAAGAATTATTATTGCTTTATTATTATTCAACTGCGTGTAATTTGTCGTTTGTGTAGATGTGCTTGTGAAATAATGTAAAACATTTTGTTAAAGATAAGATCTTTGACAAAAAACAACAAAATAAGTTTGTGTGAGTGTAGAGTAGACTCTAGAGAACAAGTTTTGACGTTCAAAATTTTTTCGTTAAGTTGTTGATTTGTAATAGCCTATTCTTTATTTTTTATAAATTATGTATTGTTCTGACAGCTCAGGTCCCTTTAAACATATACATCTTTTTGTGCATTGTATTTAAAAAAAGCCAATTTATTTGGCAGATGTAAAGCATGTGTGTGTTTGTAATATTTTTTTTATTATTACTTTAACAGCTCAGAGATGTTCAAGGAGCAATTAGTTTGTGCACTTTGCACTGTCAGTTCTGTATTTTAATATAGTGTTGGAAATGTTTATTTTTTTTATCCAATTCATTGATTATTGGAAAAAATAATCAACCGTTTAAATGATTATTAAATTAATCGTAAAGTCCCAGAAAAGAAATGGTGTGGGTTTTATTTAACTATTGGAGCAAATGGTAATACTAAAATTACTTTTGTTATGCTGTCCTATATAATTTTGGGGCTTGAGTGTCAGTTTTTTAACTTTGTAGCAGTAATTTATTAGCAGAAATTTAGTTTTTACAGCACAGTGTGTGTGTGTGTATATATATATATATATATACATATATATATAAATACACACACACACACAGATACATGCATGCATTTATCCATATAAATCATGGCTAGACATTAAGTCTTGTTATGTGTAAGTAAGTCTTGTTATGTGTAAGTAAATAAGTCATTCAAGTGTTTGAATAAAAATCCAAAAAATTTTTTACCCAAACAAGCAACTTTTTTTTAAGTTTGAAATATATTTTATTCTGAATATAAAAAATATGACTATGTAATAGTTGTTTTTCTGTGTTTGTTTTGTTGTTAGGTTAATAAAAATATTTTCTGTTTGTTTCAGGTTCCTGCTATTAAAGTGAAGGTGGTTCATGTCGCTTCTGTGCCTAAAATGGTGGAGTACAATGGTGTGTCTGTTGAGATGCAAACCTGCCATATAGCTGATGACACGGATCATATAAAGATTCAGTTGTGGGAGAGGCAGCTGGGAGCGTTGATTAGTGGTCGATGGTATGACATAATCAATTTGTCTACCAGGGAGTTTGGTGGTGATCTGTTCCTGACAGCAAATAGATTCACCGAGATGAATGAGGTGGCAGCTTTGTCTGGTGTGACGGTGGATGCTTCATTTGAAGTGGATGAAGGTGAAACCCGAACATTGACCGGCCATGTTACCGGTGCACAGGTCACTGTACGGCGATGCTGTACCAAGTGCTTTGCCTGGCAGGCAGAGGTGGAGGGAAAAAAGAAATTTCACCGCTGTGAAAAGTGTGGGATGCTGCAGAGGTTTGATAGCTTTCAGGCCAATGCGACTGCCAAAGTCTCCTTGTCTGGAGACTTTGGAGAAGAAGAGGTTAAAGTGTCCAATTCAGTACTGAGAAAGTACTTGGGAAAAGAGGGGCTCCTTGACCTACTGTCAGATGGACAGGATGTTGAGGAGCATTTGTTTGAGGTGGGATTGTGCACTTTTAAAATGCTGGACAACATTGTGGTTGACGTGGAGAAGGTGGAGAATGCTGTCGAGGCTGTGGCTGAAGGGGAAAATCTTAATGAAGGTGAAACCACTGAAATGGATGGCTGGTTTCCTGAAGGTGCTGATTTGTTTGAGGAGCCTGTGCCAACTACAAGTAACAAATAAAACTCAGAGCAGTTTCTGAGTAGGTCAACAAACGTTTTTTTGTTATATATATATATATATATAGTTTTCTTGAAAAATATGTTGTGTGACAGTTGAAGTTTTTATGTTGTGGTTTATAATTTTATTTGTAGTGGTAATTTAAATTTATTTTTTTAACTGTTTGCACTTTTGTTTACTTTTTTTTCTGAAATGTCTTTAAAGATGTTAGACATTTAAAGATGTAGTTTTAAATTGACATCATTGACAATTTAAGTTGTAGTGTATTTTTTAAATTGGAAAGTTTGTTTGTATTGTTGGCTTTGTGATGTTTTAAGTGTTTCAATTAAAGAATTCTTTAAATGTACTGAATTTGTGTTTTACATATATGCGTCATGAAGGGAGTATCAGTGATCGGCGTTAGAGTTGGCTGTTTCGGTTTGTTTTTCAGCTGTTACATTTATAGGTTATCCAGTGCTGCAGTAGGTAACATTAAACATGTGTAACTTTAGAAATCAACAGTCATTCAACATGTGTTTCTTGATATTTGTGTGTTATATTTATTACAATTATTTTATGGACGACACTTAATTGGGGCAATATGTAATCCTAAACCCTACTTAATGAATTAGCCTATTTCATTATTAAACACTTGTTTGACAAGACAGAAGTGTAAGTTTGTCAAAAGGTTGATTGATTAATGAGAGTATTTTTTAATCTTGTGTGGCACAATCAGACATTGGTGGGTGGAGGTTTGCAAACCAGGCAGGCTACTTGCATGTAGTGGAAATAGAAACTCTGTTGTTAACTTGAACAAAATTGTTCGATTATGCGGGGGGAAAAAAGAATATTTCATTTAAATTAATATTAGATGCATGGTCTTAGTGTGCAATGTGCTAGCATTTTGGTTTACAAAGACATTTTTTTATTTATGACATTTAAGAGTCAAGCGTGGCAATAAAAATGTCTTTATATAGGTCAAACCAGTAGACATACTTGTAGAGACTTTTTGTAGATATACAAATATTAATTGACATGAATGCTAGAGAGATGTAACCTTCTCCAGCTGGGTACACTTGTATAGGCTAATGCTGGTAAAAAGGAGACGTGATATCCCAGCAGTATAGGGTAATGTCTGGTCTTTCCCTTGAAGATGGTTGTAATATAATTTGTTATATAGCGAGGTGTCTCCAATTAATAAGCATATTTTCACATGTTTTAGAATACTAAAAAAAAAACAGGTTGACCAAAAGAGGTTTTAATATACCCTGAGGTTTATTATATAATCACCACAACTAACAATACAATACAGCTGTGTTTCAAACAGTGCAACAATTTACGTTATCCAAAAATTTAAAAAATAGTTACTAAAAATAATCAGACCCAAAAGAGAATATCAGTTACTTCAATTGCAAGTGAATTAGTCATTAAAATCAATAAATACTTTTTTGAACATATATGACTCTTAAATTAACTCGTTTGAAACAGAATAACTCCTTTTTGTATGTAATCAAATATTGCATCGTTTTTGGCAACACGTGATTCATTAATTCTAATGCTTTCTATTGTTTTCTTTTTTATTTGGTATCTATTTATAAAAAGTATATACACTTTGTCCTATTGTTAGTTGAACTGCTTTTATTGCTGTTTTGATTTGTAAGTTGCTTTGGATAAAAGTGTCTGCTAAATGATTAAATGTAAATGACTCTTAAGTTGACTCAATTGTAATCAGATGACTTTGAAATTCACTTGATCGAAACAAAATAACTTATACAAAGACTTGCTTGTAACTAAAAGACTGAAATATCCTTGTATGTAATGAAATGACTCTTAAATTGACTCGTTCGAAATAACTGTTAAAATGACTCGCAAGTGACTCACTTGTATCCAAAAGACTCAAAATGTCCTTGTATGGAATCAAATGACTCTTAAATTGACTTGTTCTAAACAAAATCACTCTTAAACAGAGTCATTTGAAACTGATTCACTTGTAACAAAAAGACTCAAATGTCCTTGTTTGGGAGATAGATTGTAAAAAAAAAAATAGGGGGTTTTGAGTCAAATGACTGCGTGCTGTATAGAGACAGAGCGCAACGCGTCATAATCTGAAGACCACGCCCACCCAGGGGGGAAAACAAACCAACCGTCTCCATTGACTTTGCATTGCGAGGGGCTGCCTTCTTGTCTTTAATGACTTATAACAAAAGACAGAAAAATGCCTAAAAGCTGCTGTGTGACAAGGTGTACAGCAAACAAGCTAAAAAACCCAGAATTACATTTTTATACGCTTCCGAACCGTAAAAGCCAGCCTTTAAGGAGACAAAAGTGGATACAGGCAATAAGACGTGAAGCATCAGCAGGAAGAATGGGTAAACTGTGGGATCCTTTTAAAAAATACTTAAAAAATACTTTTAATTTCATACACTTCTATTTACAACAAATCATCGTTTAAAATAATATGGCCCAAGCTGCGCAGCTACGTGCACACATAGCTAATTAGCTATAGCTTTCCAATAGCTAACTTGTCCCATTATTTTAGTAACAGCGTGTGTTTTGATCGTAGGTGAAATTAAGCCGTTACCTGGTGATTCGATCAAATAGTTGTATAACGTAGGCTATATCAGGGTATTTCACGTTGGGCCATTCAGTCGGATCATTTTTCCAAAAAAGGGGCACTGACATAGACCAATAAAATTTAACTTAGCAATATATCTACTCCTCTCAGGTTCACATAGGGTGGTGAAATAATCAATCGACATGGTTAAAATTATGAATGTTTTGTTATGTTTACAATATAATGTCGCGTTCCAGTGGGCGTAGCTGCTAGTTCTCAAGAGTAGGTCGAGAGTTGCGCTCTGTCTCAATTGATCCACTTTTATGTCCTGAAACAACCGTTTTTTGGGGTTGACAGCATATAAAAATGTATTTCTGGGTTATTTAGCTTGTTTGCTGTACAACTTGTCACATTGCAGGTTTTAGACATTGCTTTATTTTTTGTTATAAGTCATAAATGACAAGGAGGCAGCCTCTTGCAATGCAAATCAATGGAGACGGTCTGATTGTGTTCCCCCTGGGTGTGGGCGTGGCCTAAATACGCTCTGTCTCTGTCCGGTTTGACCGGAAGGGAAACCATTTTGTGTACTTTCTGCAAAGGTAAGACATGCGGTGATTCTCTGTGTATCTTGTGAATCTTAATCATCCAGTGAATCTTAATCATCTTTACCATTCTTAGCCGTCTAAGTTGTTATTTGTCTGTTTTAATGTTTTGTGGTTGTATTTTCTGATTAATTGTATAAAGACACTGTTTTGATCCAATATTAAATTCATGCAATTCGTGTGACCAGCGTTTTGATTAGAAGAACAAATAAGTTGTTACTTGAAACATTTTTGTTGTTATGATTGTTCTTATTAGTTTAATAGTAAATGCATACAATAGTATTGAATGGTTTAATATACGTTTTTTTGTAAATAACCTTTACATTTTAAACTATTGTTCACAAAACTATGCTGACTAACATGTTTGCCATTTATTAGCTCTCTTTTAAATTAAGATGATAATGTTAATTCTATAGACTTAGAGGTTAATGTGTCTGTACAGCGCATGGCTGTTAAAGTAGTTAATACGAGTAATGAAAAATGCATAACTGAAGCAGGACGTGCTTGGTGTTGAATCTGAATTAATTTGCATTTGCAACCTATCGAAGTTGAGTGGTTAAATGCCGAAACATTGCTTGTGAATAAAGGTCTTGGGTAGTGTTTTTGTGAATGCAGTCGCTTATATTTTAAATGAACAAGTGCATCAATTAATATTAAATTCGCGCGTGAGGTTTTAAAGTGAAAGTGTCATTAAAATAACGAAAAAAGTTTAAATAAAAAGAAATCTACATTTAATTATTATATGCAGATTTTGTTTAATTATTATTGTTATTACTTTCATTGTATTGTTAAGTTAAGCTAAAATTAACGTAGGGTATTTTTTGTGGTATTGTATACAATCGACTTATATATATATATATATAGACGTAGACACACACTCAAACAAATAAATATAGGCCTATATTTATATATTAGTGTAAAATAAAATACCTCGTATTGTGAGATTTATTTTGGTCATATTGATCAGTGTTATTCATACACAAATGAATATATATCATTTATATATTTCAAATAAATGCATGTATATTTATTGTTTAAAATCGCGTGAGTGTGAAGTCTATATATGATATTGTTCTTAAATGTAATTTAAAAAAAAATTTTTTTACTCTTATGTTGCAGAGGACGGTGTAACCTGATTTGAGGTAAGATTTTACTTTTTTCATAGTATGCAGTGATGATGTAGGCAATAGTGTACAACAGTATAAGAAAAGAAATCATTTGGGAAAGGTGTAAATGTGAGAGGTGGTATTAACATTAAGTGACATGGCATCAGATGCACAGAAGGCAATGGCATGTCATTATTAATCTTAAATAAATAGGCCAATTTTTTTTAAATATCTTAAGATATTTTAAATATCAATTAAGCACTGAAGGCATTTTTAGAGTTGTTTTGTCTGAGTGACACACGTAAAACTAAATATTCATAACTTCAAAACTATGGGAAGGAGACTCAAACGGTAGGTATTGTTTGAAAGAACACTTTTCAACTTATTTGAAAATATAAATTATATTACATTTGGACATTCTTCTGCTGAGAAAAGACAGAAAATATATATATTTTTTAATGATTTTGCATATCTTTCTTATTTGTCATGGAATAATTCAGGAAGGAAAAAAAGTAGGAGGAATTTTTTGGGGGGGAAATCCGTCTACATGTGAGCTACATCTTGATAAAATTTTGTGGTGATTGGACTAAGGAATCAAAAGTTACAGCATTTGGTTCCAAGATAGCCTTTTTGTTCAGTCCTTGACGCCCCCTGATGGGCATTTTTAAAATTGTTTCTCTATGAAGAATTTCTTATCATAAAAGCAATAGATTATGTTCATGTTGGGCTCATTTTAATTGAAATAATATGTTGTAAAAAAATGAATTGGCATTTTTAATGATCTTTGAATAGTTCATGAGCTGTATGATGTTTTTGACTCATTGCAGTAATAGTACAAAAAAGTATTTTATAGATTATGAAAAAAAGAAATGATATGTATCAGCAAATAACTCAGCAATACTTAGGAGTTTTTTAACTTGGCTACATTTACTGTTAAGTTCAGACTCAGATTTTTAAATTATACCAATTTTGTGTTAATCAAGGCATTATTTTTTTTAAAATATGATAATGTATATTTTTGCAGGTAGTTGGTGCTTGTGGGCGGTACATTCTGTTTTAGAGGGATTACTCGGTACTCATTAGTAGTTGATGAAAGTGATTATTAGATGCATTACAGGGCTCCAGACTGCGACCAAATGGTCGCATTTTGCGACCAAAATTTTAGTGTGTGCGACTGAATTTTTACATCCAGTCGCACATGTGCGACCAGTAAATTTGTCCCTTTTTTTTTTATTTACACGTTAAACGTGGAAGGGGCTTATCAATGAATCCGGAATGTGTGGCAGGCCAATGAGTGCGAGAAGAATAGGGAATGGCCACTGTAAGTGACTAATGTGTGGAGGGGGAGGGTCCCAGAGATAATCGAGCGCGCGTTTAAACGTCTGTGGGAAGGAGACGGAGACAAATATCACAACCTGCTATGTGCGTCTGAGCAACGAGCAAGCAAACTATTGACTCGTTCTGCGGCTAGTGTGCCAGTCAAATTCACTTGCTGGCTTCCCAAATAATACATTACAACAGCGATAATCAAAAAAACGTGAACAAAACGATTACTCTTTGTAAACACTGTTCAATGCAAGTGCCAAATGCTCAAACACGACCTGTCATTTACGCCGTCATAATCCGGGAGTTGATAGCGCACGAGCGCAGACGAGACCTGAACTGCAGACGTTACCATCGGTGTTTAAACTAAACTCATCATTTATGTTTTGCCAATGTAAACATTCAAGAGGAAGACGCGAAAGAGAACTCGTGTCTAGATTTGTGCGCGTGCGTGCGTGCGCGCGCGTGTGTATGCGTAGGCTACTCATCTCAGACAGCGCGCAAATATTGAGTTATCTTTCAAGTCTTGCACTTGAATGGACAAATTAATACAAAAAGTATGTCAACATGTCCGTCTTGATGAGTATCCTAGCAGACATAGTTATGCCTTAAGTGAACATTCATCACTGTATCGGTGTAGGCCTACAGAATCAGCTCTGAATTGAATAGCTTTCTTTAATTTTATACAGTCAAATATTCAATGTTATTTTACATTTGATTATTTTATTCAATTTCTGTACCTGAAAACTAATGTTAGACCTACCTGAAAAGCATAGTTTATTTTATTAGTAGGCTATGCTCTAATGCATTTATTTGTGCTTTTGCTTGTGGTTAGATTATTTGTTCTTATTTTCTTTATTTTATTTTTTTACAGTAGTCTTTTTTTCCCCCTGAACACAGCACATACCGAATCATACCGAAACCGTGAACCTAAAACCGTGATACAAACTGAACCGTGTCTGTGAGCTATTTGAAACGTTGCAGCCCTAGTACATTGCCACAGTCGGATGATGATTCAGAGTGAGAAGTTTTAGTGGCGAAAAAAGGCCGAACCCAGCATTTTCTGGAAGACTGGATGCGAGAATTCAGCTGGTTGAGGTAGTACTGTAAGAAGACTAATTCCATGAACTGTGAATGTTGTAGTCGCTACCCCATAACTGCGGGGAACACGAAGTTTGCCGACAGTGCAGGCACTTCACAGTTTAAACACAATACTCTGTTTAAACACAATCTTATCCTCAAGCATAGAGTATGCGGTGACGTTAATAAATCAACTGCCGGTTGCTTTTAGAAGACAAGAGGCTGTAACGTTAAATCAGAGCGCAAAGCCATTGTAATTTCTGCATCTATTATCTAAATATTTATTAGTAATACACTGGAAATTAGTAGAAATGTGAATATTTGGTTAGTATGTTGATTTACGATGTGTGCTCCTAAATTTTCTGGTTGTGCCCCTAAAATTTTCAGTTGGGGGCCACTGTGCTCCTAGTGAAAAAAGTTAGTCTGGAGCCCTGCATTAGCACAAGCTGAGATTGTAAGCTTTAATATTATATTTTGTGTTGTTTCATTCAGTGGTTGCTTAGTAATTTGATTATGATTTTTTTTTCTGCTGGCAGGACACTTTGGGTTTAAGGGATTAAACACATTAAAGTCAGTAATATTTTTTCAAACATGTGACTTGTATCATGTCTGTATTTGATTGGCATGCTGAAAATGTATTTAAAATCTAAATTAAAGGATTAGTGCACTTTAAAAAAAAACTTTTGCTGATAATTTACTCACCCCCATGTCATCCAAGATGTCCATGTCTTTCTTTCTTCAGTCGAAAAGAAATGAAGGTTTTTGATGAAAGCATTCCAGGATTTTCCTCCATATAATGGACGTCAATGGGACCCAAACGGTCCAAGGTCCAGATGACAGTGTCAGCGCCGCTTCAAAGGGCTTTAAACGATACCAGACGATGAATACGGGTCTTATCTAGCGAAACGCTCTGCCATTTTAAAAATAAATCAAAAAGTTTAAGTTTTATAAGCACAAATGTTCACCTTGCTCTTTTCTGTGATGCATGTTCGTGACGTCACGTAATTGGCAATTACATTGAAAAGAACGTGCATCACAGAACAGAGCAAGGCGAGCATTTTTGCTAATAAAACGTAAACTTTTTTATTTATTTTTAAAATGGCCGAACGTTTCGCTAGATAAGACCCTTATTCATCGTCTGGTATCGTTTAAAGCCCTTTGAAGCGGCACTGACACTGTCATTTGGACCTTGGACTGTTTGGGTCCCATTGACGTCCATTATATGGAGGAAAATCCTGGAATGCTTGCATCAAAAACCTTAATTTCTTTTCGACTGAAGAAAGACATGGACATAGTATGACATGCGGGTGAGTAAATTATCAGCAAAAGTTTTTTTTAAAAGTGAACTGATCCTTTAAGTCTTGATTGTTATAAATATAAAATACCATCGTTTTACCACTAGATGTCAGTATAACTAACTAAAATAGGGTTGTGCAATCTGTAGTTGCTTTTAGAAGTGTTTCAGATATATGGTTATATCTGGGGATTTAGAGTATGATGCATTGATGATTAGGATTTTTACTGTACTCCTTTTTGTTTTCTTAAATAGTTTATTTAAAAGTATAATTACTATGTAGAGTAATGATATTATCTTTGTTAGATGTGTGGAAAATTTATTTAGTTCTGTTTAGATAGGACACCTCAGTTTATCATATCTAAATAGTTGCCAGTTATTTAGCTATAGAATTTTAAACTCAAAACATTTTACATTTGTACAGTTTGTGAATTGTGATATAGTAATGTGTTATTTAATTTGTCTTTCTGTTTTTGTGTGTACAGATGCCTCGTACAAAGCAGCTTCGACGCTCCCAGGCAGCGAAGAAGAGGATGGCGGACCGGATGGCTGCTGATCCTGAAGAGGCTCTGCCACCTCTTAAAAAATTGGCAGAAGTAACTGAACGTTGTGTACATCACAACGGGCCTAACTATGATCCAAACTATGATCCAAACTATGAACCAAACTCTGAACAAAACTCTGAACAAAACTCTGAACAAAACTCTGAACAAAACTCTGAACAAAACTCTGAACAAAACTCTGAACAAAACTCTGAACAAAACTCTGAACTTGAACCTGAATCTCCCTCTACATCTATACCTACTAACATGACCATGAAAGCTGTTTCTGATTTGTGTCCACAGAAATCGTACATCAGAGGCTCTTTCCATCAGGGGGATAAGTGTTTTGTCCCCAATAGTGGCAGGCAATGTGCTTCAAACAGTTTAACTGCAATCTTGATGTGTAAGGTGAAAAATGTGTTGCGATGGACCTCGAGTGACCTGAATGATGTTCTGACGTATGGAGATGACCTGTACAGTGCCATGAAAGACGCCGGCAAAATCCACGATCCTGTGAATGGCTTCATAGAAGTTGCTGAGCTGCCTGACACACACACAATGAATAATTGTTGTTTTTCAATAAACTATTCTCCTGTGTCATTTACTGGGTTGTTTGGAATTAATCGGTATGATGAAGGTCTGCAAGGTGTTGCCATGTCACTTGATGAAGCATTAAATCAAGTATTCCAGAGGTTTGATGCGTGTTTGGTAAACATTAAGCAAACCATATGTGCAGCTGTCAGACAAGGTTCGTGGTATGCAGTGATTGATCCACATGCACGACTCAGTGATGGAACAGTTTCAGCTCGTGGTAAGAGTGTAGTGGTTTTCCATCCCAGCATAGACTCTTTGGTCATTCATTTCAGGAGACTTGGTGCGTCCTTGAAAGCATATAATCGTCCATTTGAGGTAACTGGTGTGCAGGCAAATGTGATTGACAAACACACTCAGCATGATCGATTGGTGTGCCATCCAGTGGTGGAGGAAAATACTGATGCAGAAAGAGTGAGTAAAGGTGTAAACTCAGAAATGGCAAGTTGCAGTCACTCTCTGACTGATTTCATAAGCACAGATCAAATGCTTGTGAATGAACCATTTACACAAGAGAACACAGGAATGTCGCTTGAATGCCCAAGCAAAACAAATGCGGCTGATGTTGAATTTATTTCAGAAACTGGCAGTGTTTCTTTGACTAACTTCACAAGCTCAGATCAAATAAAGAAAACAGGACTGTTTTCTACCTGCTCCAATGAAAATGCAGCTGAGGTTGAATTTATTTCACAAACTGACAGTGTTTCTTTTCAGTTTAATCCATTAACAGTACAACAACAACAAAGTATTTGCTTGAAGCTGAGCATTGTACACATTGTAAAAGAACAGAATAATCCAATTGAGATTGTTGAAATGGCTGAACCTTGTGAAACCAAAGATATTGTGGGTGATGGAAACTGCTTTTTCAGATCGGTAGCTTATGCTGTAAGTGGAAGTGAACGAGAACACAGAAAACTGAGACGTGCTGTTGTAACACATATACTGCAGAATGAAGGAAGGTATAGTCAGTATCTGAGACAAGGGCACACTTCTGTTGCAAACTACATTGACAGTTCAAGAATGAAATATGTCGGAACTTGGGCAACAGAGCTGGAAATACAAGCTGCCAGTGATTTAATTGGTCTGGACATATTTACATTTACTGAAGAGAAATGGCTTAAATATTCAGCCTCAAATGTGTCATCTAATGGTCATAGCTGTCAACACAAGGGGATTTATTTGAAACATGTAAATAGCTGTCATTATGAAGTTGTTGTATGTGTAAAGAGGAAAGATCATAGCTGTGCTTCCATTTGTAAATCATCATTTGAAACTTCAATGTTTCATGAATCATTAAATACTAACTCAGACCCACGTAAGCTTTATAGACAGAAAGTCCAATACAACAATAATCAGGACTTAAAACAGAAAATAAAAATTAATGTAAACAAAAGATATCATGACGATGAAACTTACAAAGAGAAACTAATGACATGCAGCACTGAAAAGTACAATAAAAATGAACAGCATGTACAAAAAGTAAAAAAATATAGCACAGATAAATACAGAGACAATACCTCCCACAGAGAATCAGTCAAAAAGTACAGTGTTGACAAGTACAGCGAAAATACCTCACACAAGGAATCAGTCAAAAAGTACAGTGTTGACAAGTACAGCGAAAATACGTCACACAAGGAATCAGTCAAAAAGTACAGTGTTGACAAGTACAGCGAAAATACCTCCCACAGGGAATCAGTCAAAAAGTACAGTGTTGACAAATACAGTGACGATACCTCCCACAGACAGGCGGTAAAAAAATACAGTGTTGACAAATATAATAACAATGAAGTACACAAAAATTTGTTGATAGATTACAACAAACAGAAATACAAAAATGATATTAGTTTTGCCAATAGTATTAAAATGCGAAATACTGTAACTCGGTGTGAGGCAGAGATCAAAAGGAAAGAGATTGACTGTGTGATTGAACAATTTAAAGAAAAAATATCTACTGGTCCTGATTATGTCTGTTCAGTTTGTCATCGTTGCTGCTTTAAAATTCAGGTCAAACAATGTAAAATAAATAAGTATGTACAAAAATCAGTACACGCTGGCTATGTTGCAGACAAATGTATAACTCTAGATTATTTGCATACATGTAATAAAACCTGCAGTGAAGATTGTGTTTATAAAAATTCTCCAGCTGAATCTCTGTGGATTTGTCACACATGTGATAGAAAGATTAGTGAAGGTAAAATGCCTGCTGAAAGTGTAGCAAATAATCTCGCTTTGGATCCAATTCCTGTTGAATTGAGCTGTTTAAACTCTCTTGAGGAACATCTAATAGCAAAGAATATTCCATTCATGAAGATGCTGGCATTACCACGAGGTGGACAGAATGGGGTTCATGGACCAGTGACTTGTGTTCCGTCTAATGTCACAGATGTAGTGAATGTTTTACCAAGATCAGAAAATGATGATTTAATGATACGAGTAAAACTTAAGAGGAAATTAACGTACAAAGGACATTATGAATATAAATTTGTGCACACTGATCATGTCAAAACTGCTTTGGCATACCTAAAAGAAAATAACAAATGGTACAGAGATGTAGAGTTTAATGAAACTTGGATTAATCCTCTGAGTAAAACAGAAGAACAGGTCAATGATACAAGTGAAAACACTGAACAAGATATGGAGGGATGTCAGGACATGAGTGTCGATAAAGAGCACAATATTGATAATGAGGATGAAGAAATCACTGATGAAACACTTCATGATCGACAGCAACACGGTTTGTTCATGGATTCATGTTTACAGCCAGTAGATATTGCACAAGAGGTTTTAGATCAACATTTTGATGGAATTATGTCACTTGCACCAGCAGAGGGTAATAATCCAGTGAGAATGTTAATGGATGAAACCAATGAAGCCAAATGTTTTCCAGTTCTCTTCCCAAAAGGAACAGGTACATTTCATGATCCACGACCTGAAAAATTAACCCTCTCTAGATATTTAAATAATAGAATCCTAAATGCAGATGGACGTTTTGCTCAAAACCTAGATTACATATTTTATGGACAATATTTGTCTGAGCTTAATCAAGTTATCTCAAATGTATCTATTGCTTTGAGGAAAGGCCACGACACCAGCAACAAAACAAAAATTACTGCAGAAATGCTGACTAACAAAGAGTCATTGCAAAAGATTTTAAATTTTGATCAGGGTTATAAATTTTTGAAGCCAGTAAGAGGCAGTCCTGTTTTTTGGCAAAGTGCTCAAAAAGATTTGTTTGCAATGGTGAGACAATTAGGTATCCCAACATGGTTTTGCTCATTTTCATCAGCAGACTTGCGATGGCCAGAGCTAATGCAATCTATCGTGAAACAAGAGGGCTGTGAAACTCCTATTGATGAACTGAACTGGTCTGATAGATGTGGGATGCTTAAACGAAATCCTGTAACTGCTGCCAGGATGTTTGACCATCGATTTCATTGCTTTCTAAAAGATGTGATCATGTCGCCAGCCCAGCCAATCGGAAAAATAATTGATTATTTCTATCGAATAGAATTTCAACAGCGTGGATCCCCTCACACACATTGTCTCTTTTGGGTTGAAAATGCACCTCAAGTGGACAGAGATGATGATGATGAAGTTGCAGCATTTGTTGATCAATATGTCACTTGTGAAATGCCACCTGAGCAGCAGGAAGAAATGCATGAAATTGTGAGCACTGTCCAACAACACAGCAAAAGACATTCAAAAACATGTAAAAAAAAAGGAACTGTGTGTAGATTTAACTTTCCACGTCCACCAAGCAAAAATACGTTCATTACAAGAAGCAGCAAGAGTGATAAGGATGAAAAAGAAACAGATGAGGAAAAAAATGAAAGTAAATGCAAAAAGACAAACAACTGTCAAGATATATCAAAAGAGCTAGCTGAAGCTATAATGAAGAAAGTGAGAGAATGTTTGTTGAATAGTGATGATGTCTTTGACTCAGTTGACTCTATGTTTGCATCTATTGGTATAAATCAAGAGACTTTTGAAATGGCTTACAATAAAATGACGAAGAAAACCAGTGTTGTGTTGAAAAGAAAGCCAAATGATGTATGGGTGAATCAATATAACCCGGATCTTTTACGATGCTGGAATGCAAACATGGACATACAGTTTGTTGTTGACGCTTACTCTTGTATAGTTTATATAATATCCTATATTTCCAAAGCTGAGAGAGAAATGGGATTGCTGCTGGCCAATGCTCAAAAAGAAGCACACAATCAAGGTAATATGGATGCTAAACAGGCTTTAAGAAAACTAGGAAGTGTGTTTTTACATAATCGAGAGGTTTCAGCTCAAGAGAGTGTGTATCGACTGACTAACATGAAACTAAAACAAGGATCAAGGAAAGTGGTGTTTATTCCAACTGGTACTAATCAAATAAGAATGAGTTTACCCTTAAACACCATACAAAGAAAAGCTGAATGTGGAGAAGATGTCGGTGATGGCATATGGATGAAAAGCATCTCAGACAGATACAGAGCCCGTCCACATACAGATGAATTCAGTGGAATGTGTTTAGCAACCTTTGCATCAGACTACAGAGTTTTGACTGCTTCTGAAAAATGTTCAGACCGAGTAAGACTGGAAAATGACATGGGATTTGTGAGAAAAAGAACTCGTACAGACTCTGCTATTGTGCGATATGCTCGTTTCTCACCCACTAAAAATCCAGAGAATTATCATCAAAGTATTTTAGAATTATTTTTGCCTCATTTTGTGCGAGAACAATTGAAACCAACAAATTTCACTACACATAAGGATTTTTATGAGACTGGATTTGTAAGAATTACAAATGATGAGCTTGAGTCAGTGAAAATGATAGTGGACAGTAACATGGCAAAATTTGAAAAAGAAGCAGACACAATACAAAGAGCGCAAGATGATTTAGAACAACATGGACCAATGGAAGATGCTTGGGCCCAAATCTGTCCAGAAGCAGAACTTGAACGTCTCGAATGTCTGGAGAGTAGGAAAGACCAAATAGAAACAGAAGAAGGTGATGATATCATACCTGATCTATTACCAAATGTGGGTACTTCCAAGATAGAAAACAATCCATCAGCGATGAAAAAGCAAGATGCCATGGATTTACTGCGTTCTTTGAATGAAAAGCAGTCACAAATCTTTTACAAAGTGCGGCAATGGTGTTTAGCAAAAGTGCAAGGTGAAAACCCAGATCCATTTCATGTGTTCATATCTGGTCCAGGAGGTGTTGGAAAGTCAGTACTGATTAAAGCCATCTATTATGAAGCCTCTCGCATACTTTCAAAGTTAACAGACAACCCAGATGAGACACATGTGCTATTAACAGCTCCTACCGGAGTCTCTGCCTACCAGATTAACGGGTCCACTGTACATTCCAGTCTCTGCATCGGAATAAATGCTTCACTGCCATATCAGCCACTTGGAGATGAAAAAATTAATTCCTTGAGAGCTAAACTTGGAAAACTGCAAATATTAATAATCGATGAAATTTCAATGGTTGACCATAAACTTCTAGCATATATTCATGGAAGATTGAGACAAATCAAACAAACAGGTGATTACTCTGCATTTGGAAAAGTCTGTGTGATAGCAGTTGGAGATTTTTATCAGCTGTCTCCTGTGAAAGGAAAACCACTTTACACCGAACCAGTGAACAGTGTGAATCTTTGGGAAACTAACTTCAGTTTTGTTGAACTTACAGAGATTATGCGCCAGAAGGACAAACGGTTTGCAGAATTATTAAATCGTTTAAGGCAACGTAAGAAAGATGAAGTAATGCTTGAAGAAGATATTGCTATGCTTAAAGCATGTGAAACAGGTGATGGTGATGAGAGTACAGATATCCATATTTATGCAACTAATAGTGAGGTTGATGAACATAACCTAAAAATGGTGCACAAAATATGCTCTGACACGGTTACTGTTAACGCCCAAGATTTTGAGAGAAATGCTAAAACTGGCCGAATGGAGAAAAAGGATGGGTTTCATCTCAGAGTTCACAACAGTTCTTTGGAAAAATCCCTTGAATTAGCGATCGATGCTCGAGTAATGCTACTGAAAAATATCAATGTATCAGGCGGCCTAGTGAACGGAATTTTTGGGACAATTAAATTATTTTGTTATGAAAATGATGAAATATTTCCATCCAAAATATACATTGAATTTGATGATGAACGAGCTGGTAAAGAAGCTAGAGGTAAAAATCCATGTTTAAAACCTGGACTGGAGAAAAGCACACCAATCGAGCCTGAAGAAGAGAAAGTGACAAGCAGTGGTGGTGTCAGAAGACAGTTTCCTTTGAAGCTAGCATGGGCTTCCACAGTTCACAAAGTGCAAGGTCTGACAGTGAACAAAGCTGTTGTTTCATTGAAAAAGATATTTGCTCCAGGACAAGCATATGTAGCATTAAGTCGAGTGACTTCTCTTGATGGACTCATAATAGAAGATTTCAAAGAAAAAGCTATTTATGCAAAAGACAACATTGAGGAAGCTCTACAGACAATGCCTCCGTTCATTGATCCATGTGAAACCATAGAAAATGTAAAATTTAAAATGATGTTACACAATGTCCAAGGGCTCATTCCACATATTTTAGATATTCGGCAAGATAACAGATATTGTCAGGCAGATATGATTTGTGTTACAGAAACGTGGCTAAAATCAAACTCTTTGGAGAACGATATCAGTCTTTCTGGATACCAGTTTCATGACAAACCACGAAGTGTTGCATATGACACAAGTGAAGATGTTTTTGCTACACTTAAAGAGGAAAATCATGGTGGTGTTGGCATATATCACAGACAGAATGTAAAAGCTGCTTTAGTTGATGTACCATGCATTAACATTGAATGTCTCATGTGCAATATACAAGACTTAAACACAACTGTGGCAGTCGTGTACAGACCATCATCATATAACATGCCATTATTTAGAGAGAACTTGATTACCTTAATTCATCAAATAAACTGCTTATCAGGTGGCAAAATAATTCTAGGAGATTTCAATGAAAACATTTTCAACAAATCAACAATTCATGATGTCATGCAGCATTTTGGCTTCACACAAATAGTTGAAAATGCAACAACTGAAAATGGCACATTAATTGACCATGTATATATTAAAGATATTGACTTGGATAAAATAAAGATTGATATAATGCCCACGTACTTCAGCTATCATGACTGTGTTGTGGTGAAGTGGCTGTTATAATGAAACGTCCATCCAGAAGGGGGGGGGGGGGGGGGGATACAGAGGTGGATGCTTAACACTGGACGGCCTCTGTGGGAATTCATGCTGCCTTCACGTGCTATCGGAATTAGTGTAAATAATTTTTTTTGTTGGATATTTACCATAATATTTAATAAAAATCTTCAACAACAGAATGTTAATACATAAGATTTATGCAAGAATAGGACATTTCCGATAGCATGTGAAGGCAGCATTAGTCATTGGGATTGTTAGTGGGTGTCAAGGCCACCTACAAATACATTTCCCAAATTCCTGTTGAATTATCATAATTAACGGTTAATATTTTATTATTTAAATATACATGTCAATATATATATATATATATTAATTCAATGGCCTTAACACCCACACCAAATGTATTATTTATTTATTTATTTTATTTATTTATCCATACATTCATTCATTCATTCCTTTTTTCTTTCTTTTTTTATGTATTTTATTGATCAAAATGTCTGTGTAATGTCATTTTACAATGAATTTGTATGGAGACCTGTATCATACAGTTGGCTAATTTATAGTTAAGTACTTCAAAAGGTGGTGTAAAAAAAATATTTGCAGCAAAACAAGAAATGGGAAGATATATCAAAAAGAAAGGAAAGCAAAGAAGGACTTTAAGAAATATTACACTATCTTCACTGCTTCCTTCTCATCATGTTCCAACTCTTCAATTATTGATAAACAGGTAAGACTATTTTTATCTTTTAAATTGGTTATAACTTTCATTACTCTGTAATATATGTTTGTGGTATAAGGATATTATATTAAATAAATGCTTGTTTTAAGCACAATGTTTTATAAGTACATAATATCAGTTGTAAAGTGTAAAAAATAAAAATCCTAATCACATCCTCATTGTCTATAGGTACATCAAAAGTCTTACGCTGCTTTGATGACCAGATCATCTTCATTATTAGGACAATATTCAACTCCAGAACCAGCTGAAGATTACATTCTGTAAATCAAGGAAACAGTTTGACTACAGACAACAATGTCCAGATCATCACACCATCATCATCACCATTGTGGACTGTTGACTCAAGGCAAGTCATGGATTCCCTCCTGCTCTCCGTATCAATTACGGACCCTACACCTGTGTGGCGCAGTTCAGCAGTAATTCAGATTCATCACAGGCCGAGGTACATTTTTCTATTGTTGTCTGTTTATTTTTGTGATATTTGAGCTCATTGCACCTTTAGCTTTCTGTTCTTGGCTCTCAAAAGAGGAAATCACCATCTATTGAACTTTCTGAAATGCTTATCTCCAGTATTTGTGTTTGACAGAGGCCAATCTTGTCTGTGATTGAAGGAATTGTAGTGGTGTGGTCCTGCATAGACTGAAGCCCTGACCACAGTCATCACTGAGGATTGTCCTATGATACAGTGCACACTGAATTATTGTCATGGGACGAGATGGATTATGCCACGTTAAAAGGTCTTCAGTTTCCACTGCTTCAGCCAACTTACAAGGTGTCTTCTTCTCTGCTGGTTCAGCCGAGTCATTAGATGTCTTTGTTGCCACTGCTTCAGTCCAGTTCCATGTCATCTTCATCACTGCTGGTCCTGCCCAGCTCCAAGTGTGTTTTGCTGCAGCTGGTCACAGCTTTAAGTCTCCTTCATCACCATCTCTCCCTGGATCTACCCTCTTCACAACTACACCAATGTCAGTCTGGCTCTCTCACCTCCATCATCTCCACTGTCTGGTTTCATTTAGACAGATCTTGGGTATCATTGGTCTTTGTCTGCTCATTGTCAATCTCTGTTGCCTATGGTGAAAATTTTGCAGCATGAGCATAAAAGTTTTGGTGGTATGTGATTTGGGGGTTAAGTCACAATAGTATTCTGTTTACTTTCATGATTATTATTCAGTTTCACATTCCCTGTCACCACTTGCCCAAATTCTTGTTTGTTGTTATGTTTTTTTATTTATTGTTAATAATGTAGGCCTACGCTACTTAACAACTATACTTTTTTTTTAATGTTATTTTTGCTTTTAAAAATTAGTTTTTCTTCAATGCATTTTAAAAGGAATGAATTAATTAATGGTTTCTTTTTTATTGTTGATGTTTTGAGTTTTTTATTTATACAATTTTTATAAATTTTATGTTTTGTAATGTCATATTTTATGTGGACTTTTTTTTTTTTTTTACTTTTTACTGCCTCTTTAATGTACTATTTAACAACTATACTTTTTATTGAATGTTATTTTTGCTTTCAAAATGTTTTCAACTCATTTAAAAGGAATGAATGAATGAGTGCTTTATTTTTATTGTTGATATTTTTAGTTTATTTTTATATTCTGTAATTCACATATTATTACATACTTCTAAATTATTCTTATTTAATATGCAATCTAGTTTTGAACATATATTAACACAAATACTTTTGTACTTTCATATGTGCAAACAATTGAAATGAATTTTATTTAAAGTTTGTTTAAACAATGTTATTTAATTTATGCTTTTTTCGGTTACTATTTAACTTTTTCTCCATTTTATCTTTTTCTTTATTTTGATATGTAGTATTTTTAATTTTATTTATAGATTCTGTCATTTAAAATCTTAATACTTCACAATTATGAATTTCCATTTAATGTGATTATAAAAAAACTTCAATATGCAAAAAATTTAAAATTTACATTTTTTTTAATTTACTGATTATTATTGATTAAATTTAATATTATTTCATGTTACTTATTTTCATATGCATTGTTTTAAAAGAAACACTGTATTATTCTGTCAATAAAATACAGTTATGTTTTCTATGACTTTGATTCCATCTATTTTTTCAATGGCACATTTTCCATATTATATTCCTTTTAACTCTAATAAAAATGCTTAAACACATTTTGTTATAGATATAGAAATTTGAAATAAATGGTAGGTAAAAAAAAATGCTTATTAGAGGTTTCCCGTTTAAAACACAATTTTCAGTTTTTATTGTATATTATTGGGAGTTACCGCCGTTCAAAGTCGGACGTCTCGCGCAATGACTTTCCGTTTTCGAGTTATGAGTGAATTTGTACTGCGGGGGGCGTGGCCACCATTATACTTTCGCTTTCAAGATTCCCATTTCCCAGTGTGACAATTGTCAATAGCAATACTACAATTGATGAATTTTGACAAAATGTGATTGTAAGTGTTAAAATAATGATTTTATAAAGTCTAAATATGAATTATATAACAATATTAGGGAGTAATATGATGAAGAGACAGCAGGGGGCAGTAGAAGACCACTTATTGGCTCACTTTCATTTTGAACTTATTGGTTTCACCAGTATTCTGCACTAAAGAAAACCAGTTTTTCCATGTTACATCCATTATGCATGCTTACACACACACACACACACACACACACACACACACACACACACACACAGTTGTTTTTCCAATGCTACTGTAATGTCATTGAGAAAATATGGTCTATAAGCAATTCGCATATGTCTTTGTAAACTATTAATCAGATTATTCAAAATTCATTCAGAAACCTAGGACTACACACACACATTCTGTTGTATATACAGACATTTGAACTATTTGATGGAAATAATGTTTACTGCAAGTGTCCTTCGGGATTCACATTTCTCAATGTGCCACAATTGTCAATAGTAATACTTCAATAGATGATTTTTGATTAAATATGATTGTAAATGTTAAAATAATTAATTTATAAAGTCTAAATATGAATTATAGTTGAGTAGTGTGACAAAATGACTATTTTAAACAGCAGGGGGCAGTAGAATACCACTTATTGGCTTAAAATGCCATGTTATTCATATAATTTTCACCTTTTTTGGTGAGATCTGTCGGAAATTTTTCATGCTTTTTTAGAGTCACATGTTCTTACCTGATTTTAAGAAGATCTGAGCATTCATTGAAGAGATATAGGCTTTCGGGGACACTTGGTCAAGGCTACATATTGAAGTGACCATTTTATAGCCATCCAAATGCCGAAAATGTACCTTTTCTGATAATTATTGATCTAGAGAGTCCAGAGAATTGTACTGCACTGGTTTTGAACATTATGATATGAACATTATTTGATCATAGATGGAAAACACCATTTACAGCCAATACAGGCAATTTACTATAGGAAATATATGGTTTAAAAGCTTTTTAACAGTTATAGCGCCACCTATGGTCCGATCTCCATAAAATTTTGCATGCTTGTTAATGATGTTATTGCACATATTCTCACCAATTTTTGTGAAGTTTTGAGTTTTTATTTAGGATTTATAGGCTTTTGAGTGTATTTTGATACACCCCTTTTCTAAATTAGCCTATTTTACCATGCGAAAAATGCAAAAGTTCAACTTTTTTTAAATAATTATTGATCTAGAGAGTCCAGAGAATTGTCCTAGACTGGTCTGGTTCCGATCGGACGAAAAACCAGGGACTAGTTCGCAAAAGTACGTTTTTAACGTAATTACAAATATTTAATGAACGATTCGATTGACAATATTAGTTCTAGAGACAAAGTTGTTCAGAATGAGGAGATCTATCAAATGATATGCATATTGTGGGGATGTATGCAACACCACGTGATTACAGACCCATTAAACTCGTTAGCGCCAACTAGTGGCCGATTTCTTTCAAAACTCTTACAGACTTCTTTGGCCACGAGTTGAACATGCCCACTGAGTTTCGTTCCGATTGGCCTCCGTTAACCTTGTCTAATGGGTGCTTAAACTTAATTGGCCAATGGCGGCCATTTTTTTTTTAGATACGCCAATATCCTTCTAGACATAGATGGCCCCTTGGGCCAAGACACTGCATACCAAATTTCAAGTCAATCGGACAAACGGTCAGTTGTTTATATGTTTTTTATGTTTTATAGCGCCACCATGTGGCCAATCGACGCGGGTTTTTTATCGTGACCTCAGATTGACCTCGTACACACGTGTACCAAGTTTGGTGAAGTTATCTCATTTACTACTTGAGTTATAGGCGTTTTAGTAATATAGGCTCCGCCTACAACGTTAATTTTACGCCCCCTAGCAACCGTTAATCGATAATCGAACTTTTTTTCAATAATTATTGATTATCAGACTCCAGAAAACATTTCTGCACTGGTTTGGTTCCGATCGGGTGAAAAACCAGGGACTAGTTTGCAAAAGTAGGTTTTTGACAAAATTCAAAATGGCGGAAAATCTATCATGACGGAAATTAAATCGGAGATATACGTTTTGTTCTCCAGGTGACCAGCTTTCCAATGATATAAGACACTTGATTCTGCGACATACGGTCTATGAGTTATGACCAGTTTTGCGCAATTGGTTGCTATAGCGCCACCTATGGGCCAATCGGGGTCATAATTTGATAACCTCTCCTCGATTTTTGTACTACCTACTGGCAAAGTTTCAAGTCTCTAGCTCTTACGGTTTGGGCTGCACGATGCGTTTTACGGCAGAATAATAATAATAATAATAATAATTAAAGCTGCAAGCAGCATTTGTCGGTGTTCAAGCTTTTAAGGCCTTTAAGCACATTAACGTTAAAAGACATTAAGATTTATTTAGCAAGCATTTAACCACTGACATCATAGATGGAAAAACACCATTTACAGCCAATACAGGCAATTTACCATAGGAAATATATGGTTTAAAAGCTTTTTAACAGTTATAGCGCCACCTGTTGTCCGATCTCCATGAAATTTTGCATGCTTGTTAATGATGTTATTGCACATATGCTCACCAATTTTTGTGAAATTCCGAGTTTTTATTTAGGATTTATAGGCTTTTGAGTGTATTTTGACACACCCCTTTTCTAAACAAGCCAATTATAGCCATGCGCAAAATGCAAAAGTTCAACTTTTTTTTGATAATTATTGATCTAGAGAGTCCAGAGAATTGTCCCAGACTGGTCTGGTTCCGATCGGGCGAAAAACCAGGGACTAGTTCGCAAAAGTAGGTTTTTAACGTAATTGCGAATATTTAATGAACGATTCGATTGACAGCATTAGTTCTAGAGGCAAAGTTGTTCAGGATGAGGAGATCTATCAAATGATATGCATATTGTGGGGATGTGTGCAACACCACGTGATTACAGAGCCATAAAACTCGTTAGCGCCAACTAGTGGCCGATTTTTTTCAAAACTCTTACAGACCTCTTTGGCCACGAGTTGAACATGCCCGACGAGTTTTGTTCCGATTGGCCATTGTTAACCTTGTCTAATAGGTCATTAAACTTCATTGGCCAATGGCGGCCATGTTTTTTGGGATACACCAATATCCTTTTACACATACATGGGGCCTTGGGCCAAGACACTGCATACCAAATTTCAAGTCAATCGGACAAACGGTCAGGTGTGTATAGGTTTTTTCTTGTTTATAGCGCCACCACGTGGCCAATCGACGCAGTTTTTTTATCGTGACCTTAGATTGATCTCCTACACATGTGTACCAAGTTTGGTGAAGCTATCTCATTTACTTATCGAGTTATAGGCATTTTAGTAAAATAGGCTCCGCCCACATTGACGTTTTGACGCCCCCTAGCAACCGTAAATCGAAATTTCAACTTTTTTTCGATAATTATTGATCTTCAGACTCCAGAGAACATTTCTGCACTGGTTTGATTCCAATCGGGCGAAAAACCAGGGACTAGTTCGCAAAAGTAGGTTTTTGACAAAATTCAAAATGGCGGAAAATCTATCATGGCGGAAATAAAATCGGAGATATACGTTTTGTTCTCCAGGTGACCAGCTTTCCACTGATATAAGACACTTGAGTATACGACATACGGTCTAGGAGTTATGACCAGTTTTGCGCAATTGTATGCTATAGCGCCACCTATTGGCCAATGTGGCTCATAATTTGATAACCTCTCCTCGATTTTTGTACTACCATATGGCAAAGTTTCAAAGCTCCAGCACTTACGGTTTGGGCTGCACGATGCGTTTTACGGCAGAATAATAACAATAACAAGACAAATTAAAGCTGCAAGCAGCATTTGTCGGTGTTCAAGCTTTTATGGCCTTTAAGCACATTAGCATCAAAAGACATTAAGATTTATTTAGCAACCATTTAACCACTGACATCATAGATGGAAAAACACAATTTACAGCCAATACAGGCAATTTACCATAGGAAATATATGGTTTTAAAGCTTTTTAACAGTTAGAGCGCCACCTATGATCCAATCTCCATAAAATTTTGCATGCTTGTTAACGATGTTATGTCACATATGCTCACCAATTTTTGTGAAGTTCTGAGTTTTTATTTAGGATTTATAGGCTTTTGAGTGTATTTTGACACACCCCTTTTCTAAATGAGCCAATTATAGCCATACAAATGCAAAAATGACACTTTTTTTCGATAATTATTGATCTAGAGAATCCAGAGAATTGTCCTAGACTGGTCTGGTTCCGATCGGGCGAAAAACCAGGGACTAGTTCGCAAAAGTAGGTTTTTAACGTAATTGCGAATATTTAATGAACGATTCGATTGACAGCATTTGTTCTTGAGGCAAATATGTTCACCATGAGGAGATCTATCAAATGATATGCATAGTGTGACGATATTTGTAACACCACGTGATTACAGAGCCTTAAAACTCGTTAGCGCCAACTAGTGGCCGATTTCTTTCAAAACTCTTACAGACCTCTGGGGCCATGAGTTGAACACGCCCACCGAGTTTCGTTCTGATTGGCCTCCATTAACCTTGTCTAATAGGTGATTCAACTTCATTGGCCAATGGCGGCCATGTTTTTTGAGATACGCCAATATCCTTTTACACATACATGGGGCCTTGGGCCAAGACACTGCATACCAAATTTCAAGTCAATCGGACAAACGGTCAGGTGTTTATACGTTTTTTCTTGTTTATAGCGCCACCATGTGGCCAATCGACGCGGTTTTTTTATCGTGACCTCAAATTGACCTCCTACACATGTGTACCAAGCTTGGTGAAGCTATCTCGTTTACTTCTCGAGTTATAGGCATTTTAGTAAAATAGGCTCCGCCCACATTGACGTTTTGACGCCCCCTAGCAACCGTAAATCGAAATTTCAACTTTCTTTCGATAATTATTGATCTTCAGACTCCAGAGAACATTTCTGCACTGGTTTGGTTCCGATCGGGCGAAAAACCAGGGACTAGTTCGCAAAAGTAGGTTTTTGACAAAATTCAAAATGGCGGAAAATCTATCATGGCGGAAATAAAATCGGAGATATACGTTTTGTTCTCCAGGTGACCAGCTTTCCACTGATATAAGACACTTGAGTATACAACATACGGTCTAGGAGTTATGACCAGTTTTGCGCAATTGATTGCTATAGCGCCACCTATGGGCCAATGTGGCTCATAATTTGATAACCTCTCCTCGATTTTTGTACTACCATATGGCAAAGTTTCAAAGCTCCAGCACTTACGGTTTGGGCTGCACGATGCGTTTTACGGCAGAATAATAACAATAACAAGACAAATTAAAGCTGCAAGCAGCATTTGTCGGTGTTCAAGCTTTTAAGGCCTTTAAGGCCTTTAAGCACATTAACGTTAAAAGACATTAAGATTTATTTAGCAAGCATTTAACCACTGACATCATAGATGGGAAAACACCATTTACAGCCAATACAGACAATTTACCATAGGAAATATATGGTTTAAAAGCTTTTTAACAGTTATAGCGCCACCTATGGTCCGATCTCCATACAATTTTGCATGCTTGTTAATGATGTTATTGCACATATGCTCACCAATTTTTGTGAAGTTTTGAGTTTTTATTTAGGATTTATAGGCTTTTGAGTGTATTTTGACACGCCCCTTTTCTTAAATTACCCTCTTATAGCCATCCAAATGCAAAAGTTCAACTTTTTTTAATAATTATTGATCTAGAGAGTCCAGAGAATTGTTCTAGACTGGTCTGGTTCCGATCGGGCGAAAAACCAGGGACTAGTTCGCAAAAGTAGGTTTTTAACGTAATTGCGTATAATTAATGAACAATTCGATTGACAGCATTAGTTCTAGAGGCAAAGTTGTTCAGCATGAGGAGATCTAACAAATGATATGCATATTCTGACGATATTTGTAACACCACGTGATTACAGAGCCGTAAAACTCGTTAGCGCCAACTAGTGGCCGATTTCTTTAAAAACTCTTACAGACAACTTTGGCCACGAGTTGAACATGCCCGACGAGTTTCGTTCTGATTGGCCTCCGGTAACCTTGTCTAATAGGTGATTCAACTTCATTAGCCAATGGCGGCCATTTTTTTTTTAGGTACGCCAATATCCTTCTAGACATAGATGGGGCCTTCGGCCAAGACACTGCATACCAAATTTCAAGTCAATCGGACAAACGGTCAGGTGTGTATAGGTTTTATCTTGTTTATAGCGCCACCGTGTGGTCAATTTACGCGATTTTTTTATCGTGACCAAAGATTGACCTTCTACACATGTGTACCAAGTTTGGTGAAGTTATCTCATTTACTTCTTGAGTTATAGGCATTTTAGTAAAATAGGCTCCTCCCACAACGTACATTTTACGCCCCCTAGCTACTGTAGATCGATAATTCAACTTTTTTTCGATAATTATTCATCTTCAGAGTCCAGAGAACATTTCTGCACTGGTTTGGTTCCAATCGGGCGAAAAACCAGGGACTAGTTCACAAAAGTAGGTTTTTGACAAAATTCAAAATGGCGGAAAATCTATCATGGCGGAAATGAAATCGGAGATATACGTTTTTTACGTCAGGTGGCCAGCTTTCCAATGATATAAGACACTTGAGTCTATGACTTACGGTCTAGGAGTTATGAGCAGTTTTGCGCAATTGATTGCTATAGCGCCACCTATGGGCCAATTTGGCTCATATTTTGATAACCTCTCCTCGATTTTTGTACTACCTACTGGCAAAGTTTCAAGTCTCTAGCTCTTACGGTTTGGGCTGCACGATGCGTTTTACGGCAGAATAATAACAATAACAAGACAAATTAAAGCTGCAAGCAGCATTTGTCGGTGTTCAAGCTTTTAAGGCCTTTAAGGCCTTTAAGCACATTAACGTTAAAAGACATTAAGATTTATTTAGCAAGCATTTAACCACTGACATCATAGATGGAAAAACACCATTTACAGCCAATACAGACAATTTACCATAGGAAATATATGGTTTAAAAGCTTTTAAACAGTTATAGCGCCACCTATGGTCCGATCTCCATAAAATTTTGCATGCTTGTTAATGATGTTATTGCACATATGCTCACCAATTTTTGTGAAGTTTTGAGTTTTTATTTAGGATTTATAGGCTTTTGAGTGTATTTTGACACGCCCCTTTTCTTAAATTACCCTCTTATAGCCATCCAAATGCAAAAGTTCAACTTTTTTTAATAATTATTGATCTAGAGAGTCCAGAGAATTGTTCTAGACTGGTCTGGTTCCGATCGGGCGAAAAACCAGGGACTAGTTCGCAAAAGTAGGTTTTTAACGTAATTGCGTATAATTAATGAACAATTCAATTGACAGCATTAGTTCTAGAGGCAAAGTTGTTCAACATGAGGAGATCTATCAAATGATATGCATATTCTGACGATATTTGTAACACCACGTGATTACAGAGCCGTAAAACTCGTTAGCGCCAACTAGTGGCCGATTTCTTTCAAAACTCTTACAGGCCTTTAGGGCCATGAGTTGAACATGGCCATCGAGTTTCGTTACGATTGGCCTCCGTTAACCTTGTCTAATGGGTGCTTAAACTTCATTGGCCAATGGCGGCCATTTTTTTTTTAGATACGCCAATATCCTTCTAGACATAGATGGCCCCTTGGGCCAAGACACTGCATACCAAATTTTAAGTCAATCGGACAAACGGTCAGGTGTTTATACGTTTTTTCTGTGTTATAGCGCCACCATGTGGCCAATCGACGCGGTTTTTTTATCGTGACCTCAAATTGACCTCCTACACATGTGTACCAAGTTTGGTGAAGTTATCTCATTTACTACTTGAGTTATAGGCGTTTTAGTAATATAGGCTCCGCCCACAACGTTAATTTTACGTCCCCTAGCGACCGTTAATCGATAATTGAACTTTTTTTCAATAATTATTGATTATCAGACTCCAGAGAACATTTCTGCATTGGTTTGGTTCCGATCGGGCGAAAAACCAGGGACTAGTTCGCAAAAGTAGGTTTTTGACAAAATTCAAAATGGCGGAAAATCTATCATGGCGGAAATTAAATCGGAGATATACGTTTTTTACGTCAGGTGGTCAGCTTTCCAATGATATAAGACACTTGAGTCTACGACATACGGTCTAGGAGTTATGACAAGTTTCGCGCAATTGATCGCTATAGCGCCACCTATGGGCCAATCGGGGTCATAATTTGATAACCTCTCCTCGATTTTTGTACTACCATATGGCAAAGTTTCAAAGCTCCAGCACTTACGGTTTGGGCTGCACGATGCGTTTTACGGCAGAAGAAAAATAATAATAATAATAATAATAATAAAAATCAGTACAATTACAATAGGTTTTCAGCACTTCGTGCTTGAACACCTAATTAAAGCTGCAAGCAGCATTTGTCGGTGTTCAAGCTTTTAAGGCCTTTAAGGCCTTTAGGCACATTAGCATCAAAAGACATTAAGATTTATTTAGCAAGCATTTAACCACTGACATCATAGATGGAAAAACACCATTTACAGCCAATACAGGCAATTTACCATAGGAAATATATGGTTTAAAAGCTTTTTAACAGTTATAGCGCCACCTGTTGTCCGATCTCCATGAAATTTTGCATGCTTGTTAATGATGTTATTGCACATATGTTCACCAATTTTTGTGAAATTCCGAGTTTTTATTTAGGATTTATAGGCTTTTGAGTGTATTTTGACACACCCCTTTTCTAAACGAGCCAATTATAGCCATGCGCAAAATGCAAAAGTTCAACTTTTTTTTGATAATTATTGATCTAGAGAGTCCAGAGAATTGTCCCAGACTGGTCTGGTTCCGATCGGGCAAAAAACCAGGGACTAGTTCGCAAAAGTAGGTTTTTAACATATTCGTGAATATTTAATGAACGGTTTGATTGACAGCAGTGGTTCTTGAGGCAAAGTTGTTCAGCATGAGGAGATCTATCAAATGATATGCATTTTGTGATGATATCTGTAACACCACGTGATTACAGAGCCGTAAAACTCGTTAGCGCCAACTAGTGGCTGATTTCTTTCAAAACTCTTACAGACCTCTAGGGCCATGAGTTGAACATGCCCACTGAGTTTCGTTCTGATTGGCCTCCGTTAACCTTGTCTAATAGGTGCTTACACTTCATTGGCCAATGGCGGCCATGTTTTTTGAGATACGCCAATATCCTTTTACACATACATGGGGCCTTGGGCCAAGACACTGCATACCAAATTTCAAGTCAATTGGACAAACGGTCAGGTGTGTATACGTTTTTTTTTGTTTATAGCGCCACCATGTGGTCAATCGACGCGGTTTTTTTATCGTGACCTCAGATTGACCTCCTACACATGTGTACCAAGTTTGGTGAAGCTATCTCATTTGCTTCTCGAGTTATAGGCATTTTAGTAAAATAGGCTCCGCCCACATTAACGTTTTGACGCCCCCTAGCGACCGTGAAACGATAATTCAACTTTCTTTCAATAATTATTGATCTTCAGACTCCAGAGAACATTTCTGCACTGGTTTGGTTCCGATCGGGCGAAAAACCAGGGACTAGTTCACAAAAGTAGGTTTTTGACAAAATTCAAAATGGCGGAAAATCTATCATGGCGGAAATGAAATCGGAGATATACGTTTTTTACGACAGGTGGTCAGCTTTCCAATGATATAAGACACTTGCGTCTACGACATACGGTCTAGGAGTTATGACCAGTTTCGCGCAATTGATTGCTATAGCGCCACCTATGGGCCAATCTGGCTCATAATTTGATAACCTCTCCTCGATTTTTGTACTACCATATGGCAAAGTTTCAAAGCTCCAGCACTTACGGTTTGGGCTGCACGATGCGTTTTACGGCGGAAGAATAATAATAATAATAATAATAATAATAAAAATCAGTACAATTACAATAGGTTTTCAGCACTTCGTGCTTGAACACCTAATAAAAATCAGTACAATTACAATAGGTTTTCAGCACTTCGTGCTTGAACACCTAATTAAAGCTGCAAGCAGCATTTATCGGTGTTCAAGCCTTTAAGGCCTTTGAGCAAATTAAAGCATTTAAGACATTAAGTTGTATTTAGCAAGCTTTTAACCACTGACATAATAGATAGAAAAGTCCATTTACCATGATTTACAATTTAGCATGATTTACCATAGTTTACCATGATTTATCAAAGTTTACCATGATTTACCATGTTCTAGGATGATTTATAATGATTTACTATGTTCTAGTATGATCACCATGATTTACCATGACTTACCATGTTCCAGTATGATTTACCATAGTTTTCCATGATATACCAAGTTCTAGTATGATTCACCATGATTTACCTTGTTCTAGCATGATTTACAACAATTGAATACATTCTAGTTTGATTTAATATGATTCTAGCATGATTTACCATAGTTTACCATGATTTATCTTTGTTTACCTTGATTTACCATGTTACAGGATGATTAACCATGATACACCACATTCTAGCATGATTTACCCTATTTACTGTGATTTACCATGTTTCTAGCGTTATTTACCATGATTTACCATGTTGCTAGCAATAATGTGAAGCATCAGAACAAATGAAGTGATAAACTCTGACAAAATATGATTGTGTTATAATAGTAGGCTAATCGTTATGTAAGGGATTTTTTAGTGTCTAAATATATACATGTAAAATGAAAGTGAGCCAATAAGTGGTCTTCTACTGCCCTCTGCTGGACATTCTACTTATTAATAGTCTTTTAACATGTACTTTTACAAGTCTTGATTTTTACCAGTATTTTGCACTAAACCAAACCAGTTTTTCCATGTTAACTCCATTATGCATGCTTACACACATTACACGTCCATCAAAATAACAAAGATATAGCTTTAAGCATTTGTTTGTTAGCCAATGCTGAAAGCTGATAAAAAGATTACAAATATAATCCTGCTGCTCTCTCTAGTGGACAACACTGGTATTGCAGCCTCTATCTTACAGTTGAAGTGAATGAATGAATGGAAATTTGGTTTTTCACTTATATTTCGGGAACGAGAAGGCGAAAAAATCTGAAAATCGGAGCTTAGATAGTGCTCGAGGGGCCCTGTGTAATGAGACCATCCTGGTGTTGGTGGGCGATTGGGGCCGGGAGTTATTCCCGTTCAAATGCAATCCTTTTTTGGCTTATATCTCGGGAATGCCCGGGCCAAATTGCACCAAAATCGAATCGAAGCTAGGCGGGGACGGGCCCTTTCCAACAAGCTATTCCACAAGGATTGGGGTGGTCTGGTTCGGGAGTTACAGCCGTTCAAATTCGGAGGTCTCGCGAATTCGACATTCGCGGGGGGGCGTTCCTGAGCTCCGCGACAATAGATTTCGATTAAGAGCCTGGAGAGGACCTTACCATCAAAATTTGAGCGCGCAACGACTTTCCGTTTTCGAGTTATGAGTGAATTTGTACTGCGGGGGGCGTGGCCTAAATGGCGGCCTCTTTTTCACTTTCACTTCCACAATTCCCATTTCTCAGTGTGATACAATTGTCAATAGTAATACTCCAATAGATGAATTTTGTCAAAATGTGATTGTAAATGTTAAAATAGTGATTTTATAAAGTCTAAATATGAATTATAGAACAATATTAGTGAGTAGTATGACCAAGTGACCAGAAGGGGGCAGTATTAAACCACTTATGTCAATATGACTAGTTTGCAAAAGTAGCTTTTTAACATAATAGCAAATATTTAATGAACAATTTTATTGACAGTAGTGGTTCTTGAGGCAAAGTTGTTCAGTATGAGGAGATCTATCAAAATATATGCATATTATGTGGATGTTTTTAACACCACGTGATTACAGAGATGGAAAATACCATTTACAGCCAATACAGGCAAGTCACCATAGGGAATACATGGTTTTCAAAGCTTTTTAACAGTTATAGCGCCACATATGGTCCGATCTCCATGAAACTCGGCGTGCTTCTTCAGCATGTTATGACACATATGCCTACCAATTTCTGTGAAGTTTTGAGTTTTTGTTTAGGATTTATAGGCTTTTGAGTGTAATTTGCCACGCCCATTTTTTAAAAAGACCCTGTTACAGCCACCCAAATGCAAAAGTTTAACTTTTTTTCGATAATTATTGATCTAGAGAGTCCAGAGAATTGTCCTAGACTGGTCTGGTTCCGATCGGGCAAAAAACCAGGGACTAGTTCGCAAAAGTAGGTTTTTAACATAATTGAGAATATTTAATGAACGATTTGATTGACAGCATTGGTTCTTGAGGCAAATATGTTCACCATGAGGAGATCTATCAAATGATATGCATATTGTGACGATATTTGTAACACCACGTGATTACAGAGCCTTAAAACTCGTTAGCGCCAACTAGTGTCCGATTTCTTTCAAAACTCTTACAGACCTCTGGGGCCATGAGTTGAACACGCCCACCGAGTTTCGTTCTGATTGGCCTCCATTAACCTTGTCTAATAGGTGATTCAACTTCATTGGCCAATGGCGGCCATGTTTTTTGAGATACGCCAATATCCTTTTACACATACATGGGGCCTTGGGCCAAGACACTGCATACCAAATTTCAAGTCAATCGGACAAACGGTCAGGTGTTTATATATTTTTTTCTGTGTTATAGCGCCACCATGTGGCCAATCGACGCGGTTTTTTTATCGTGACCTCAAATTGACCTCCTACATATGTGTACCAAGTTTGGTGAAGCTATCTCGTTTACTTCTCGAGTTATAGGCATTTTAGTCAAATAGGCTCCTCCCACAACGTCCATTTTGCGCCTCCTAGCGACCGTGAATCGAAATTTCCTTTTTTTTTCGATCATTATTGATCTTCAGACTCCAGAGAACATTTCTGCACTGATTTGGTTCCGATCGGGCAAAAAACCAGGGACTAGTTGGCAAAAGTAGATTTTTGACAAAATTCAAAATGGCGGAAAATCTATCATGGCGGAAATGAAATCGGAGATATACATTTTTTACGTCAGGTGGTCAGCTTTCCAATGATATAAGACACTTGAGTCTATGACATGCGGTCTAGGAGTTATGAGCAGTTTCGTGCAATTGGTTGCTATAGCGCCACCTATGGGCCAATCGGGCTCATATTTTGATAACCTCTCCTCGATTTTTGTACTACCTTGTGGCAAAGTTTCAAGTCTCTAGCACTTACGGTTTGGGCTGCACGATGCGTTTTACAGGAGAATAATAATAATAATAATAATAATAAAAATCAGTACAATTACAATAGGTTTTCAGCACTTCGTGCTTGAACACCTAAAAATCAGCACAATTACAATAGGTTTTCAACACTTCGTGCTTGAACACCTAATAAGAACGATACCTTTTTGCCAGTTATAGCGCCACCTATGGTCCGATCTCCATGAAACTCGGCATGCTTGTTAATGATGTTATTGCACATGTGCTCACCAATTTTTGTGAAGTTTTGACTTTTTGTTTAGGATTTATAGGCTTTTGAGTGTATTTTGACACGCCCCTTTTCTGAAATGACCCTGTTACAGCCAGCCAAATGCAAAAATGACACTTTTTTTCAATAATTATTGTTCAGCAGAGTCCAGAGAACTGCCCTAGACTGGTTTGGTTCTGATCAGGCCAAAAACCAGGGACTAGTTCGCACAAGTAGCTTTTGGACAAAATTGGCCATAACTTTTTTTTTTTTGCTCCAAATCGAATTTCGAGATATACATCTTGTTCGTCTTGAGCCAAGGATTACAGTGATGTGGAAACTGTGATTCTAGCACAAACGACCTAGGAGTTATGAGCAATTTAGTACTTTGGGTTGCTCTAGCGCCACCTATGGGCCAATTGGGCTCATGTTTTGATAACCTCTCCTCGATTTTTGTACTACCTTGTGGCAAAGTTTCAAGTCTCTAGCACTTACGGTTTGGGCTGCACGATGCGTTTTACAGGAGAATAATAATAATAATTAAAGCTGCAAGCAGCATTTGTCGGTGTTCAAGCTTTTAAGGCCTTTAAGGCCGTTAAGCACATTAGCATCAAAAGACAATAAGATTTATTTAGCAAGCATTTAACCACTGACATCATAGATGGAAAAACACCATTTACAGCCAATACAGGCAATTTACCATAGGAAATATATGGTTTAAAAGCTTTTTAACAGTTATAGCGCCACCTATTGTCCGATCTCCATAAAATTTTGCATGCTTGTTAATAATGTTAAGACACATATGCTGATCAATTTTTGTGCAGTTCTGAGTTTTTATTTAGGATTTATATGCTTTTTAGTGTATTTTGACACTCCCCTTTTCTAAATTAGCCTATTTTACCATGCGAAAAATGCAAAAGTTCAACTTTTTTTCGATAATTATTGATCAAGAGAGTCCAGGGAATGGTCCTAGACTGGTCTGGTCCCGATCAGCCAAAAAACCAGGGACTAGTTCGCAAAAGTAGTTTTTTGACGTAATTGCAAATATTTAATGATCGATTCGATTGACAGCATTAGTTCTAGAGGCAAAGTTGTTCAGCATGAGGAGATCTAACAAATGATATGCATATTCTGACGATATTTGTAACACCACGTGATTACAGAGCCGTAAAACTCGTTAGCGCCAACTAGTGGCCGATTTCTTTAAAAACTCTTACAGACAACTTTGGCCACGAGTTGAACATGCCCGACGAGTTTCGTTCTGATTGGCCTCCGGTAACCTTGTCTAATAGGTGATTCAACTTCATTAGCCAATGGCGGCCATTTTTTTTTTAGGTACGCCAATATCCTTCTAGACATAGATGGGGCCTTCGGCCAAGACACTGCATACCAAATTTCAAGTCAATCGGACAAACGGTCAGGTGTGTATAGGTTTTATCTTGTTTATAGCGCCACCGTGTGGTCAATTTACGCGATTTTTTTATCGTGACCAAAGATTGACCTTCTACACATGTGTACCAAGTTTGGTGAAGTTATCTCATTTACCTCTTGAGTTATAGGCATTTTAGTAAAATAGGCTCCTCCCACAAAGTACATTTTGCACCCCCTAGCTACTGTAGATCGATAATTCAACTTTTTTTCAATAATTATTCATCTTCAGAGTCCAGAGAACATTTCTGCACTGGTTTGGTTCCAATCGGGCGAAAAACCAGGGACTAGTTCACAAAAGTAGGTTTTTGACAAAATTCAAAATGGCGGAAAATCTATCATGGCGGAAATGAAATCGGAGATATACGTTTTTTACGTCAGGTGGCCAGCTTTCCAATGATATAAGACACTTGAGTCTATGACTTACGGTCTAGGAGTTATGAGCAGTTTTGCGCAATTGATTGCTATAGCGCCACCTATGGGCCAATTTGGCTCATATTTTGATAACCTCTCCTCGATTTTTGTACTACCTACTGGCAAAGTTTCAAGTCTCTAGCTCTTACGGTTTGGGCTGCACGATGCGTTTTACGGCAGAATAATAACAATAACAAGACAAATTAAAGCTGCAAGCAGCATTTGTCGGTGTTCAAGCTTTTAAGGCCTTTAAGGCCGTTAAGCACATTAACGTTAAAAGACATTAAGATTTATTTAGCAAGCATTTAACCACTGACATCATAGATGGAAAAACACCATTTACAGCCAATACAGGCAATTTACCATAGGAAATATATGGTTTAAAAGCTTTTTAACTGTTATACCGCCACCTATGGTCCGATCTCCATAAAATTTTGCATGCTTGTTAATGATGTTATTGCACATATGCTCACCAATTTTTGTGAAGTTTTGAGTTTTTATTTAGGATTTATAGGCTTTTGAGTGTATTTTGACACGCCCCTTTTCTTAAATTACCCTCTTATAGCCATCCAAATGCAAAAGTTCAACTTTTTTTTAATAATTATTGATCTAGAGAGTCCAGAGAATTGTTCTAGACTGGTCTGGTTCCGATCGGGCGAAAAACCAGGGACTAGTTCGCAAAAGTAGGTTTTTAACGTAATTGCGTATAATTAATGAACAATTCAATTGACAGCATTAGTTCTAGAGGCAAAGTTGTTCAGCATGAGGAGATCTATCAAATGATATGCATATTCTGACGATATTTGTAACACCACGTGATTACAGAGCCGTAAAACTCGTTAGCGCCAACTAGTGGCCGATTTCTTTCAAAACTCTTACAGACCTTTAGGGCCATGAGTTGAACATGGCCATCGAGTTTCGTTACGATTGGCCTCCGTTAACCATGTCTAATGGGTGCTTAAACTTCATTGGCCAATGGCGGCCATTTTTTTTTTAGATACGCCAATATCCTTCTAGACATAGATGGCCCCTTGGGCCAAGACACTGCATACCAAATTTTAAGTCAATCGGACAAACGGTCAGGTGTTTATACGTTTTTTCTGTATTATAGCGCCACCATGTGGCCAATCGACGCGGTTTTTTTATCGTGACCTCAAATTGACCTCCTACACATGTGTACCAAGTTTGGTGAAGTTATCTCATTTACTACTTGAGTTATAGGCGTTTTAGTAATATAGGCTCCGCCTACAACGTTAATTTTACGCCCCCTAGCGACCGTTAATCGATAATTGAACTTTTTTTCAATAATTATTGATTATCAGACTCCAGAGAACATTTCTGCATTGGTTTGGTTCCGATCGGGCGAAAAACCAGGGACTAGTTCGCAAAAGTAGGTTTTTGACAAAATTCAAAATGGCGGAAAATCTATCATGGCGGAAATTAAATCGGAGATATACGTTTTTTACGTCAGGTGGTCAGCTTTCCAATGATATAAGACACTTGAGTCTACGACATACGGTCTAGGAGTTATGACCAGTTTCGCGCAATTGATTGCTATAGCGCCACCTATGGGCCAATCGGGGTCATAATTTGATAACCTCTCCTCGATTTTTGTACTACCATATGGCAAAGTTTCAAAGCTCCAGCACTTACGGTTTGGGCTGCACGATGCGTTTTACGGCAGAAGAAAAATAATAATAATAATAATAATAATAATAATAATAATAAAAATCAGTACAATTACAATAGGTTTTCAGCACTTCGTGCTTGAACACCTAATAAAAATCAGCACAATTACAATAGGTTTTCAACACTTCGTGCTTGAACACCTAATAAGAACGATACCTTTTTGCCAGTTATAGCGCCACCTATGGTCCGATCTCCATGAAACTCGGCATGCTTGTTAATGATGTTATTGCACATGTGCTCACCAATTTTTGTGAAGTTTTGACTTTTTGTTTAGGATTTATAGGCTTTTGAGTGTATTTTGACACGCCCCTTTTCTGAAATGACCCTGTTACAGCCAGCCAAATGCAAAAATGACACTTTTTTTCAATAATTATTGTTCAGCAGAGTCCAGAGAACTGTCCTAGACTGGTTTGGTTCTGATCAGGCCAAAAACCAGGGACTAGTTCGCAAGAGTTGGTTTTGAACAAAATTGGCCATAACTTTTTTTTTTTGCTCCAAATCGAATTTGGAGATATACATCTTGTTCGTCGTGAGCCAAGGATTACAGTGATGTGAAAACTGTGATTCTAGCACAAACAAGCTAGGAGTTATGAGCAATTTAGTACTTTGGGTTGCTCTAGCGCCACCTATGGGCCAATTGGGCTCATATTTTGATAACCTCTCCTCGATTTTTGTACTACCATCTGGCAAAGTTTCAAGGCTCCAGCACTTATGGTTTGGGCTGCACGATGCGTTTTACGGCAGAATAATAATAATAATTAAAGCTGCAAGCAGCATTTGTCGGTGTTCAAGCTTTTAAGGCCTTTAAGGCCTTTAAGCACATTAACGTTAAAAGACATTAAGATTTATTTAGCAAGCATTTAATCACTGACATCATAGATGGAAAAACACCATTTACAGCCAATACAGGCAATTTACCATAGGAAATATATGGTTTAAAAGCTTTTTAACAGTTATAGCGCCACCTATGGTCCGATCTCCATAAAATTTTGCATGCTTGTTAATGATGTTATTGCACATATGCTCACCAATTTTTGTGAAGTTTTGAGTTTTTATTTAGGATTTATAGGCTTTTGAGTGTATTTTGACACGCCCCTTTTCTTAAATTACCCTCTTATAGCCATCCAAATGCAAAAGTTCAACTTTTTTTCGATAATTATTGATCTAGAGAGTCCAGAGAATTGTTCTAGACTGGTCTGGTTCCGATCGGGCAAAAAACCAGGGACTAGTTCGCAAAAGTAGGTTTTTAACTTAATTGCGTATAATTAATGAACAATTCAATTGACAGCATTAGATCTAGAGGCAAAGTTGTTCAGCATGAGGAGATCTATCAAATGATATGCATATTCTGACGATATTAGTAACACCACGTGATTACAGAGCCGTAAAACTCGTTAGCGCCAACTAGTGGCCGATTTCTTTCAAAACTCTTACAGACCTTTAGGGCCATGAGTTGAATATGGCCATCGAGTTTCGTTACGATTGGCCTCCGTTAACCTTGTCTAATGGGTGCTTAAACTTCATTGGCCAATGGCGGCCATTTTTTTTTAGATACGCCAATATCCTTCTAGACATAGATGGCCCCTTGGGCCAAAACACTGCATACCAAATTTCAAGTCAATCGGACAAACGGTCAGGTGTTTATACGTTTTTTCTGTGTTATAGCGCCACCATGTGGCCAATCGACGCGGTTTTTTAATCGTGACCTCAAATTAACCTCCTACACATGTGTACCAAGTTTGGTGAAGTTATCTCATTTACTACTTGAGTTATAGGCGTTTTAGTAATATAGGCTCCGCCTACAACGTTAATTTTACACCCCCTAGCGACCGATAATCGATAATTGAACTTTTTTTCAATAATTATTGATTATCAGACTCCAGAGAACATTTCTGCATTGGTTTGGTTCCGATCGGGCGAAAAACCAGGGACTAGTTCGCAAAAGTAGGTTTTTGACAAAATTCAAAATGGCGGAAAATCTATCATGGCGGAAATTAAATCGGAGATATACGTTTTTTACGTCAGGTGGTCAGCTTTCCAATGATATAAGACACTTGAGTCTACGACATACGGTCTAGGAGTTATGACCAGTTTCGCGCAATTGATCGCTATAGCGCCACCTATGGGCCAATCGGGGTCATAATTTGATAACCTCTCCTCGATTTTTGTACTACCTACTGGCAAAGTTTCAAGTCTCCAGCACTTACGGTTTGGGCTGCACGATGCGTTTTACGGCGGAAGAATAATAATAATAATAATAATTAAAGCTGCAAGCAGCATTTATCGGTGTTCAAGCTGTTAAGGCCTTTAAGCACATTAACGTTAAAAGACATTAAGATTTATTTAGCAAGCATTTAACCACTGACATCATAGATGGAAAAACACCATTTACAGCCAATACAGGCAATTTACCATAGGAAATATATGGTTTAAAAGCTTTTTAACAGTTATAGCGCCACCTGTTGTCCGATCTCCATGAAATTTTGCATGCTTGTTAATGATGTTATTGCACATATGCTCACCAATTTTTGTGAAATTCCGAGTTTTTATTTAGGATTTATAGGCTTTTGAGTGTATTTTGACACACCCCTTTTCTAAACAAGCCAATTATAGCCATGCGCAAAATGCAAAAGTTCAACTTTTTTTTGATAATTATTGATCTAGAGAGTCCAGAGAATTGTCCCAGACTGGTCTGGTTCCGATCGGGCGAAAAACCAGGGACTAGTTCGCAAAAGTAGGTTTTTAACGTAATTGCGAATATTTAATGAACGATTCAATTGACAGCATTAGTTCTAGAGGCAAAGTTGTTCAGCATGCGGAGATCTATCAAATGATATGCATATTCTGACGATATTTGTAACACCACGTGATTACAGAGCCGTAAAACTCGTTAGCGCCAACTAGTGGCCGATTTCTTTCAAAACTCTTACAGACCTTTAGGGCCATGAGTTGAACATGGCCATCGAGTTTCGTTACGATTGGCCTCCGTTAACCTTGTCTAATGGGTGCTTAAACTTCATTGGCCAATGGCGGCCATTTTTTTTTTAGATACGCCAATATCCTTCTAGACATAGATGGCCCCTTGGGCCAAGACACTGCATACCAAATTTTAAGTCAATCGGACAAACGGTCAGGTGTTTATACGTTTTTTCTGTTTTATAGCGCCACCACGTGGCCAATCGACGCGTTTTTTTTATCGTGACCTCAAATTGACCTCCTACACATGTGTACCAAGTTTGGTGAAGTTATCTAATTTACTACTTGAGTTATAGGCGTTTTAGTAATATAGGCTCCGCCTACAACGTTAATTTTACGCCCCCTAGCGACCGTTAATCGATAATTGAACTTTTTTTCAATAATTATTGATTATCAGACTCCAGAGAACATTTCTGCATTGGTTTGGTTCCGATCGGGCAAAAAACCAGGGACTAGTACGCAAAAGTAGGTTTTTGACAAAATTCAAAATGGCGGAAAATCTATCATGGCGGAAATGAAATCGGAGATATACGTTTTTTACGTCAGGTGGTCAGCTTTCCAATGATATAAGACACTTGAGTCTACGACATACGGTCTAGGAGTTATGACCAGTTTCGCGCAATTGATTGCTATAGCGCCACCTATGGGCCAATAAGGGTCATAATTTGATAACCTCTCCTCGATTTTTGTACTACCATATGGCAAAGTTTCAAAGCTCCAGCACTTACGGTTTGGGCTGCACGATGCGTTTTACGGCGGAAGAATAATAATAATAATAATAATTAAAGCTGCAAGCAGCATTTGTCGGTGTTCAAGCTTTTAAGGCCTTTAAGGCCTTTAAGCACATTAACGTTAAAAGACATTATGATTTATTTAGCAAGCATTTAACCACTGACATCATAGATGGAAAAACACCATTTACAGCCAATACAGGCAATTTACCATAGTAAATATATGGTTTAAAAGCTTTTTAACAGTTATAGCGCCACCTATGGTCCGATCTCCATAAAATTTTGCATGCTTGTTAATGATGTTATTGCACATATGCTCACCAATTTTTGTGAAGTTTTGAGTTTTTATTTAGGATTTATAGGCTTTTGAGTGTATTTTGACACGCCCCTTTTCTTAAATTACCCTCTTATAGCCATCCAAATGCAAAATTTCAACTTTTTTTAATAATTATTGATCTAGAGAGTCCAGAGAATTGTTCTAGACTGGTCTGGTTCCGATCGGGCGAAAAACCAGGGACTAGTTCGCAAAAGTAGGTTTTTAACGTAATTGCGTATAATTAATGAACAATTCAATTGACAGCATTAGTTCTAGAGGCAAAGTTGTTCAGCATGAGGAGATCTATCAAATGATATGCATATTCTGACGTTATTTGTAACACCACGTGATTACAGAGCCGTAAAACTCGTTAGCGCCAACTAGTGGCCGATTTCTTTCAAAACTCTTACAGACCTTTAGGGCCATGAGTTGAACATGGCCATCGAGTTTCGTTACGATTGGTCTCCGTTAACCATGTCTAATGGGTGCTTAAAATTCATTGGCCAATGGCGGCCATTTTTTTTTTAGATACGCCAATATCCTTCTAGACATAGATGGCCCCTTGGGCCAAGACACTGCATACCAAATTTTAAGTCAATCGGACAAACGGTCAGGTGTTTATACGTTTTTTCTGTGTTATAGCGCCACCATGTGGCCAATCGACTCGTTTTTTTTATCGTGACCTCAAATTGACCTCCTACACATGTGTACCAAGTTTGGTGAAGTTATCTCATTTACTACTTGAGTTATAGGCGTTTTAGTAATATAGGCTCCGCCTACAACGTTAATTTTACGCCCCCTAGCGACCGTTAATCGATAATTGAACTTTTTTTCAATAATTATTGATTATTAGACTCCAGAGAACATTTCTGCATTGGTTTGGTTCCGATCGGGCGAAAAACCAGGGACTAGTTCGCAAAAGTAGGTTTTTGACAAAATTCAAAATGGCGGAAAATCTATCATGGCGGAAATTAAATCGGAGATATACGTTTTTTACGTCAGGTGGTCAGCTTTCCAATGATATAAGACACTTGAGTCTACGACATACGGTCTAGGAGTTACAACCAGTTTCGCGCAATTGATCGCTATAGCGCCACCTATGGGCCAATCGGGGTCATAATTTGATAACCTCTCCTCGATTTTTGTACTACCATATGGCAAAGTTTCAAAGCTCTAGCTCTTACGGTTTGGGCTGCACAATGCGTTTTACGGCAGAATAATAATAATAATAATAATAATAAAAATCAGTACAATTACAATAGGTTTTCAGCACTTCGTGCTTGAACACCTAATAATTAAAGCTGCAAGCAGCATTTGTCGGTGTTCAAGCTTTTAAGGCCTTTAAGGCCTTTAAACACATTAACGTTAAAAGACATTAAGATTTATTTAGCAAGCATTTAACCACTGACATCATAGATGGAAAAACACAATTTACAGCCAATACAGACAATTTACCATAGGAAATATATGGTTTAAAAGCTTTTTAACAGTTATAGCGCCACCTATTGTCCGATCTCCATAAAAATTTGCATGCTTGTTAATGATGTTATTGCACATATGCTCACCAATTTTTGTGAAGTTTTGAGTTTTTATTTAGGATTTATAGGCTTTTGAGTGTATTTTGACACGCCCCCTTTTTTTAAATGACCCTGTTATAGCCACCCAAATGCAAAAGTTCAACTTTTTTTTAATAATTATTGATCTAGAGAGTCCAGAGAATTGTTCTAGACTGGTCTGGTTCCGATCGGACGAAAAACCAGGGACTAGTTCGCAAAAGTACGTTTTTAACGTAATTGCAAATATTTAATTAACGAATTGATTGACAGCATTAGTTCTAGAGGCAAAGTTGTTCAGCATGAGGAGATCTATCAAATCATATGCAAATTGTGGGGATTTGTGCAACACCACGTGATTACAGAGCCATAAAACTCGTTAGCGCCAACTAGTGGCCGATTTCTTTCAAAACTCTTACAGACCTCTTTGGCCACGAGTTGAACATGCCCGACGAGTTTCGTTCCGATTGGCCTCCGTTAACCTTGTCTAATAGGTGCTTAAACTTCATTGGCCAATGGCGGCCATGTTTTTTGAGATACGCCAATATCCTTCTAGACATAGATGGCCCCTTGGGCCAAGACACTGCATACCAAATTTCAAGTCAATCGGACAAACGGTCAGGTGTTTATATGTTTTTTCTGTGTTATAGCGCCACCATGTGGCCAATCGACGCGGTTTTTTTATCGTGACCTCAGATTGACCTCTTACACATTTGTACCAAGTTTAGTGAAGCTATCTCATTTACGTCTTGAGTTATAGGCATTTTAGTAAAATAGGCTCCTCCCACAACGTTCATTTGGCGCCCCCTAGCGACCGCGATTTCAAAATTTAACTTTTTTTCGATTATTATTGATCGACAGACTCCAGAGAACATTTTTGCACTGGTTTGGTTCCGATCGAGCAAAAAAACAGGGACTAGTTTGCAAAAGTAGGTTTTTGACAAAATTCAAAATGGCGGAAAATCTATCATGACGGAAATTAAATCGGAGATATACGTTTTGTTCTCCAGGTGACCAGCTTTCCAATGATATACGACACTTGAGTCTGCGACATACGGTCTATGAGTTATGACCAGTTTTGCGCAATTGGTCGCTATAGCGCCACCTATGGGCCAATCGGGGTCATAATTTGATAACCTCTCCTCGATTTTTGTACTACCATCTGGCAAAGTTTCAAGGCTCCAGCTCTTACGGTTTGGGCTGCACGATGCGTTTTACAGGAGAATAATAATAATAATAAAAATCAGTACAATTACAATAGGTTTTCAGCACTTCGTGCTTGAACACCTAATAATAAAAATCAGTACAATTACAATAGGTTTTCAGCACTTCGTGCTTGAACACCTAATTAAAGCTGCAAGCAGCATTTGTCGGTGTTCAAGCTTTTAAGGCCTTTAAGGCCTTTAAGCACATTTACGTTAAAAGACATTAAGATTTATTTAGCAAGCATTTAACCACTGACATCATAGATGGAAAAACACCATTTACAGCCAATACAGACAATTTACCATAGGACATATATGGTTTAAAAGCTTTTTAACAGTTATAGCGCCACCTATGGTCCGATCTCCATAAAATTTTGCATGCTTGTTAATGATGTTATTGCACATATGCTCAACAATTTTTGTGAAGTTTTGAGTTTTTATTTAGGATTTATAGGCTTTTGAGTGTATTTTGACACGCCCCTTTTCTTAAATTACCCTCTTATAGCCATCCAAATGCAAAAGTTCAACTTTTTTTAATAATTATTGATCTAGAGAGTCCAGAGAATTGTTCTAGACTGGTCTGGTTCCGATCGGGCGAAAAACCAGGGACTAGTTCGCAAAAGTAGGTTTTTAACGTAATTGCGTATAATTAATGAACAATTCGATTGACAGCATTAGTTCTAGAGGCAAAGTTGTTCAGCATGAGGAGATCTATCAAATGATATGCATATTCTGACGATATTTGTAACACCACGTGATTACAGAGCCGTAAAACTCGTTAGCGCCAACTAGTGGCCGATTTCTTTCAAAACTCTTACAGACCTTTAAGGCCATGAGTTGAACATGGCCATCGAGTTTCGTTACGATTGGCCTCCGTTAACCTTGTCTAATGGGTGCTTAAACTTCATTGGCCAATGGCGGCCATTTTTTTTTTAGATACGCCAATATCCTTCTAGACATAGATGGCCCCTTGGGCCAAGACAGTGCATACCAAATTTTAAGTCAATCGGACAAACGGTCAGGTGTTTATACTTTTTTTCTGTGTTATAGCGCCACCATGTGGCCAATCGACGCGGTTTTTTTATCGTGACCTCAAATTGACCTCCTACACATGTGTACCAAGTTTGGTGAAGTTATCTCATTTACTACTTGAGTTATAGGCGTTTTAGTAATATAGGCTCCGCCTACAACGTTAATTTTACGCCCCCTAGCGACCGTTAATCGATAATTGAACTTTTTTTCAATAATTATTGATTATCAGACTCCAGAGAACATTTCTGCATTGGTTTGGTTCCGATCGGGCAAAAAACCAGGGACTAGTTCGCAAAAGTAGGTTTTGGACAAAATTCAAAATGGCGGAAAATCTATCATGGCGGAAATTAAATCGGAGATATACGTTTTTTACGTCAGGTGGTCAGCTTTCCAATGATATAAGACACTTGAGTCTACGACATACGGTCTAGGAGTTATGACCAGTTTCGCGCAATTGATCGCTATAGCGCCACCTATGGGCCAATCGGGGTCATAATTTGATAACCTCTCCTCGATTTTTGTACTACCATATGGCAAAGTTTCAAAGCTCCAGCACTTACGGTTTGGGCTGCACGATGCGTTTTACGGCAGAAGAAAAATAATAATAATAATAATAATAATAATAATAAAAATCAGTACAATTACAATAGGTTTTCAGCACTTCGTGCTTGAACACCTAATTAAAGCTGCAAGCAGCATTTGTCGGTGTTCAAGCTTTTAAGGCCTTTAAGGCCTTTAGGCACATTAGCATCAAAAGACATTAAGATTTATTTAGCAAGCATTTAACCACTGACATCATAGATGGAAAAACACCATTTACAGCCAATACAGGCAATTTACCATAGGAAATATATGGTTTAAAAGCTTTTTAACAGTTATAGCGCCACCTGTTGTCCGATCTCCATGAAATTTTGCATGCTTGTTAATGATGTTATTGCACATATGTTCACCAATTTTTGTGAAATTCCGAGTTTTTATTTAGGATTTATAGGCTTTTGAGTGTATTTTGACACACCCCTTTTCTAAACGAGCCAATTATAGCCATGCGCAAAATGCAAAAGTTCAACTTTTTTTTGATAATTATTGATCTAGAGAGTCCAGAGAATTGTCCCAGACTGGTCTGGTTCCGATCGGGCAAAAAACCAGGGACTAGTTCGCAAAAGTAGGTTTTTAACATATTCGTGAATATTTAATGAACGGTTTGATTGACAGCAGTGGTTCTTGAGGCAAAGTTGTTCAGCATGAGGAGATCTATCAAATGATATGCATTTTGTGATGATATCTGTAACACCACGTGATTACAGAGCCGTAAAACTCGTTAGCGCCAACTAGTGGCTGATTTCTTTCAAAACTCTTACAGACCTCTAGGGCCATGAGTTGAACATGCCCACTGAGTTTCGTTCTGATTGGCCTCCGTTAACCTTGTCTAATAGGTGCTTACACTTCATTGGCCAATGGCGGCCATGTTTTTTGAGATACGCCAATATCCTTTTACACATACATGGGGCCTTGGGCCAAGACACTGCATACCAAATTTCAAGTCAATTGGACAAACGGTCAGGTGTGTATACGTTTTTTTTTGTTTATAGCGCCACCATGTGGTCAATCGACGCGGTTTTTTTATCGTGACCTCAGATTGACCTCCTACACATGTGTACCAAGTTTGGTGAAGCTATCTCATTTGCTTCTCGAGTTATAGGCATTTTAGTAAAATAGGCTCCGCCCACATTAACGTTTTGACGCCCCCTAGCGACCGTGAAACGATAATTCAACTTTCTTTCAATAATTATTGATCTTCAGACTCCAGAGAACATTTCTGCACTGGTTTGGTTCCGATCGGGCGAAAAACCAGGGACTAGTTCACAAAAGTAGGTTTTTGACAAAATTCAAAATGGCGGAAAATCTATCATGGCGGAAATGAAATCGGAGATATACGTTTTTTACGACAGGTGGTCAGCTTTCCAATGATATAAGACACTTGCGTCTACGACATACGGTCTAGGAGTTATGACCAGTTTCGCGCAATTGATTGCTATAGCGCCACCTATGGGCCAATCTGGCTCATAATTTGATAACCTCTCCTCGATTTTTGTACTACCATATGGCAAAGTTTCAAAGCTCCAGCACTTACGGTTTGGGCTGCACGATGCGTTTTACGGCGGAAGAATAATAATAATAATAATAATAATTAAAGCTGCAAGCAGCATTTGTCGGTGTTCAAGCTTTTAAGGCCTTTAAGGCCTTTAAGCACATTAACGTTAAAAGACATTAAGATTTATTTAGCAAGCATTTAACCACTGACATCATAGATGGAAAAACACCATTTACAGCCAATACAGACAATTTACCATAGGAAATATACACACCTTCTACACATGTGTACCAAGTTTGGTGAAGTTATCTCATTTACTTCTTGAGTTATAGGCATTTTAGTAAAATAGGCTCCTCCCACAACGTACATTTTGCGCCCCCTAGCTACTGTAGATCGATAATTCAACTTTTTTTCGATAATTATTCATCTTCAGAGTCCAGAGAACATTTCTGCACTGGTTTGGTTCCAATCGGGCGAAAAACCAGGGACTAGTTCACAAAAGTAGGTTTTTGACAAAATTCAAAATGGCGGAAAATCTATCATGGCGGAAATGAAATCGGAGATATACGTTTTTTACGTCAGGTGGCCAGCTTTCCAATGATATAAGACACTTGAGTCTATGACTTACGGTCTAGGAGTTATGAGCAGTTTTGCGCAATTGATTGCTATAGCGCCACCTATGGGCCAATTTGGCTCATATTTTGATAACCTCTCCTCGATTTTTGTACTACCTACTGGCAAAGTTTCAAGTCTCTAGCTCTTACGGTTTGGGCTGCACGATGCGTTTTACGGCAGAATAATAACAATAACAAGACAAATTAAAGCTGCAAGCAGCATTTGTCGGTGTTCAAGCTTTTAAGGCCTTTAAGCATTTAAGACATTACGTTTTATTTAGCAAGCATTTAACCACTGACATCATAGATGGAAAAGACTACGTTTTAGCATGATTTACCATGATATACCACATTTTAGTGTGATTTTTCATGATTTACCATGTTCCAGTATGATTTACCATGAATCTAGCATGATTTACCATAGTTTACCATGATATACCAAGTTCTAGTATGATTCACCATGATTTACCCTGTTTTAGCATGTTTACAACAATTTAACACATTCTATTATGATTTAATGATTCTAGCATGATTTACCATAGTTTACCATGATTTATCTTAGTTTACCTTGATTTACCATGTTACAGGATGATTAACCATGATATACCACATTCTAGAATGATTTACCAGGATTCTAGCATGATTTACCCTATTTACTATGATTTACCATGTTTCTAGAGTTATTTACCACGATTTACCACGTTGCTAGCAATTATGTGAAGCATCAGAACAAATGAAATGATAAACTCTGACAAAATATGATTGTGTTATAATAGTAATTGTTATAGAAGGGATTTTTTAGTGTCTAAATATATGAATGCAAAAGCACATGTGAAAAGACTATTAATAATTAGTATGGCCAGCAGAGGGCAGTAGAAGACCACTTATTGGCTCACTTTCATTTTGAACTACTTGGTTTCACCAGTAATCTGCATGCTTACAAACACAAACACACACACACAGTTTTCATGCTTCTTTATCATGTTATTTCACATGTTCTGACCTGTTTTTAAGAAGATCTGAGCATTCATTGAAAAGATATAGGCTTTCGGGGACACTTGGTCAAGGCTACATATTGAAGTGACCCTATTATAGCCATCCAAATGCAGGAGTTCAACTTTTTCTGATAATTATTGATCTAGAGAGTCCAGATAATTATTCTGCACGGGTTTTGAACATTATGATATGAACATTATTTGATCATAGATGGAAAACACCATTTACAGCCAATACAGGCAATTTACCATAGGAAATATATGGTTTTTAACTGTTTCTAACTGTTATAGCGCCATCTATAGTCCGATCTCCATATAATTTTGCATGCTTGTTAATGATGTTATTTCACATATGCCCACCAATTTTCGTGAAGTTCTGAGGTTTTTTTTAGGATTTATAGGCTTTTGAGTGTAATTTGCCACGCCCATTTTTTAAAATGACCCTGTTACAGCCACCCAAATGCAAAAATTACACTTTTTTTAATAATTATTGATCTAGAGAGTCCAGAGAATTGTTCTAGACTGGTCTGGTTCCGATCGGGCGAAAAACCAGGGACTAGTTCGCAAAAGTAGGTTTTTAACGTAATTGCGAATAATTAATGAACAATTCGATTGACAGCATTAGTTCTAGAGGCAAAGTTGTTCAACATGAGGAGATCTATCTAATGATATGCATATTCTGACGATATTTGTTACACCACGTGATTACAGAGCCGTAAAACTCGTTAGCGCCAACTAGTGGCCGATTTCTTTCAAAACTCTTACAGACCTCTAGGGCCATGAGTTGAACATGTCCACTGAGTTTCGTTCTGATTGGCCATCGTTAACCTTGTCTTAAACTTAATTGGCAAATGGCGGCCATGTTTTTTTAGATACGCCAATATCCTTCTAGACATATATGGTCCCTTGGGCCAAGACCCTGCATACCAAATTTCAAGTCAATCGGACAAACGGTCAGGTGTTTATACGTTTTTTCTGTGTTATAGCGCCACCATGTGGCCAATCGACGCGTTTTTTTTATTGTGACTTCAGATTGACCTCCTACACATGTGTACCAAGTTTGGTAAAGTTATCTCATTTACTACTTGAGTTATAGGCATTTTAGTAAAATAGGCTCCGCCCATATTAACGTTTTGACGCCCCCTAGCAACCGTGAATCGAAATTTCAACTTTTTTTCAATAATTATTGATCTTCAGACTCCAGAGAACATTTCTGCACTGGTTTGGTTCCGATCGGGCAAAAAACCAGGGACTAGTTCGCAAAAGTAGGTTTTTGACAAAATTCAAAATGGCGGAAAATCTATCATGGCGGAAAAAAAAAACCTGCGCGATTTTTTGTTCGTCTTGAGCCAAGGATTCCAATGATATAAGACACTTGAGTCTAGGCCAAAGGGTTATTGAGATATAAGCAAAATAGTGAATTTTTTTTGTTTTTTGCGCTATAGCGCCACCTATGGGCCAATCGAGCTCATAATTTGATAACCTCTCCTCGATTTTTGTACTACCTACTGGCAAAGTTTCAAGTCTCTAGCTCTTACGGTTTGGGCTGCACGATGCGTTTTACGGCAGAAGAATAATAATAATAATAAAAATTAAAGCTGCAAGCAGCATTTGTCGGTGTTCAAGCTTTTAAGGCCTTTAAGCATTTAAGACATTAAATTTTATTTAGCAAGCATTTAACCACTGACATCATAGATGGAAAAGACTACGTTTTAGCATGATTTACCATGATATACCACATTTTAGTGTGATTTTTCATGATTTACCATGTTCCAGTATGATTTACCATGAATCTAGCATGATTTACTATAGTTTACCATGATATACCAAGTTCTAGTATGATTTACCCTGTTTTAGCATGGTTTACAACAATTGAACACATTCTATTATGATTTAATGATTCTAGCATGATTTACCATAGTTTACCATGATTTATCTTAGTTTACCTTGATTTACCATGTTACAGGATGATTTACCATGATATACCACATTCTAGAATGATTTACCAGGATTCTAGCATGATTTACCCTATTTATTATGATTTACCATGTTTCTAGAGTTATTTACCACGATTTACCACGTTGCTAGCAATTATGTGAAGCATCAGAACAAATGAAATGATAAACTCTGACAAAATATGATTGTGTTATAATAGTAATTGTTATAGAAGGGATTTTTTAGTGTCTAAATATATGAATGCAAAAGCACATGTGAAAAGACTATTAATAATTAGTATGGCCAGCAGAGGGCAGTAGAAGACCACTTATTGGCTCACTTTCATTTTGAACTACTTGGTTTCACCAGTAATCTGCATGCTTACAAACACAAACACACACACACAGTTTTCATGCTTCTTTATCATGTTATTTCACATGTTCTGACCTGTTTTTAAGAAGATCTGAGCATTCATTGAAAAGATATAGGCTTTCGGGGACACTTGGTCAAGGCTACATATTGAAGTGACCCTATTATAGCCATCCAAATGCAGGAGTTCAACTTTTTCTGATAATTATTGATCTAGAGAGTCCAGATAATTATTCTGCACGGGTTTTGAACATTATGATATGAACATTATTTGATCATAGATGGAAAACACCATTTACAGCCAATACAGGCAATTTACCATAGGAAATATATGGTTTTTAACTGTTTCTAACTGTTATAGCGCCATCTATAGTCCGATCTCCATATAATTTTGCATGCTTGTTAATGATGTTATTTCACATATGCCCACCAATTTTCGTGAAGTTCTGAGTTTTTTTTTAGGATTTATAGGCTTTTGAGTGTAATTTGCCACGCCCATTTTTTAAAATGACCCTGTTACAGCCACCCAAATGCAAAAATTACACTTTTTTTTAATAATTATTGATCTAGAGAGTCCAGAGAATTGTTCTAGCCTGGTCTGGTTCCGATCGGGCGAAAAACCAGGGACTAGTTCGCAAAAGTAGGTTTTTAACGTAATTGCGAATAATTAATGAACAATTCGATTGACAGCATTAGTTCTAGAGGCAAAGTTGTTCAACATGAGGAGATCTATCTAATGATATGCATATTCTGACGATATTTGTTACACCACGTGATTACAGAGCCGTAAAACTCGTTAGCGCCAACTAGTGGCCGATTTCTTTCAAAACTCTTACAGACCTCTAGGGCCATGAGTTGAACATGTCCACTGAGTTTCGTTCTGATTGGCCATCGTTAACCTTGTCTTAAACTTAATTGGCCAATGGCGGCCATGTTTTTTTAGATACGCCAATATCCTTCTAGACATAGATGGTCCCTAGGGCCAAGACCCTGCATACCAAATTTCAAGTCAATCGGACAAACGGTCAGGTGTTTATAAGTTTTTTCTGTGTTATAGCGCCACCATGTGGCCAATTGACGCGGTTTTTTTATCGTGACTTTAGATTGACCTCCTACACATGTGTACCAAGTTTGGTAAAGTTATCTCATTTACTACTTGAGTTATAGGCATTTTAGTAAAACAGGCTCCGCCCATATTAACGTTTTGACGCCCCCTAGCAACCGTGAATCGAAATTTCAACTTTTTTTCAATAATTATTGATCTTCAGACTCCAGAGAACATTTCTGCACTGGTTTGGTTCCGATCGGGCAAAAAACCAGGGACTAGTTCGCAAAAGTAGGTTTTTGACAAAATTCAAAATGGCGGAAAATCTATCATGGCGGAAAAAAAAAACCTGCGCGATTTTTTGTTCGTCTTGAGCCAAGGATTCCAATGATATAAGACACTTGAGTCTAGGCCAAAGGGTTATTGAGATATAAGCAAAATAGTGAATTTTTTTTGTTTTTTGCGCTATAGCGCCACCTATGGGCCAATCGAGCTCATAATTTGATAACCTCTCCTCGATTTTTGTACTACCTACTGGCAAAGTTTCAAGTCTCTAGCTCTTACGGTTTGGGCTGCACGATGCGTTTTACGGCAGAAGAATAATAATAATAATTAAAGCTGCAAGCAGCATTTATCGGTGTTCAAGCTTTTAAGGCCTTTGAGCACATTAAAGCATTTAAGACATTAAGTTGTATTTAGTAAGCTTTTAACCACTGACATAATAGATAGAAAAGTCCATTTACCATGATTTACAATTTACCATACATTTAGCATGATTTACCATAGTTTACCATGATTTATCAAAGTTTACCATGATTTACCATGTTCTAGGATGATTTATAATGATTTACTATGTTCTAGTATGATCACCATGATTTACCATGACTTACCATGTTCCAGTATGATTTACCATAGTTTTCCATGATATACCAAGTTCTATATGATTCACCATGATTTACCTTGTTCTAGCATGATTTACAACAATTGAATACATTCTAGTTTGATTTAATATGATTCTAGCATGATTCACCATAGTTTACCATGATTTATCTTTGTTTACCTTGATTTACCATGTTACAGGATGATTTACCATGTTACAGGATGATTAACCATGATACACCACATTCTAGCATGATTTACCCTATTTACTGATCTACCATGTTTCTAGCGTTATTTACCATGTTGCTAGCAATAATGTGAAGCATCAGAACAAATGAAGTGATAAACTCTGACAAAATATGATTGTATTATAATAGTAGGCTAATCGTTATGTAAGGGATTTTTTAGTGTCTAAATATATACATGTAAAAAGAAAGTGAGCCAATAAGTGGTCTTCTACTGCCCTCTGCTGGACATTCTACTTATTAATAGTCTTTTAACATGTACTTTTTCAAGTCTTGATTTTTACCAGTATTTTGCACTAAACCAAACCCGTTTTTCCATGTTAACTCCATTATGCATGCTTACACACATATTACACGTCCATCAAAATAACAAAGATATAGCTTTAAGCATTTGTTTGTTAGCCAATGCTGAAAGCTGATATAAAGATTACAAATATAATCCTGCTGCTCTCTCTAGTGGACAACAGTGTTATTGCAGCCTCCATTTTACAGTTGAAGTGAATGAATGAATGGAAATTTGGTTTTTCACTTATATTATGGGAACGAGAAGGCGAAAAAATCTGAAAATCGGAGCTTAGATAGTGCTCGAGGTGCCCTGTGTAATGAGACCATCCTGGTGTTGGTGGGTGATTGGGGCCGGGAGTTATTCCCGTTCAAATGCAATCCTTTTTTGGCTTATATCTCGGGAATGCCCGGGCTAAATCGCACCAAAATCGAATCGAAGCTAGGTGAGGACGGGCCCTTTCCAACAAGCTATTCCACAAGGATCGGGGTGGTCTGGTTCGGGAGTTACAGCCGTTCAAATTTGGAGATCTCGCGAATTCGACATTCGCGGGGTGGCGTTTCTGAGCTCCGCGACAATAGATTTCGATTAAGAGCCTGGAGAGGACCTTACCATCAAAATTTGAGCGCGCAACGACTTTCCGTTTTCGAGTTATGAGTGAATTTGTACTGTGGGGGGCGTGGCCTAAATGGCGGCCTCCGTTTCACTTTCACAATTTCCATTTCTCAGTGTGATACAATTGTCAATAGTAATACTCCAATAGATGAATTTTGTCAAAATGTGATTGTAAATGTTAAAATAGTGATTTTATAAAGTCTAAATATGAATTATAGAACAATATTAGTGAGTAGTATGACCAAGTGACCAGAAGGGGGCAGTATTAAACCACTTATGTCAATATGACTAGTTTGCAAAAGTAGCTTTTTAACATAATAGCAAATATTTAATGAACAATTTTATTGACAGTAGTGGTTCTTGAGGCAAAGTTGTTCAGTATGAGGAGATCTATCAAAATATATGCATATTATGTGGATGTTTTTAACACCACGTGATTACAGAGATGGAAAATACCATTTACAGCCAATACAGGTAAGTCACCATAGGGAATACATGGTTTTCAAAGCTTTTTAACAGTTATAGCGCCACATGGTCCGATCTCCATGAAACTCGGCGTGCTTCTTCAGCATGTTATGACACATATGCCTACCAATTTCTGTGAAGTTTTGAGTTTTTGTTTAGGATTTATAGGCTTTTGAGTGTAATTTGCCACGCCCATTTTTTAAAATGACCCTGTTACAGCCACCCAAATGCAAAAGTTCAACTTTTTTTCAATAATTATTGATCTAGAGAGTCCAGAGAATTGTCCTAGACTTGTTTGGTTCTGATTGGGCGAAAAACCAGGGACTAGTTCGCAAAAGTAGGTTTTTAACATATTCATGAATATTTAATAAACGGTTTGATTGACAGCAGTAGTTCTTGAGGCAAATATGTTCACCATGAGGAGATCTATCAAATGATATGCATATTGTGACGATATTTGTAACACCACGTGATTACAGAGCCTTAAAACTCGTTAGCGCCAACTAGTGTCCGATTTCTTTCAAAACTCTTACAGACCTCTGGGGCCATGAGTTGAACACGCCCACCGAGTTTCGTTCTGATTGGCCTCCGTTAACCTTGTCTAATAGGTGATTCAACTTAATTGGCCAATGGCGGCCATGTTTTTTGAGATACGCCAATATCCTTTTACACATACATGGGGCCTTGGGCCAAGACACTGCATACCAAATTTTAAGTCAATCGGACAAACGGTCAGGTGTTTATATGTTTTTTTCTGTTTTATAGCGCCACCATGTGGCCAATCGATGCGTTTTTTTTATCGTGACCTCAGATTGACCTCCTACACATGTGTACCAAGTTTGGTGAAGCTATGTCATTTACTTCTCGAGTTATAGGCATTTTAGTCAAATAGGCTCCTCCCACAACGTTCATTTTGCGCCCCCTAGCGAGCCCGATTTGAAAATTCAACTTTTTTTCGATCATTATTGATCTTCAGACTCCAGAGAACATTTCTGCACTGGTTTGGTTCCGATCGGGCAAAAAACCAGGGACTAGTTTGCAAAAGTAGATTTTTGACAAAATTCAAAATGGCGGAAAAATTTGCATACCGGAAATGAAATCGGAGATAAACATTTTTTACGTCAGGTGGTCAGCTTTCCAATGATATAAGACACTTGAGTCTACGACATACGGTCTAGGAGTTATGAGCAGTTCCGCGCAATTGATTGCTATAGCGCCACCTATAGGCCAATCGGGCTCATAATTTGATAACCTCTCCTCGATTTTTGTACTACCTTGTGGCAAAGTTTCAAGTCTCTAGCTCTTACGGTTTGGGCTGCACGATGCGTTTTACAGGAGAATAATAATAATAATAATAATAATAAAAATCGGTACAATTACAATAGGTTTTCAGCACTTCGTGCTTGAACACCTAAAAACCGGTACAATTACAATAGGTTTTCAGCACTTCGTGCTTGAACACCTAATAATGACGATACCTTTTTGCCAGTTTTAGCGCCACCTATGGTCCGATCTTCATGAAACTCGGCATGCTTCCTCACCATGTTATGACACATATGCTGATCAATTTTTGTGCAGTTCTGAGTTTTAGTTTAGGATTTGTAGGCTTTTGGGTGTATTTTGACACGCCCCTTTTCTTAAATGACCTGTTATAGCCATCCAAATGCAAAAATTACACTTTTTTTCGATAATTATTAATCTAGAGAGTCCATAGAACTGTCCTAGACTGGTTTGGTTCTGATTGGGCAAAAAACCAGGGACTAGTTCGCACAAGTAGGTTTTGGACAAAATTGACCATAACTTTTTTTTTTTTGCTCCAAATCCAATTTGGAGATATACATCTTGTTCGTCTTGAGCCAAGGATTACAGTGATGTGAAAACTGTGATTCTAGCACAGACGAGCTAGGAGTTATGAGCAATTTAGTGGTTTTGTTGCTCTAGCGCCACCTATGGGCCAATTGGGCTCATATTTTGATAACCTCTCCTCGATTTTTGTACTATCTATTGGCAAAGTTTCAAGTCTCTAGCACTTACGGTTTGGGCTGCACAACGCGTTTTACAGGAGAATAATAATAATAAAAACCGGTACAATTACAATAGGTTTTCAGCACTTCGTGCTTGAACACCTAATAATGACGATACCTTTTTGCCAGTTTTAGCGCCACCTATGGTCCGATCTTCATGAAACTCGGCATGCTTCCTCACCATGTTATGACACATATGCTGATCAATTTTTGTGCAGTTCTGAGTTTTAGTTTAGGATTTGTAGGCTTTTGGGTGTATTTTGACACGCCCCTTTTCTTAAATGACCTGTTATAGCCATCCAAATGCAAAAATTACACTTTTTTTCGATAATTATTAATCTAGAGAGTCCATAGAACTGTCCTAGACTGGTTTGGTTCTGATTGGGCAAAAAACCAGGGACTAGTTCGCACAAGTAGGTTTTGGACAAAATTGACCATAACTTTTTTTTTTTTGCTCCAAATCCAATTTGGAGATATACATCTTGTTCGTCTTGAGCCAAGGATTACAGTGATGTGAAAACTGTGATTCTAGCACAGACGAGCTAGGAGTTATGAGCAATTTAGTGGTTTTGTTGCTCTAGCGCCACCTATGGGCCAATTGGGCTCATATTTTGATAACCTCTCCTCGATTTTTGTACTATCTATTGGCAAAGTTTCAAGTCTCTAGCACTTACGGTTTGGGCTGCACAACGCGTTTTACAGGAGAATAATAATAATAAAAACCGGTACAATTACAATAGGTTTTCAGCACTTCGTGCTTGAACACCTAATAATGACGATACCTTTTTGCCAGTTTTAGCGCCACCTATGGTCCGATCTTCATGAAACTCGGCATGCTTCCTCACCATGTTATGACACATATGCTGATCAATTTTTGTGCAGTTCTGAGTTTTAGTTTAGGATTTGTAGGCTTTTGGGTGTATTTTGACACGCCCCTTTTCTTAAATGACCTGTTATAGCCATCCAAATGCAAAAATTACACTTTTTTTCGATAATTATTAATCTAGAGAGTCCATAGAACTGTCCTAGACTGGTTTGGTTCTGATTGGGCAAAAAACCAGGGACTAGTTCGCACAAGTAGGTTTTGGACAAAATTGACCATAACTTTTTTTTTTTTGCTCCAAATCCAATTTGGAGATATACATCTTGTTCGTCTTGAGCCAAGGATTACAGTGATGTGAAAACTGTGATTCTAGCACAGACGAGCTAGGAGTTATGAGCAATTTAGTGGTTTTGTTGCTCTAGCGCCACCTATGGGCCAATTGGGCTCATATTTTGATAACCTCTCCTCGATTTTTGTACTATCTATTGGCAAAGTTTCAAGTCTCTAGCACTTACGGTTTGGGCTGCACAACGCGTTTTACAGGAGAATAATAATAATAAAAACCGGTACAATTACAATAGGTTTTCAGCACTTCGTGCTTGAACACCTAATAATGACGATACCTTTTTGCCAGTTTTAGCGCCACCTATGGTCCGATCTTCATGAAACTCGGCATGCTTCCTCACCATGTTATGACACATATGCTGATCAATTTTTGTGCAGTTCTGAGTTTTAGTTTAGGATTTGTAGGCTTTTGGGTGTATTTTGACACGCCCCTTTTCTTAAATGACCTGTTATAGCCATCCAAATGCAAAAATTACACTTTTTTTCGATAATTATTAATCTAGAGAGTCCATAGAACTGTCCTAGACTGGTTTGGTTCTGATTGGGCAAAAAACCAGGGACTAGTTCGCACAAGTAGGTTTTGGACAAAATTGACCATAACTTTTTTTTTTTTGCTCCAAATCCAATTTGGAGATATACATCTTGTTCGTCTTGAGCCAAGGATTACAGTGATGTGAAAACTGTGATTCTAGCACAGACGAGCTAGGAGTTATGAGCAATTTAGTGGTTTTGTTGCTCTAGCGCCACCTATGGGCCAATTGGGCTCATATTTTGATAACCTCTCCTCGATTTTTGTACTATCTATTGGCAAAGTTTCAAGTCTCTAGCACTTACGGTTTGGGCTGCACAACGCGTTTTACAGGAGAATAATAATAATAAAAACCGGTACAATTACAATAGGTTTTCAGCACTTCGTGCTTGAACACCTAATAATGACGATACCTTTTTGCCAGTTTTAGCGCCACCTATGGTCCGATCTTCATGAAACTCGGCATGCTTCCTCACCATGTTATGACACATATGCTGATCAATTTTTGTGCAGTTCTGAGTTTTAGTTTAGGATTTGTAGGCTTTTGGGTGTATTTTGACACGCCCCTTTTCTTAAATGACCTGTTATAGCCATCCAAATGCAAAAATTACACTTTTTTTCGATAATTATTAATCTAGAGAGTCCATAGAACTGTCCTAGACTGGTTTGGTTCTGATTGGGCAAAAAACCAGGGACTAGTTCGCACAAGTAGGTTTTGGACAAAATTGACCATAACTTTTTTTTTTTTGCTCCAAATCCAATTTGGAGATATACATCTTGTTCGTCTTGAGCCAAGGATTACAGTGATGTGAAAACTGTGATTCTAGCACAGACGAGCTAGGAGTTATGAGCAATTTAGTGGTTTTGTTGCTCTAGCGCCACCTATGGGCCAATTGGGCTCATATTTTGATAACCTCTCCTCGATTTTTGTACTATCTATTGGCAAAGTTTCAAGTCTCTAGCACTTACGGTTTGGGCTGCACAACGCGTTTTACAGGAGAATAATAATAATAAAAACCGGTACAATTACAATAGGTTTTCAGCACTTCGTGCTTGAACACCTAATAATGACGATACCTTTTTGCCAGTTTTAGCGCCACCTATGGTCCGATCTTCATGAAACTCGGCATGCTTCCTCACCATGTTATGACACATATGCTGATCAATTTTTGTGCAGTTCTGAGTTTTAGTTTAGGATTTGTAGGCTTTTGGGTGTATTTTGACACGCCCCTTTTCTTAAATGACCTGTTATAGCCATCCAAATGCAAAAATTACACTTTTTTTCGATAATTATTAATCTAGAGAGTCCATAGAACTGTCCTAGACTGGTTTGGTTCTGATTGGGCAAAAAACCAGGGACTAGTTCGCACAAGTAGGTTTTGGACAAAATTGACCATAACTTTTTTTTTTTTGCTCCAAATCCAATTTGGAGATATACATCTTGTTCGTCTTGAGCCAAGGATTACAGTGATGTGAAAACTGTGATTCTAGCACAGACGAGCTAGGAGTTATGAGCAATTTAGTGGTTTTGTTGCTCTAGCGCCACCTATGGGCCAATTGGGCTCATATTTTGATAACCTCTCCTCGATTTTTGTACTATCTATTGGCAAAGTTTCAAGTCTCTAGCACTTACGGTTTGGGCTGCACAACGCGTTTTACAGGAGAATAATAATAATAAAAACCGGTACAATTACAATAGGTTTTCAGCACTTCGTGCTTGAACACCTAATAATGACGATACCTTTTTGCCAGTTTTAGCGCCACCTATGGTCCGATCTTCATGAAACTCGGCATGCTTCCTCACCATGTTATGACACATATGCTGATCAATTTTTGTGCAGTTCTGAGTTTTAGTTTAGGATTTGTAGGCTTTTGGGTGTATTTTGACACGCCCCTTTTCTTAAATGACCTGTTATAGCCATCCAAATGCAAAAATTACACTTTTTTTCGATAATTATTAATCTAGAGAGTCCATAGAACTGTCCTAGACTGGTTTGGTTCTGATTGGGCAAAAAACCAGGGACTAGTTCGCACAAGTAGGTTTTGGACAAAATTGACCATAACTTTTTTTTTTTTGCTCCAAATCCAATTTGGAGATATACATCTTGTTCGTCTTGAGCCAAGGATTACAGTGATGTGAAAACTGTGATTCTAGCACAGACGAGCTAGGAGTTATGAGCAATTTAGTGGTTTTGTTGCTCTAGCGCCACCTATGGGCCAATTGGGCTCATATTTTGATAACCTCTCCTCGATTTTTGTACTATCTATTGGCAAAGTTTCAAGTCTCTAGCACTTACGGTTTGGGCTGCACAACGCGTTTTACAGGAGAATAATAATAATAAAAACCGGTACAATTACAATAGGTTTTCAGCACTTCGTGCTTGAACACCTAATAATGACGATACCTTTTTGCCAGTTTTAGCGCCACCTATGGTCCGATCTTCATGAAACTCGGCATGCTTCCTCACCATGTTATGACACATATGCTGATCAATTTTTGTGCAGTTCTGAGTTTTAGTTTAGGATTTGTAGGCTTTTGGGTGTATTTTGACACGCCCCTTTTCTTAAATGACCTGTTATAGCCATCCAAATGCAAAAATTACACTTTTTTTCGATAATTATTAATCTAGAGAGTCCATAGAACTGTCCTAGACTGGTTTGGTTCTGATTGGGCAAAAAACCAGGGACTAGTTCGCACAAGTAGGTTTTGGACAAAATTGACCATAACTTTTTTTTTTTTGCTCCAAATCCAATTTGGAGATATACATCTTGTTCGTCTTGAGCCAAGGATTACAGTGATGTGAAAACTGTGATTCTAGCACAGACGAGCTAGGAGTTATGAGCAATTTAGTGGTTTTGTTGCTCTAGCGCCACCTATGGGCCAATTGGGCTCATATTTTGATAACCTCTCCTCGATTTTTGTACTATCTATTGGCAAAGTTTCAAGTCTCTAGCACTTACGGTTTGGGCTGCACAACGCGTTTTACAGGAGAATAATAATAATAAAAACCGGTACAATTACAATAGGTTTTCAGCACTTCGTGCTTGAACACCTAATAATGACGATACCTTTTTGCCAGTTTTAGCGCCACCTATGGTCCGATCTTCATGAAACTCGGCATGCTTCCTCACCATGTTATGACACATATGCTGATCAATTTTTGTGCAGTTCTGAGTTTTAGTTTAGGATTTGTAGGCTTTTGGGTGTATTTTGACACGCCCCTTTTCTTAAATGACCTGTTATAGCCATCCAAATGCAAAAATTACACTTTTTTTCGATAATTATTAATCTAGAGAGTCCATAGAACTGTCCTAGACTGGTTTGGTTCTGATTGGGCAAAAAACCAGGGACTAGTTCGCACAAGTAGGTTTTGGACAAAATTGACCATAACTTTTTTTTTTTTGCTCCAAATCCAATTTGGAGATATACATCTTGTTCGTCTTGAGCCAAGGATTACAGTGATGTGAAAACTGTGATTCTAGCACAGACGAGCTAGGAGTTATGAGCAATTTAGTGGTTTTGTTGCTCTAGCGCCACCTATGGGCCAATTGGGCTCATATTTTGATAACCTCTCCTCGATTTTTGTACTATCTATTGGCAAAGTTTCAAGTCTCTAGCACTTACGGTTTGGGCTGCACAACGCGTTTTACAGGAGAATAATAATAATAAAAACCGGTACAATTACAATAGGTTTTCAGCACTTCGTGCTTGAACACCTAATAATGACGATACCTTTTTGCCAGTTTTAGCGCCACCTATGGTCCGATCTTCATGAAACTCGGCATGCTTCCTCACCATGTTATGACACATATGCTGATCAATTTTTGTGCAGTTCTGAGTTTTAGTTTAGGATTTGTAGGCTTTTGGGTGTATTTTGACACGCCCCTTTTCTTAAATGACCTGTTATAGCCATCCAAATGCAAAAATTACACTTTTTTTCGATAATTATTAATCTAGAGAGTCCATAGAACTGTCCTAGACTGGTTTGGTTCTGATTGGGCAAAAAACCAGGGACTAGTTCGCACAAGTAGGTTTTGGACAAAATTGACCATAACTTTTTTTTTTTTGCTCCAAATCCAATTTGGAGATATACATCTTGTTCGTCTTGAGCCAAGGATTACAGTGATGTGAAAACTGTGATTCTAGCACAGACGAGCTAGGAGTTATGAGCAATTTAGTGGTTTTGTTGCTCTAGCGCCACCTATGGGCCAATTGGGCTCATATTTTGATAACCTCTCCTCGATTTTTGTACTATCTATTGGCAAAGTTTCAAGTCTCTAGCACTTACGGTTTGGGCTGCACAACGCGTTTTACAGGAGAATAATAATAATAAAAACCGGTACAATTACAATAGGTTTTCAGCACTTCGTGCTTGAACACCTAATAAAAATCAGTACAATTACAATAGGTTTTCAGCACTACGTGCTTGAACACCTAATTAAAGCTGCAAGCAGCATTTGTCGGTGTTCAAGCTTTTAAGGCCTTTAAGGCCGTTAAGCACATTAGCATCAAAAGACATTAAGATTTATTTAGCAAGCATTTAACCACTGACATCATAGATGGAAAAACACCATTTACAGCCAATACAGGCAATTTACCATAGGAAATATATGGTTTAAAAGCTTTTTAACAGTTATAGCGCCACCTATGGTCCGATCTCCATAAAATTTTGCATGTTTGTTAATGATGTTATTGCACATATGCTCACCAATTTTTGAGAAGTTTTGAGTTTTATTTAGGATTTATAGGCTTTTGAGTGTATTTTGACACGCCCCTATTCTAAATGAGCCAATTTTACCATGCGCAAAATGCAAAAGTTCAACTTTTTTTTAATAATTATTGATCTAGAGAGTCCAGAGAATTGTCCTAGACTGGTCTGGTTCCGATCGGGCGAAAAACCAGGGACTAGTTTGCAAAAGTAGGTTTTTAACGTAATTGCAAATATTTTATGAACAAATCGATTGACAGCATTAGTTCTAGAGGCAAAGTTGTTCAGCATGAGGAGATCTATCAAATGATATGCATATTGTGGGGATTTGTGCAACACCACGTGATTACAGAGCCGTAAAACTCGTTAGCGCCAACTAGTGGCCGATTTCTTTCAAAACTCTTACAGACCTCTTTGGCCACGAGTTGAACATGCCCGACGAGTTTCGTTCCGATTGGCCTCCGTTAACCTTGTCTAATAGGTGCTTAAACTTCATTGGCCAATGGCGGCCATTTTTTTTTTAGATACGCCAATATCCTTCTAGACATACATGGGGCCTTGGGCCAAGACACTGCATACCAAATTTCAAGTCAATCGGACAAACGGTCAGATGTTCATATGTTTTTTTTATGTTATAGCGCCACCATGTGGCCAATCGACTCGTTTTTTTTAACGTGACCTCAAATTGACGCCTTACACATGTGTACCAAGTTTGGTGAAGAAATCACATTTACTTCTCGAATTATAGGCATTTTAGTAAAATAGGCTCCTCCCACAATGTTCATTTAGCGCCCCCTAGCAACCCCGATTTGAAAATTCAACTTTTTTTCGATGATTCTTGATCATCAGACTCCAGAGAACATTTCTGAACTGGTTTGGTTCCGATCGGGCAAAAAACCAGGGACTAGTACGCAAAAGTAGGTTTTTGACAAAATTCAAAATGGCGGAAAATCTATCATGACGGAAAAAAAATCGGAGATATACGTTTTGTTCTCCAGGTGACCAGCTTTCCAATGATATAAAACACTTGAGTCTGCGACATACGGTCTAGGAGTTATGACCAGTTTCGCGCAATTGGTTGCTATAGCGCCACCTATGGGCCAATCTGGCTCATAATTTGATAACCTCTCCTCGATTTTTGTACTACCATTTGGCAAAGTTTCAAGTCTCTAGCACTTACGGTTTGGGCTGCAGAACGCGTTTTACGGCAGAATAATAATAATAATAAAAATCAGTACAATTACAATAGGTTTTCAGCACTTCGTGCTTGAACACCTAATCAGTACAATTACAATAGGTTTTCAGCACTACGTGCTTGAACACCTAATAATAAAAATCAGTACAATTACAATAGGTTTTCAGCACTTCGTGCTTGAACACCTAATAATAAAAATCAGTACAATTACAATAGGTTTTCAGCACTTCGTGCTTGAACACCTAATAATAAAAATCAGTACAATTACAATAGGTTTTCAGCACTTCGTGCTTGAACACCTAATCAGTACAATTACAATAGGTTTTCAGCACTTCGTGCTTGAACACCTAAAAATCAGTACAATTACAATAGGTTTTCAACACTTCGTGCTTGAACACCTAATAAGAACGATACCTTTTTGCCAGTTATAGCGCCACCTATGGTCCGATCTCCATGAAACTCGGCATGCTTGTTAATGATGTTATTGCACATATGCTCACCATTTTTTGTGAAGTTTTGACTTTTTGTTTAGGATTTATAGGCTTTTGAGTGTATTTTGACACGCCCCTTTTCTGAAATGACCCTGTTACAGCCAGCCAAATGCAAAAGTTGCACTTCTTCTTGATAATTATTGTTCAGCAGAGTCCAGAGAACTGTCCTAGACTGGTTTGGTTCTCATTGGGCAAAAAACCAAGGACTAGTTCGCACAAGTAGGTTTTGGACAAAATTGGCCATAACTTTTTTTTTTTGCTCCAAATCGAATTTGGAGATATACATCTTGTTCGTCGTGAGCCAAGGATTACAGTGATGTGAAAACTGTGATTCTAGCACAAACAAGCTAGGAGTTATGAGCAATTTAGTACTTTGGGTTGCTCTAGCGCCACCTATGGGCCAATTGGGCTCATATTTTGATAACCTCTCCTCGATTTTTGTACTACCATCTGGCAAAGTTTCAAGGCTCCAGCACTTATGGTTTGGGCTGCACGATGCGTTTTACGGCAGAATAATAATAATAACAAGCAGCATTTGTCGGTGTTCAAGCTTTTAAGGCCTTTAAGGCCTTTAAGCACATTAACGTTAAAAGACATTAAGATTTATTTAGCAAGCATTTAACCACTGACATCATAGATGGAAAAACACCATTTACAGCCAATACAGACAATTTACCATAGGAAATATATGGTTTAAAAGCTTTTTAACAGTTATAGCGCCACCTATGGTCCGATCTCCATGAAATTTTGCATGCTTGTTAATGATGTTATGTCACATATGCTCACCAATTTTTGTGAAGTTCCGAGTTTTAATTTAGGATTTATAGGCTGCATACCAAATTTTGACAAGCCCCTTTTCATAAATGACCCCCTTATAGCCATCCAAATGCAAAAGTTCAACTTTTTTTGATAATTATTGATCTAGAGAGTCCAGAAAATTGTTCTAGACTGGTCTGGTTCCGATCGGGCGAAAAACCAGGGACTAGTTCGCAAAAGTAGGTTTTTAACGTAATTGCGTATAATTAATGAACAATTCGATTGACAGCATTAGTTCTAGAGGCAAAGTTGTTCAGCATGAGGAGATCTATCGAATGATATGCATATTCTGACTATATTTGAAACACCACTTGATTACAGAGCCGTAAAACTCGTTAGCGCCAACTAGTGGCCGATTTCTTTCAAAACTCTTACAGACCTTTAGGGCCATGAGTTGAACATGGCCATCGAGTTTCGTTACGATTGGCCTCCGTTAACCTTGTCTAATGGGTGCTTAAACTTCATTGGCCAATGGCGGCCATTTTTTTTTTAGATACGCCAATATCCTTCTAGACATAGATGGCCCCTTGGGCCAAGACACTGCATACCAAATTTCAAGTCAATCGGACAAACGGTCAGGTGTTTATACGTTTTTTCTGTGTTTTAGCGCCACCATGTGGCCAATCGACGCAGTTTTTTTATCGTGACCTCAGATTGACCTCGTACACATGTGTACCAAGTTTGGTGAAGTTATCTCATTTACCTCTTGAGTTATAGGCATTTTAGTAAAATAGGCTCCTCCCACAACGTACATTTTGCGCCCCCTAGCTACTGTAGATCGATAATTCAATTTTTTTTCGATAATTATTCATCTTCAGAGTCCAGAGAACATTTCTGCACTGGTTTGGTTCCAATCGGGCGAAAAACCAGGGACTAGTTCACAAAAGTAGGTTTTTGACAAAATTCAAAATGGCGGAAAATCTATCATGGCGGAAATGAAATCGGAGATATACGTTTTTTACGTCACGTGGCCAGCTTTCCAGTGATATAAGACACTTGAGTCTATGACTTACGGTCTAGGAGTTATGAGCAGTTTTGCGCAATTGATTGCTATAGCGCCACCTATGGGCCAATTTGGCTCATATTTTGATAACCTCTCCTCGATTTTTGTACTACCTACTGGCAAAGTTTCAAGTCTCTAGCTCTTACGGTTTGGGCTGCACGATGCGTTTTACGGCAGAATAATAACAATAACAAGACAAATTAAAGCTGCAAGCAGCATTTGTCGGTGTTCAAGCTTTTAAGGCCTTTAAGGCCTTTAAGCACATTAACGTTAAAAGACATTAAGATTTATTTAGCAAGCATTTAATCACTGACATCATAGATGGAAAAACACCATTTACAGCCAATACAGGCAATTTACCATAGGAAATATATGGTTTAAAAGCTTTTTAACAGTTATAGCGCCACCTATGGTCCGATCTCCATAAAATTTGGCATGCTTGTTAATGATGTTATTGCACATATGCTCACCAATTTTTGTGAAGTTTTGAGTTTTTATTTAGGATTTATAGGCTTTTGAGTGTATTTTGACACGCCCCTTTTCTTAAATTACCCTCTTATAGCCATCCAAATGCAAAAGTTCAACTTTTTTTAATAATTATTGATCTAGAGAGTCCAGAGAATTGTTCTAGACTGGTCTGGTTCCGATCGGGCGAAAAACCAGGGACTAGTTCGCAAAAGTAGGTTTTTAACGTAATTGCGTATAATTAATGAACAATTCGATTGACATTATTAGTTCTAGAGGCAAAGTTGTTCAGCATGAGGAGATCTATCAAATGATATGCATATTGTGACGATATTTGTAACACCACGTGATTACAGAGCCGTAAAACTCGTTAGCGCCAACTAGTGGCCGATTTCTTTCAAAACTCTTACAGACCTCTAGGGCCATGAGTTGAACATGGCCATCGAGTTTCGTTACGATTGGCCTCCGTTAACCATGTCTAATGGGTGCTTAAACTTCATTGGCCAATGGCGGCCATTTTTTTTTTAGATACGCCAATATCCTTCTAGACATAGATGGCCCCTTGGGCCAAGACACTGCATACCAAATTTTAAGTCAATCGGACAAACGGTCAGGTGTTTATACGTTTTTTCTGTGTTATAGCGCCACCATGTGGCCAATCGACGCGGTTTTTTTATCGTGACCTCAAATTGACCTCCTACACATGTGTACCAAGTTTGGTGAAGTTATCTCATTTACTACTTGAGTTATAGGCGTTTTAGTAATATAGGCTCCGCCTACAACGTTAATTTTACGCCCCCTAGCGACCGTTAATCGATAATTGAACTTTTTTTCAATAATTATTGATTATCAGACTCCAGTGAACATTTCTGCATTGGTTTGGTTCCGATCGGGCGAAAAACCAGGGACTAGTTCGCAAAAGTAGGTTTTTGACAAAATTCAAAATGGCGGAAAATCTATCATGGCGGAAATTAAATCGGAGATATACGTTTTTTACGTCAGGTGGTCAGCTTTCCAATGATATAAGACACTTGAGTCTACGACACACGGTCTAGGAGTTATGACCAGTTTCGCGCAATTGATCGCTATAGCGCCACCTATGGGCCAATCGGGGTCATAATTTGATAACCTCTCCTCGATTTTTGTACTACCATATGGCAAAGTTTCAAAGCTCCAGCTCTTACGGTTTGGGCTGCACGATGCGTTTTACGGCAGAATAATAATAATAATAATAATAATAATAAAAATCAGTACAATTACAATAGGTTTTCAGCACTTCGTGCTTGAACACCTAATAATAAAAATCAGTACAATTACAATAGGTTTTCAGCACTTCGTGCTTGAACACCTAATAATAATAAAAATCAGTACAATTACAATAGGTTTTCAACACTTCGTGCTTGAACACCTAATAAGAACGATACCTTTTTGCCAGTTATAGCGCCACCTATGGTCCGATCTCCATGAAACTCGGCATGCTTGTTAATGATGTTATTGCACATATGCTCACCATTTTTTGTGAAGTTTTGACTTTTTGTTTAGGATTTATAGGCTTTTGAGTGTATTTTGACACGCCCCTTTTCTGAAATGACCCTGTTACAGCCAGCCAAATGCAAAAGTTGCACTTCTTCTTGATAATTATTGTTCAGCAGAGTCCAGAGAACTGTCCTAGACTGGTTTGGTTCTCATTGGGCAAAAAACCAAGGACTAGTTCGCACAAGTAGGTTTTGGACAAAATTGGCCATAACTTTTTTTTTTTGCTCCAAATCGAATTTGGAGATATACATCTTGTTCGTCGTGAGCCAAGGATTACAGTGATGTGAAAACTGTGATTCTAGCACAAACAAGCTAGGAGTTATGAGCAATTTAGTACTTTGGGTTGCTCTAGCGCCACCTATGGGCCAATTGGGCTCATATTTTGATAACCTCTCCTCGATTTTTGTACTACCATCTGGCAAAGTTTCAAGGCTCCAGCACTTATGGTTTGGGCTGCACGATGCGTTTTACGGCAGAATAATAATAATAATAATAATTAAAGCTGCAAGCAGCATTTGTCGGTGTTCAAGCTTTTAAGGCCTTTAAGGCCTTTAAGCACATTAACGTTAAAAGACATTAAGATTTATTTAGCAAGCATTTAACCACTGACATCATAGATGGAAAAACACCATTTACAGCCAATACAGGCAATTTACCATAGGAAATATATGGTTTAAAAGCTTTTTAACAGTTATAGCGCCACCTATGGTCCGATCTCCATAAAATTTTGCATGCTTGTTAATGATGTTATTGCACATATGCTCACCAATTTTTGTGAAGTTTTGAGTTTTTATTTAGGATTTATAGGCTTTTGAGTGTATTTTGACACGCCCCTTTTCTTAAATTACCCTCTTATAGCCATCCAAATGCAAAAGTTCAACTTTTTTTAATAATTATTGATCTAGAGAGTCCAGAGAATTGTTCTAGACTGGTCTGGTTCCGATCGGGCGAAAAACCAGGGACTAGTTCGCAAAAGTAGGTTTTTAACGTAATTGCGTATAATTAATGAACAATTCAATTGACAGCATTAGTTCTAGAGGCAAAGTTGTTCAGCATGAGGAGATCTATCAAATGATATGCATATTCTGACGATATTTGTAACACCACGTGATTACAGAGCCGTAAAACTCGTTAGCGCCAACTAGTGGCCGATTTCTTTCAAAACTCTTACAGACCTTTAGGGCCATGAGTTGAACATGGCCATCGAGTTTCGTTACGATTGGCCTCCGTTAACCATGTCTAATTGGTGCTTAAACTTCATTGGCCAATGGCGGCCATTTTTTTTTTAGATACGCCAATATCCTTCTAGACATAGATGGCCCCTTGGGCCAAGACACTGCATACCAAATTTTAAGTCAATCGGACAAACCGTCAGGTGTTTATACGTTTTTTCTGTGTTATAGCGCCACCATGTGGCCAATCGACGCGGTTTGTTTATCGTGACCTCAAATTGACGTCCTACACATGTGTACCAAGTTTGGTGAAGTTATCTCATTTACTACTTGAGTTATAGGCGTTTTAGTAATATAGGCTCCGCCTACAACGTTAATTTTACGCCCCCTAGCGACCGTTAATCGATAAATTTAACTTTTTTTCAATAATTATTGATTATCAGACTCCAGAGAACATTTCTGCATTGGTTTGGTTCCGATCGGGCGAAAAACCAGGGACTAGTTTGCAAAAGTAGGTTTTTGACAAAATTCAAAATGGCGGAAAATCTATCATGGCGGAAATTAAATCGGAGATATACGTTTTGTTCTCCAGGTGACCAGCTTTCAACTGATATAAGACACTTGAGTCTACGACATACGGTCTAGGAGTTATGACCAGTTTCGCGCAATTGATTGCTATAGCGCCACCTATAGGCCAATTGGGCTCATAATTTGATAACCTCTCCTCGATTTTTGTACTACCATATGGCAAAGTTTCAAGTCTCCAGCACTTACGGTTTGGGCTGCACGATGCGTTTTACGGCGGAAGAATAATAATAATAATAATAATTAAAGCTGCAAGCAGCATTTATCGGTGTTCAAGCTTTTAAGGCCTTTAAGGCCTTTAAGCACATTAGCATCAAAAGACATTAAGATTTATTTAGCAAGCATTTAACCACTGACATAATAGATGGAAAAACACCATTTGCAGCCAATACAGGCAATTTAACATAGGAAATATATGGTTTTAAAGCTTTTTAACAGTTATAGCGCCACCTATGGTCCGATCTCCATGAAATTTTGCATGCTTGTTAATGATGTTATTGCACATATGCTCACCAATTTTTGTGAAATTCCGAGTTTTTATTTAGGATTTATAGGCTTTTGAGTGTATTTTGACACACCCCTTTTCTAAACGAGCCAATTATAGCCATGCGCAAAATGCTAAAGTTCAACTTTTTTTTTAATAATTATTGATCTAGAGAGTCCAGAGAATTGTCCTAGACTGGTCTGGTTCCGATCGGGCGAAAAACCAGGGACTAGTTCGCAAAAGTAGGTTTTTAACGTAATTGCGAATATTTAATGAACGATTCGATTGACAGCATTAGTTCTAGAGGCAAAGTTGTTCAGAATGAGGAGATCTATCAAATGATATGCATATTGTGGGGATGTGTGCAACACCACGTGATTACAGAGCCGTAAAACTCGTTAGCGCCAACTAGTGGCCGATTTCTTTCAAAACTCTTACAGACCTCTTTGGCCACGAGTTGAACATGCCCGACGAGTTTCGTTCCGATTGGCCTCCGTTAACCTTGTCTAATAGGTGCTTAAACTTAATTGGCCAATGGCGGCCATTTTTTTTTTAGATACGCCAATATCCTTCTAGACATACATGGAGCCTTGGGCCAAGACACTGGATACCAAATTTCAAGTCAATCGGACAAACGGTCATGTGTGTATTTGTTTTTTCTTGATTATAGCGCCACCATGTGGCCAATCGACGCGGTTTTTGTATCGTGACCTCAGATTGACCTCCTACACGCTTGTACCAAGTTTGGTGAAGAAATCTCATTTACTTCTTGAGTTATAGACATTTTAGAAAAATAGGCTCCTCCCACAACGTTCATTTAGCGCCCCCTAGCGAACGTGGATCAATAATTCAATTTTTTTTCGATAATTATTGATCTTCAGACTCCAGAGAACATTTCTGCACTGGTTTGGTTCCGATCTGGCAAAAAAACAGGGACTAGTTTGCAAAAGTAGGTTTTTGACAAAATTCAAAATGGCGGAAAATCTATCATGGCGGAAATGAAATCGGAGATATACGTTTTTTTCTTCAGGTGACCAGCTTTCCAATAATATAAGACACTTGAGTCTAGGACATACGGTCTAGGAGTTATGACCAGTTTTGCGCAATTGGTCGCTATAGCGCCACCTATGGGCCAATCGGGGTCATAATTTGATAACCTCTCCTCGATTTTTGTACTACCATCTGGCAAAGTTTCAAGTCTCTAGCTCTTACGGTTTGGGCTGCACGATGCGTTTTACGGCAGAATAATAATAATAATAATTAAAGCTGCAAGCAGCATTTGTCGGTGTTCAAGCTTTTAAGGCCTTTAAGGCCGTTAAGCACATTAGCATCAAAAGACAATAAGATTTATTTAGCAAGCATTTAACCACTGACATCATAGATGGAAAAACACCATTTACAGCCAATACAGGCAATTTACCATAGGAAATATATGGTTTAAAAGCTTTTTAACAGTTATAGCGCCACCTATTGTCCGATCTCCATAAAATGTTGCATGCTTGTTAATAATGTTAAGACACATATGCTGATCAATTTTTGTGCAGTTCTGAGTTTTTATTTAGGATTTATATGCTTTTTAGTGTATTTTGACACTCCCCTTTTCTAAATTAGCCTATTTTACCATGCGAAAAATGCAAAAGTTCAACTTTTTTTCGATAATTATTGATCAAGAGAGTCCAGGGAATGGTCCTAGACTGGTCTGGTCCCGATCAGCCAAAAAACCAGGGACTAGTTCGCAAAAGTAGTTTTTTGACGTAATTGCAAATATTTAATGATCGATTCGATTGACAGCATTAGTTCTAGAGGCAAAGTTGTTCAGCATGAGGAGATCTAACAAATGATATGCATATTCTGACGATATTTGTAACACCACGTGATTACAGAGCCGTAAAACTCGTTAGCGCCAACTAGTGGCCGATTTCTTTAAAAACTCTTACAGACAACTTTGGCCACGAGTTGAACATGCCCGACGAGTTTCGTTCTGATTGGCCTCCGGTAACCTTGTCTAATAGGTGATTCAACTTCATTAGCCAATGGCGGCCATTTTTTTTTTAGGTACGCCAATATCCTTCTAGACATAGATGGGGCCTTCGGCCAAGACACTGCATACCAAATTTCAAGTCAATCGGACAAACGGTCAGGTGTGTATAGGTTCTATCTTGTTTATAGCGCCACCGTGTGGTCAATTTACGCGATTTTTTTATCGTGACCAAAGATTGACCTTCTACACATGTGTACCAAGTTTGGTGAAGTTATCTCATTTACTTCTTGAGTTATAGGCATTTTAGTAAAATAGGCTCCTCCCACAACGTACATTTTGCGCCCCCTAGCTACTGTAGATCGATAATTCAACTTTTTTTCGATAATTATTCATCTTCAGAGTCCAGAGAACATTTCTGCACTGGTTTGGTTCCAATCGGGCGAAAAACCAGGGACTAGTTCACAAAAGTAGGTTTTTGACAAAATTCAAAATGGCGGAAAATCTATCATGGCGGAAATGAAATCGGAGATATACGTTTTTTACGTCAGGTGGCCAGCTTTCCAATGATATAAGACACTTGAGTCTATGACTTACGGTCTAGGAGTTATGAGCAGTTTTGCGCAATTGATTGCTATAGCGCCACCTATGGGCCAATTTGGCTCATATTTTGATAACCTCTCCTCGATTTTTGTACTACCTACTGGCAAAGTTTCAAGTCTCTAGCTCTTACGGTTTGGGCTGCACGATGCGTTTTACGGCAGAATAATAACAATAACAAGACAAATTAAAGCTGCAAGCAGCATTTGTCGGTGTTCAAGCTGTTAAGGCCTTTAAGCACATTAACGTTAAAAGACATTAAGATTTTTTTAGCAAGCATTTAACCACTGACATCATAGATGGAAAAACACCATTTACAGCCAATACAGGCAATTTACCATAGGAAATATATGGTTTAAAAGCTTTTTAACAGTTATAGCGCCACCTATGGTCCGATCTCCATAAAATTTTGCTTGCTTGTTAATGATGTTATTGCACATATGCTCACCAATTTTTGTGAAGTTTTGAGTTTTAATTTAGGATTTATAGGCTTTTGAGTGTATTTTGACACGCCCCTTTTCTTAAATTACCCTCTTATAGCCATCCAAATGCAAAAGTTCAACTTTTTTTAATAATTATTGATCTAGAGAGTCCAAAGAATTGTTCTAGACTGGTCTGGTTCCGATCGGGCAAAAAACCAGGGACTAGTTCGCAAAAGTAGGTTTTTAACGTAATTGCGAATAATTAATGAACAATTCAATTGACAGCATTAGTTCTAGAGGCAAAGTTGTTCAACATGAGGAGATCTATCTAATGATATGCATATTCTGACGATATTTGTTACACCACGTGATTACAGAGCCGTAAAACTCGTTAGCGCCAACTAGTGGCCGATTTCTTTCAAAACTCTTACAGACCTCTAGGGCCATGAGTTGAACATGTCCACTGAGTTTCGTTCTGATTGGCCATCGATAACCTTGTCTCAAACTTAATTGGCCAATGGCGGCCATGTTTTTTTAGATACGCCAATATCCTTCTAGACATAGATGGCCCCTTGGGCCAAGACACTGCATACCAAATTTCAAGTCAATCGGACAAACGGTCAGGTGTTTATACGTTTTTTCTGTGTTATAGCGCCACCATGTGGCCAATCGACGCGGTTTTTTTATCGTGACTTCAGATTGACCTCCTACACATGTGTACCAAGTTTGGTAAAGTTATCTCATTTACTACTTGAGTTATAGGCATTTTAGTAAAATAGGCTCCGCCCATATTAACGTTTTGACGCCCCCTAGCAACCGTGAATCGAAATTTCAACTTTTTTTCAATAATTATTGATCTTCAGACTCCAGAGAACATTTCTGCACTGGTTTGGTTCCGATCGGGCAAAAAACCAGGGACTAGTTCGCAAAAGTAGGTTTTTGACAAAATTCAAAATGGCGGAAAATCTATCATGGCGGAAAAAAAAAACCTGCGCGATTTTTTGTTCGTCTTGAGCCAAGGATTCCAATGATATAAGACACTTGAGTCTAGGCCAAAGGGTTATTGAGATATAAGCAAAATAGTGAATTTTTTTTGTTTTTTGCGCTATAGCGCCACCTATGGGCCAATCGAGCTCATAATTTGATAACCTCTCCTCGATTTTTGTACTACCTACTGGCAAAGTTTCAAGTCTCTAGCTCTTACGGTTTGGGCTGCACGATGCGTTTTACGGCAGAAGAATAATAATAATAATAAAAATCAGTACAATTACAATAGGTTTTCAGCACTACGTGCTTGAACACCTAATAATAATAAAAATCAGTACAATTACAATAGGTTTTCAGCACTTCGTGCTTGAACACCTAATAATAATAAAAATCAGTACAATTACAATAGGTTTTCAGCACTTCGTGCTTGAACACCTAATAAAAATCAGTACAATTACAATAGGTTTTCAACACTTCGTGCTTGAACACCTAATAAGAACGATACCTTTTTGCCAGTTATAGCGCCACCTATGGTCCGATCTCCATGAAACTCGGCATGCTTGTTAATGATGTTATTGCACATATGCTCACCATTTTTTGTGAAGTTTTGACTTTTTGTTTAGGATTTATAGGCTTTTGAGTGTATTTTGACACGCCCCTTTTCTGAAATGACCCTGTTACAGCCAGCCAAATGCAAAAGTTGCACTTCTTCTTGATAATTATTGTTCAGCAGAGTCCAGAGAACTGTCCTAGACTGGTTTGGTTCTCATTGGGCAAAAAACCAAGGACTAGTTCGCACAAGTAGGTTTTGGACAAAATTGGCCATAACTTTTTTTTTTTGCTCCAAATCGAATTTGGAGATATACATCTTGTTCGTCGTGAGCCAAGGATTACAGTGATGTGAAAACTGTGATTCTAGCACAAACAAGCTAGGAGTTATGAGCAATTTAGTACTTTGGGTTGCTCTAGCGCCACCTATGGGCCAATTGGGCTCATATTTTGATAACCTCTCCTCGATTTTTGTACTACCATCTGGCAAAGTTTCAAGGCTCCAGCACTTATGGTTTGGGCTGCACGATGCGTTTTACGGCAGAATAATAATAATAATAATAATAAAAATCAGTACAATTACAATAGGTTTTCAACACTTCGTGCTTGAACACCTAATAAGAACGATACCTTTTTGCCAGTTATAGCGCCACCTATGGTCCGATCTCCATGAAACTCGGCATGCTTGTTAATGATGTTATTGCACATATGCTCACCATTTTTTGTGAAGTTTTGACTTTTTGTTTAGGATTTATAGGCTTTTGAGTGTATTTTGACACGCCCCTTTTCTGAAATGACCCTGTTACAGCCAGCCAAATGCAAAAGTTGCACTTCTTCTTGATAATTATTGTTCAGCAGAGTCCAGAGAACTGTCCTAGACTGGTTTGGTTCTCATTGGGCAAAAAACCAAGGACTAGTTCGCACAAGTAGGTTTTGGACAAAATTGGCCATAACTTTTTTTTTTTGCTCCAAATCGAATTTGGAGATATACATCTTGTTCGTCGTGAGCCAAGGATTACAGTGATGTGAAAACTGTGATTCTAGCACAAACAAGCTAGGAGTTATGAGCAATTTAGTACTTTGGGTTGCTCTAGCGCCACCTATGGGCCAATTGGGCTCATATTTTGATAACCTCTCCTCGATTTTTGTACTACCATCTGGCAAAGTTTCAAGGCTCCAGCACTTATGGTTTGGGCTGCACGATGCGTTTTACGGCAGAATAATAATAATAATAATAATAAAAATCAGTACAATTACAATAGGTTTTCAACACTTCGTGCTTGAACACCTAATAAGAACGATACCTTTTTGCCAGTTATAGCGCCACCTATGGTCCGATCTCCATGAAACTCGGCATGCTTGTTAATGATGTTATTGCACATATGCTCACCATTTTTTGTGAAGTTTTGACTTTTTGTTTAGGATTTATAGGCTTTTGAGTGTATTTTGACACGCCCCTTTTCTGAAATGACCCTGTTACAGCCAGCCAAATGCAAAAGTTGCACTTCTTCTTGATAATTATTGTTCAGCAGAGTCCAGAGAACTGTCCTAGACTGGTTTGGTTCTCATTGGGCAAAAAACCAAGGACTAGTTCGCACAAGTAGGTTTTGGACAAAATTGGCCATAACTTTTTTTTTTGCTCCAAATCGAATTTGGAGATATACATCTTGTTCGTCGTGAGCCAAGGATTACAGTGATGTGAAAACTGTGATTCTAGCACAAACAAGCTAGGAGTTATGAGCAATTTAGTACTTTGGGTTGCTCTAGCGCCACCTATGGGCCAATTGGGCTCATATTTTGATAACCTCTCCTCGATTTTTGTACTACCATCTGGCAAAGTTTCAAGGCTCCAGCACTTATGGTTTGGGCTGCACGATGCGTTTTACGGCAGAATAATAATAATAATAATAATAAAAATCAGTACAATTACAATAGGTTTTCAACACTTCGTGCTTGAACACCTAATAAGAACGATACCTTTTTGCCAGTTATAGCGCCACCTATGGTCCGATCTCCATGAAACTCGGCATGCTTGTTAATGATGTTATTGCACATATGCTCACCATTTTTTGTGAAGTTTTGACTTTTTGTTTAGGATTTATAGGCTTTTGAGTGTATTTTGACACGCCCCTTTTCTGAAATGACCCTGTTACAGCCAGCCAAATGCAAAAGTTGCACTTCTTCTTGATAATTATTGTTCAGCAGAGTCCAGAGAACTGTCCTAGACTGGTTTGGTTCTCATTGGGCAAAAAACCAAGGACTAGTTCGCACAAGTAGGTTTTGGACAAAATTGGCCATAACTTTTTTTTTTTGCTCCAAATCGAATTTGGAGATATACATCTTGTTCGTCGTGAGCCAAGGATTACAGTGATGTGAAAACTGTGATTCTAGCACAAACAAGCTAGGAGTTATGAGCAATTTAGTACTTTGGGTTGCTCTAGCGCCACCTATGGGCCAATTGGGCTCATATTTTGATAACCTCTCCTCGATTTTTGTACTACCATCTGGCAAAGTTTCAAGGCTCCAGCACTTATGGTTTGGGCTGCACGATGCGTTTTACGGCAGAATAATAATAATAATAATAATAATTAAAGCTGCAAGCAGCATTTGTCGGTGTTCAAGCTTTTAAGGCCTTTAAGGCCTTTAAGCACATTAACGTTAAAAGACATTAAGATTTATTTAGCAAGCATTTAATCACTGACATCATAGATGGAAAAACACCATTTACAGCCAATACAGGCAATTTACCATAGGAAATGTATGGTTTTAAAGCTTTTTAACAGTTATAGCGCCACCTATGGTCCGATCTCCATAAAATTTTGCATGCTTGTTAATGATGTTATTGCACATATGCTCACCAATTTTTGTGAAGTTTTGAGTTTTTATTTAGGATTTATAGGCTTTTGAGTGTATTTTGACACGCCTCTTTTCTTAAATTACCCTCTTATAGCAATGCAAATGCAAAAGTTCAACTTTTTTTAATAATTATTGATCTAGAGAGTCCAGAGAATTGTTCTAGACTGGTCTGGTTCCGATCGGGCGAAAAACCAGGGACTAGTTCGCAAAAGTAGGTTTTTAACGTAATTGCGTATAATTAATGAACAATTTAATTGACAGCATTAGTTCTAGAGGTAAAGTTGTTCAGCATGAGGAGATCTATCAAATGATATGCATATTCTGACGATATTTGTAACACCACGTGATTACAGAGCCGTAAAACTCGTTAGCGCCAACTAGTGGCCGATTTCTTTCAAAACTCTTACAGACCTTTAGGGCCATGAGTTGAACATGGCCATCGAGTTTCGTTACGATTGACCTCCGTTAACCATGTCTAATGGGTGCTTAAACTTCATTGGCCAATGGCGGCCATTTTTTTTTTAGATACGCCAATATCCTTCTAGACATAGATGGCCCCTTGGGCCAAGACACTGCATACCAAATTTTAAGTCAATCGGACAAACGGTCAGGTGTTTATACGTTTTTTCTGTGTTATAGCGCCACCATGTGGCCAATCGACGCGGTTTTTTTATCGTGACCTCAAATTGACCTCTTACACATGTGTACCAAGTTTGGTGATGTTATCTCATTTACTACTTGAGTTATAGGCGTTTTAGTAATATAGGCTCCGCCTACAACGTTAATTTTACGCCCCCTAGCGACCGTTAATCGATAATTGAACTTTTTTTCAATAATTATTGATTATCAGACTCCAGAGAACATTTCTGCATTGGTTTGGTTCCGATCAGGTAAAAAACCAGGGACTAGTACGCAAAATTAGGTTTTTAACAAAATTCAAAATGGCGGAAAATCTATCATGGCGGAAATTAAATCGGAGATATACGTTTTTTACGTCAGGTGGTCAGCTTTCCAATGATATATGACACTTGAGTCTACGACATACGATCTAGGAGTTATGACCAGTTTTGCGCAATTGATCGCTATAGCGCCACCTATGGGCCAATCGGGGTCATAATTTGATAACCTCTCCTCGATTTTTGTACTACCATATGGCAAAGTTTCAAAGCTCCAGCATTTACGGTTTGGGCTGCACGATGCGTTTTACGGCGGAAGAATAATAATAATAATAATAATTAAAGCTGCAAGCAGCATTTGCCGGTGTTCAAGCAGTTAAGGCCTTTGAGCACATTTAAGCATTTAAGACATTAAGATTTATTTAGCAAACTTTTAATCACTGACATCATAGATGGAATAGACCATGTTTTAGCATGATTTAGCATGATATACCATATTTTAGTGTGATTTTTCATGATTTACCACGTTCTTGTATGATTTACTATAGTTTACCATGATATACCAAGTTCTATTATGATTCAGCATGATTTACTCTGTTCTATTATGGTTTACAACAATTGAACACATTGTAGTATGATTTAATATGATTCTAGCATGATTTACCATAGTTTACCATGATTTATCTTAGTTTACCTTGATTTACCATGTTATAAGATGATTTACCATGATATACCACATTCCAGGATGATTTATCAGGAATCTAGCATGATTTACCTTATTTACTGTGATTTACAATGTTTCTAGAGTTATTTACCATGATTTACCACGTTGCTAGCAATTATGTGAAGCATCAGAACAAATGAAGTGATAAACTCTGACAAAATATGATTGTGTTATAATAGTAATTGTTATATAAGGGATTTTTTAGTGTCTAAATGAATGCAAAAGCACATGTGAAAAGACTATTAATAAGTAGAATGTCCAGCAGAGGGCAGTAGAAGACCACTTATTGGCTCACTTTCATTTTGAACTACTTGGTTTCACCAGTATTCTGCATTAAAGCAAAACATTTTTTTCATGTTAACTCCATGATGCATGTTTACACACACACATTTGGGATATGTTATTGTGAAAATCTCTTTAATGCTGTATAATAAGCATTTCAGGATTCCCATTTCTCTATGTGACACAATTGTCAATAGTAATACTCCAATAGATGAATTTTGACAAAATGTGATTGTAAATGTTAAAATAATGATTTTATAAAGTGTAAATATGACTTGTATAACAATATTAGGGAGTAATATGATTAAATGACAGCAGGGGGCAGTATAATACCACTTATTGGCTTAATATACCATGTTATTCATATCATTTTCATCTTTTTTAACTGTTAAAGAGGCAAATTTTGTCCGATCTATCTGAAATTTGTCATGCTTCTTTATCATGTTATTTCACATGTTCTGACCTGTTTTTAAGAAGATCTGAGCATTCATTAAAGAGATATAGGCTTTCGGGGACACTTGGTCAAGGCTACATATTGAAGTGAACCTATTATAGCCATCCAAATGCAGAAGTTCAACTTTTTCTGATAATCATTGATCTAGAGAGTCCAGATAATTATTCTGCAATGGTTTTGAACATTATGATATGAACATTATTTGATCATAGATGGAAAACACCATTTACAGCCAATACAGGCAATTTACCATAGGAAATATATGGTTTTTAACTGTTTTTAACTGTTATAGCGCCACCTATAGTCCGATCTCCATATAATTTTGCATGCTTGTTAAGGATGTTATTTCACATATGCCCACCAATTTTCGTGAAGTTCTGAGTTTTTTTTAGGATTTATAGGCTTTTGAGTGTATTTTGACACGCCCTTTTCTTAAATGACCCTGTTATAGCCACTCAAATGCAAAAGTTCAACTTTTTTTCGATAATTATTGATCTAGAGAGTCCAGAGAATTGTCCTAGACTGGTCTGGTTCCGATCGGGCAAAAAACCAGGGACTAGTTCGCAAAAGTAGGTTTTTAACGTAATTGCGAATATTTAATGAACGATTCGATTGACAGCATTGGTTCTTGAGGCAAAGTTGTTTAGCATGAGAAGATCTATCAAATGATATGCATATTGTGACGATATTTGTAACACAACGTGATTACAGAGGGCGTAAAACTCGTTAGCGCCAACTAGTGGCCGATTTCTTTCAAAATTCTTACAGACCTCTAGGGCCATGAGTTGAACATGCCCACTGAGTTTTGTTCCGATTGGCCATCGTTAACCTTGTGCTAAAACTTAATTGGCCGATGGCGGCCATGTTTTTTGAGATACGCCAATATCCTTTTACACATACATGAGGCCTTGGGCCAAGACACTGCATACCAAATTTCAAGTCAATCGGACAAACGGCCAGCTGTTTATATGTTTTTTCGGTGTTATAGCGCCACCATGTGGCCAATCGACGCGGTTTTTTTATCGTGACCTCAGATTGACCTCTTACACATGTGTACCAAGTTTGGTAAAATTATCTCATTTACTTCTCGAGTTATATCCATTTTAGTAAAGTAGGCTCCTCCCACAACGTTAATTTTGCGCCCCCTAGCGACCGTGAATCGATAATTCAACTTTTTTTCAATAATTATTGATCACCAGACTCCAGAGAACATTTCTACACTGGTTTGGTTCCAATCGGGTGAAAAACCAGGGACTAGTTCGCAAAAGTAGGTTTTTGACAAAATTCAAAATGGCGGAAAATCCAATATGGCGGAAAAAAAAAACCTGCGCGATTTTTTGTTCGTCTTGAGCCAAGGATTCCAAGGATATAAGACACTTGAGTCTAGGTCAAAGGGTTATTGAGATATAAGCAAAATAGTGTATTTTTTTTGTTTTTTGCGCTATAGCGCCACCTATGGGCCAATCGAGCTCATAATTTGATAACCTCTCCTCGATTTTTGTACTACCTACTGGCAAAGTTTCAAGTCTCTAGCACTTACGGTTTGGGCTGCACAATGCGTTTTACGGCAGAAGAATAATAATAATAATAAAAATCGGTACAATTACAATAGGTTTTCAGCACTACGTGCTTGAACACCTAATTAAAGCTGCAAGCAGCATTTGTCGGTGTTCAAGCAGTTAAGGCCTTTGAGCACATTTAAGCATTTAAGACATTAAGATTTATTTAGCAAGCTTTTAATCACTGACATCATAGATGGAATAGACCATGTTTTAGCATGATTTAGCATGATATACCATATTTTAGTGTGATTTTTCATGATTTACCATGTTCTTGTATGATTTACTATAGTGTACCATGATATACCAAGTTCTAGTATGATTCAGCATGATTTTCTCTGTTCTATTATGGTTTACAACAATTGAGCACATTGTAGTATGATTTAATATGATTCTAGCATGATTTACCATAGTTTACCATGATTTATCTTAGTTTACCTTGATTTACCATGTTATAAGATGATTTACCATGATATACCACATTCCAGAATGATTTATCAGGAATCTAGCATGATTTACCTTATTTACTGTGATTTACCATGTTTATAGCGTTATTTACCATGATTTACCACGTTGCTAGCAATTATGTGAAGCATCAGAACAAATGAAGTGATAAACTCTGTGTGTTATAATAGTAATTGTTATATAAGGGATTTTTTAGTGTCTAAATGAATGCAAAAGCACATGTGAAAAGACTATTAATAAGTAGAATGTCCAGCAGAGGGCAGTAGAAGACCACTTATTGGCTCACTTTCATTTTGAACTACTTGGTTTCACCAGTATTCTGCATTAAAGCAAAAAAATTTGTTCATGTTAACTCCATGATGCATGTTTACACACACACATTTGGGATATGTTATTGTGAAAATCTCTTTTAATGCTGTATAATAAGCATTTCAGGATTCCCATTTCTCTATGTGACACAATTGTCAATAGTAATACTCCAATAGATGAATTTTGACAAAATGTGATTGTAAATGTTAAAATAATTATTTTATAAAGTGTAAATATGACTTGTATAACAATATTAGGGAGTAATATGATTAAATGACAGCAGGGGGCAGTATAATACCACTTATTGGCTTAATGTGCTATTATTCATATCATTTTCATCTTTTTTAACTGTTAAAGAGGCAAATTATGTCCGATCTATCTGAAATTTGTCATGCTTCTTTATCATGTTATTTCACATGTTCTGACCTGTTTTTAAGAAGATCTGAGCATTCATTGAAGAGATATAGGCTTTCGGGGACACTTGGTCAAGGCTACATATTGAAGTGACTCTATTATAGCCATCCAAATGCAGGAGTTCAACTTTTTCTGATAATTATTGATCTAGAGAGTCCAGATAATTATTCTGCACTGGTTTTGAACATTATGATATGAACATTATTTGATCATAGATGGAAAACACCATTTACAGCCAATACAGGCAATTTACCATAGGAAATATATGGTTTTTAAATGTTTTTAACTGTTATAGCGCCATCTATAGTCCGATCTCCATATAATTTTGCATTCTTGTTAATGATGTTATTTCACATATGCCCACCAATTTTCGTGAAGTTCTAAGTTTTTTTTTAGGATTTATAGGCTTATGAGTGGATTTTTCCACACCCATTTTCTAAATTACCCTGTTATAGCCACCCAAAGGCAAAAATTACACTTTTTTTCGATAATTATTGATCTAGAGAGTCCAGAGAATTGTCCTAGACTGGTCTGGTTCTGATCGGGCGAAAAACCAGGGACTAGTTCGCAAAAGTAGTTTTTTTACATATTCGTGAATATTTAATGAACGGTTTAATTGACAGCAGTGGTTCTTGAGGCAAAGTTGTTCAGCATGAGGAGATCTATCAAATGATATGCATATTGTGACGATATTTGTAACACCACGTGATTACAGAGGGCGTAAAACTCGTTAGCGCCAACTAGTGGCCGATTTCTTTCAAAATTCTTACAGACCTCTAGGGCAATGAGTTGAACATGCCCACTGAGTTTCGTTCCGATTGGCCATCGATAACCTTGTGCTAAACTTAATTGGCCGATGGCGGCCATGTTTTTTGAGATACGACAATATCCTTTTACACATACATGGGGCCTTGGGCCAAGACACTGCATACCAAATTTCAAGTCAATCGGACAAACGGTCAGGTGTTTATACGTTTTTTCTGTGTTATAGCGCCACCATGTGGCCAATCGACGCGGTTTTTTTATCGTGACCTCAAATTGACCTCCTACACATGTGTACCAAGTTTGGTGAAGTTATCTCATTTACTACTTGAGTTATAGGCGTTTTAGTAATATAGGCTCCGCCTACAACGTTAATTTTACGCCCCCTAGCGACCGTTAATCGATAATTGAACTTTTTTTCAATAATTATTGATTATCAGACTCCAGAGAACATTTCTGCATTGGTTTGGTTCCGATCAGGCGAAAAACCAGGGACTAGTTCGCAAAAGTAGGTTTTTGACAAAATTCAAAATGGCGGAAAATCTATCATGGCGGAAATTAAATCGGAGATATACGTTTTTTACGTCAGGTGGTCAGCTTTCCAATGATATAAGACACTTGAGTCTACGACATACGGTCTAGGAGTTATGACCAGTTTCGCGCAATTGATTGCTATAGCGCCACCTATGGGCCAATCGGGGTCATAATTTGATAACCTCTCCTCGATTTTTGTACTACCATATGGCAAAGTTTCAAAGCTCTAGCTCTTACGGTTTGGGCTGCACGATGCGTTTTACGGCAGAATAATAATAATAATAATAATTAAAGCTGCAAGCAGCATTTGTCGGTGTTCAAGCTTTTAAGGCCTTTAAGGCCGTTAAGCACATTAGCATCAAAAGACAATAAGATTTATTTAGCAAGCATTTAACCACTGACATCATAGATGGAAAAACACCATTTACAGCCAATACAGGCAATTTACCATAGGAAATATATGGTTTAAAAGCTTTTTAACAGTTATAGCGCCACCTATTGTCCGATCTCCATAAAATGTTGCATGCTTGTTAATAATGTTAAGACACATATGCTGATCAATTTTTGTGCAGTTCTGAGTTTTTATTTAGGATTTATATGCTTTTTAGTGTATTTTGACACTCCCCTTTTCTAAATTAGCCTATTTTACCATGCGAAAAATGCAAAAGTTCAACTTTTTTTCGATAATTATTGATCAAGAGAGTCCAGGGAATGGTCCTAGACTGGTCTGGTCCCGATCAGCCAAAAAACCAGGGACTAGTTCGCAAAAGTAGTTTTTTGACGTAATTGCAAATATTTAATGATCGATTCGATTGACAGCATTAGTTCTAGAGGCAAAGTTGTTCAGCATGAGGAGATCTAACAAATGATATGCATATTCTGACGATATTTGTAACACCACGTGATTACAGAGCCGTAAAACTCGTTAGCGCCAACTAGTGGCCGATTTCTTTAAAAACTCTTACAGACAACTTTGGCCACGAGTTGAACATGCCCGACGAGTTTCGTTCTGATTGGCCTCCGGTAACCTTGTCTAATAGGTGATTCAACTTCATTAGCCAATGGCGGCCATTTTTTTTTTAGGTACGCCAATATCCTTCTAGACATAGATGGGGCCTTCGGCCAAGACACTGCATACCAAATTTCAAGTCAATCGGACAAACGGTCAGGTGTGTATAGGTTCTATCTTGTTTATAGCGCCACCGTGTGGTCAATTTACGCGATTTTTTTATCGTGACCAAAGATTGACCTTCTACACATGTGTACCAAGTTTGGTGAAGTTATCTCATTTACTTCTTGAGTTATAGGCATTTTAGTAAAATAGGCTCCTCCCACAACGTACATTTTGCGCCCCCTAGCTACTGTAGATCGATAATTCAACTTTTTTTCGATAATTATTCATCTTCAGAGTCCAGAGAACATTTCTGCACTGGTTTGGTTCCAATCGGGCGAAAAACCAGGGACTAGTTCACAAAAGTAGGTTTTTGACAAAATTCAAAATGGCGGAAAATCTATCATGGCGGAAATGAAATCGGAGATATACGTTTTTTACGTCAGGTGGCCAGCTTTCCAATGATATAAGACACTTGAGTCTATGACTTACGGTCTAGGAGTTATGAGCAGTTTTGCGCAATTGATTGCTATAGCGCCACCTATGGGCCAATTTGGCTCATATTTTGATAACCTCTCCTCGATTTTTGTACTACCTACTGGCAAAGTTTCAAGTCTCTAGCTCTTACGGTTTGGGCTGCACGATGCGTTTTACGGCAGAATAATAACAATAACAAGACAAATTAAAGCTGCAAGCAGCATTTGTCGGTGTTCAAGCTGTTAAGGCCTTTAAGCACATTAACGTTAAAAGACATTAAGATTTTTTTAGCAAGCATTTAACCACTGACATCATAGATGGAAAAACACCATTTACAGCCAATACAGGCAATTTACCATAGGAAATATATGGTTTAAAAGCTTTTTAACAGTTATAGCGCCACCTATGGTCCGATCTCCATAAAATTTTGCTTGCTTGTTAATGATGTTATTGCACATATGCTCACCAATTTTTGTGAAGTTTTGAGTTTTAATTTAGGATTTATAGGCTTTTGAGTGTATTTTGACACGCCCCTTTTCTTAAATTACCCTCTTATAGCCATCCAAATGCAAAAGTTCAACTTTTTTTAATAATTATTGATCTAGAGAGTCCAAAGAATTGTTCTAGACTGGTCTGGTTCCGATCGGGCAAAAAACCAGGGACTAGTTCGCAAAAGTAGGTTTTTAACGTAATTGCGAATAATTAATGAACAATTCAATTGACAGCATTAGTTCTAGAGGCAAAGTTGTTCAACATGAGGAGATCTATCTAATGATATGCATATTCTGACGATATTTGTTACACCACGTGATTACAGAGCCGTAAAACTCGTTAGCGCCAACTAGTGGCCGATTTCTTTCAAAACTCTTACAGACCTCTAGGGCCATGAGTTGAACATGTCCACTGAGTTTCGTTCTGATTGGCCATCGATAACCTTGTCTCAAACTTAATTGGCCAATGGCGGCCATGTTTTTTTAGATACGCCAATATCCTTCTAGACATAGATGGCCCCTTGGGCCAAGACACTGCATACCAAATTTCAAGTCAATCGGACAAACGGTCAGGTGTTTATACGTTTTTTCTGTGTTATAGCGCCACCATGTGGCCAATCGACGCGGTTTTTTTATCGTGACTTCAGATTGACCTCCTACACATGTGTACCAAGTTTGGTAAAGTTATCTCATTTACTACTTGAGTTATAGGCATTTTAGTAAAATAGGCTCCGCCCATATTAACGTTTTGACGCCCCCTAGCAACCGTGAATCGAAATTTCAACTTTTTTTCAATAATTATTGATCTTCAGACTCCAGAGAACATTTCTGCACTGGTTTGGTTCCGATCGGGCAAAAAACCAGGGACTAGTTCGCAAAAGTAGGTTTTTGACAAAATTCAAAATGGCGGAAAATCTATCATGGCGGAAAAAAAAAACCTGCGCGATTTTTTGTTCGTCTTGAGCCAAGGATTCCAATGATATAAGACACTTGAGTCTAGGCCAAAGGGTTATTGAGATATAAGCAAAATAGTGAATTTTTTTTGTTTTTTGCGCTATAGCGCCACCTATGGGCCAATCGAGCTCATAATTTGATAACCTCTCCTCGATTTTTGTACTACCTACTGGCAAAGTTTCAAGTCTCTAGCTCTTACGGTTTGGGCTGCACGATGCGTTTTACGGCAGAAGAATAATAATAATAATAAAAATCAGTACAATTACAATAGGTTTTCAGCACTACGTGCTTGAACACCTAATAATAAAAATCAGTACAATTACAATAGGTTTTCAGCACTTCGTGCTTGAACACCTAAAAATCAGTACAATTACAATAGGTTTTCAACACTTCGTGCTTGAACACCTAATAAGAACGATACCTTTTTGCCAGTTATAGCGCCACCTATGGTCCGATCTCCATGAAACTCGGCATGCTTGTTAATGATGTTATTGCACATATGCTCACCATTTTTTGTGAAGTTTTGACTTTTTGTTTAGGATTTATAGGCTTTTGAGTGTATTTTGACACGCCCCTTTTCTGAAATGACCCTGTTACAGCCAGCCAAATGCAAAAGTTGCACTTCTTCTTGATAATTATTGTTCAGCAGAGTCCAGAGAACTGTCCTAGACTGGTTTGGTTCTCATTGGGCAAAAAACCAAGGACTAGTTCGCACAAGTAGGTTTTGGACAAAATTGGCCATAACTTTTTTTTTTTGCTCCAAATCGAATTTGGAGATATACATCTTGTTCGTCGTGAGCCAAGGATTACAGTGATGTGAAAACTGTGATTCTAGCACAAACAAGCTAGGAGTTATGAGCAATTTAGTACTTTGGGTTGCTCTAGCGCCACCTATGGGCCAATTGGGCTCATATTTTGATAACCTCTCCTCGATTTTTGTACTACCATCTGGCAAAGTTTCAAGGCTCCAGCACTTATGGTTTGGGCTGCACGATGCGTTTTACGGCAGAATAATAATAATAATAATAATAAAAATCAGTACAATTACAATAGGTTTTCAACACTTCGTGCTTGAACACCTAATAAGAACGATACCTTTTTGCCAGTTATAGCGCCACCTATGGTCCGATCTCCATGAAACTCGGCATGCTTGTTAATGATGTTATTGCACATATGCTCACCATTTTTTGTGAAGTTTTGACTTTTTGTTTAGGATTTATAGGCTTTTGAGTGTATTTTGACACGCCCCTTTTCTGAAATGACCCTGTTACAGCCAGCCAAATGCAAAAGTTGCACTTCTTCTTGATAATTATTGTTCAGCAGAGTCCAGAGAACTGTCCTAGACTGGTTTGGTTCTCATTGGGCAAAAAACCAAGGACTAGTTCGCACAAGTAGGTTTTGGACAAAATTGGCCATAACTTTTTTTTTTTGCTCCAAATCGAATTTGGAGATATACATCTTGTTCGTCGTGAGCCAAGGATTACAGTGATGTGAAAACTGTGATTCTAGCACAAACAAGCTAGGAGTTATGAGCAATTTAGTACTTTGGGTTGCTCTAGCGCCACCTATGGGCCAATTGGGCTCATATTTTGATAACCTCTCCTCGATTTTTGTACTACCATCTGGCAAAGTTTCAAGGCTCCAGCACTTATGGTTTGGGCTGCACGATGCGTTTTACGGCAGAATAATAATAATAATAATAATAATTAAAGCTGCAAGCAGCATTTATCGGTGTTCAAGCAGTTAAGGCTTTTAAGCACATTAACGTTAAAAGACATTAAGATTTATTTAGCAAGCATTTAACCACTGACATAATAGATGGAAAAACACCATTTACAGCCAATACAGGCAATTTACCATAGGAAATATATGGTTTAAAAGCTTTTTAACAGTTATAGCGCCACCTGTTGTCCGATCTCCATGAAATTTCGCATGCTTGTTAATTATGTTATTGCACATATGCTCACCAATTTTTGTGAAATTCCGAGTTTTTATTTAGGATTTATAGGCTTTTGAGTGTATTTTGACACACCCCTTTTCTAAACGAGCCAATTATAGCCATGCGCAAAATGCAAAAGTTCAACTTTTTTTTGATAATTATTGATCTAGAGAGTCCAGAGAATTGTCCTAGACTGGTCTGGTTCCGATCGGGCAAAAAACCAGGGACTAGTTCGCAAAAGTAGGTTTTTAACGTAATTGCAAATATTTAATGAACGATTCGATTGACAGCATTAGTTCTAGAGGCAAAGTTGTTCAGAATGAGGAGATCTATCAAATAATATGCATATTGTGGGGATGTGTGCAACACCACGTGATTACAGAGCCGTAAAACTCGTTAGCACCAACTAGTGGCCGATTTCTTTCAAAACTCTTACAGACCTCTTTGGCCACGAGTTGAACATGCCCGACGAGTTTCGTTCCGATTGGCCTTCGTTAACCTTGTCTAATAGGTGCTTAAACTTCATTGGCCAATGGCGGCCATTTTTTTTTAGATACGCCAATATCCTTCTAGACATACATGGGGCCTTGGGCCAAGACACTGCATACCAAATTTCAAGTCAATCGGACAAACGATCATGTGTGTATTAGTTTTTTCTTGATTACAGCGCCACCATGTGGCCAATTGACGCGATTTTTGTATCGTGACCTCAAATTGACCTCCTACACACGTGTACCAAGTTTGGTGAAGAAATCTCCGTTACTTCTTGAGTTATAGACATTTTAGAAAAATAGGCTCCTCCCACAACGTTCATTTAGCGCCCCCTAGCGAACGTGAATAGATAATCGATCTTTTTTTCGATAATTATTGATCTTCAGACTCCAGAGAACATTTCTGCACTGGTTTGGTTCCGATCGGGCAAAAAACCAGGGACTAGTTTGCAAAAGTAGATTTTTGACAAAATTCAAAATGGCGGAAAATCTATCATGGCGGAAATGAAATCGGAGATATACGTTTTTTTCTTCAGGTGACCAGCTTTCCAATGATATAAGACAATTGAGTCTACGACATACGGTCTAGGAGTTATAAGCAGTTTCGCGCAATTGGTTGCTATAGCGCCACCTATGGGCCAATCGGGGTCATACTTTGATAACCTCTCCTCGATTTTTGTACTACCCACTGGCAAAGTTTCAAGTCACTAGCTCTTACGGTTTGGGCTGCACTATGCGTTTTACGGCGGAAGAATAAGAATAATAAAAATCAGTACAATTACAATAGGTTTTCAGCACTTCGTGCTTGAACACCTAAAAATCAGTACAATTACAATAGGTTTTCAACACTTCGTGCTTGAACACCTAATAAGAACGATACCTTTTTGCCAGTTATAGCGCCACCTATGGTCCGATCTCCATGAAACTCGGCATGCTTGTTAATGATGTTATTGCACATATGCTCACCATTTTTTGTGAAGTTTTGACTTTTTGTTTAGGATTTATAGGCTTTTGAGTGTATTTTGACACGCCCCTTTTCTGAAATGACCCTGTTACAGCCAGCCAAATGCAAAAGTTGCACTTCTTCTTGATAATTATTGTTCAGCAGAGTCCAGAGAACTGTCCTAGACTGGTTTGGTTCTCATTGGGCAAAAAACCAAGGACTAGTTCGCACAAGTAGGTTTTGGACAAAATTGGCCATAACTTTTTTTTTTTGCTCCAAATCGAATTTGGAGATATACATCTTGTTCGTCGTGAGCCAAGGATTACAGTGATGTGAAAACTGTGATTCTAGCACAAACAAGCTAGGAGTTATGAGCAATTTAGTACTTTGGGTTGCTCTAGCGCCACCTATGGGCCAATTGGGCTCATATTTTGATAACCTCTCCTCGATTTTTGTACTACCATCTGGCAAAGTTTCAAGGCTCCAGCACTTATGGTTTGGGCTGCACGATGCGTTTTACGGCAGAATAATAATAATAATAATAATAAAAATCAGTACAATTACAATAGGTTTTCAACACTTCGTGCTTGAACACCTAATAAGAACGATACCTTTTTGCCAGTTATAGCGCCACCTATGGTCCGATCTCCATGAAACTCGGCATGCTTGTTAATGATGTTATTGCACATATGCTCATTGGGCAAAAAACCAAGGACTAGTTCGCACAAGTAGGTTTTGGACAAAATTGGCCATAACTTTTTTTTTTTGCTCCAAATCGAATTTGGAGATATACATCTTGTTCGTCGTGAGCCAAGGATTACAGTGATGTGAAAACTGTGATTCTAGCACAAACAAGCTAGGAGTTATGAGCAATTTAGTACTTTGGGTTGCTCTAGCGCCACCTATGGGCCAATTGGGCTCATATTTTGATAACCTCTCCTCGATTTTTGTACTACCATCTGGCAAAGTTTCAAGGCTCCAGCACTTATGGTTTGGGCTGCACGATGCGTTTTACGGCAGAATAATAATAATAATAATAATAAAAATCAGTACAATTACAATAGGTTTTCAACACTTCGTGCTTGAACACCTAATAAGAACGATACCTTTTTGCCAGTTATAGCGCCACCTATGGTCCGATCTCCATGAAACTCGGCATGCTTGTTAATGATGTTATTGCACATATGCTCATTGGGCAAAAAACCAAGGACTAGTTCGCACAAGTAGGTTTTGGACAAAATTGGCCATAACTTTTTTTTTTTGCTCCAAATCGAATTTGGAGATATACATCTTGTTCGTCGTGAGCCAAGGATTACAGTGATGTGAAAACTGTGATTCTAGCACAAACAAGCTAGGAGTTATGAGCAATTTAGTACTTTGGGTTGCTCTAGCGCCACCTATGGGCCAATTGGGCTCATATTTTGATAACCTCTCCTCGATTTTTGTACTACCATCTGGCAAAGTTTCAAGGCTCCAGCACTTATGGTTTGGGCTGCACGATGCGTTTTACGGCAGAATAATAATAATAATAATAATAAAAATCAGTACAATTACAATAGGTTTTCAACACTTCGTGCTTGAACACCTAATAAGAACGATACCTTTTTGCCAGTTATAGCGCCACCTATGGTCCGATCTCCATGAAACTCGGCATGCTTGTTAATGATGTTATTGCACATATGCTCATTGGGCAAAAAACCAAGGACTAGTTCGCACAAGTAGGTTTTGGACAAAATTGGCCATAACTTTTTTTTTTTGCTCCAAATCGAATTTGGAGATATACATCTTGTTCGTCGTGAGCCAAGGATTACAGTGATGTGAAAACTGTGATTCTAGCACAAACAAGCTAGGAGTTATGAGCAATTTAGTACTTTGGGTTGCTCTAGCGCCACCTATGGGCCAATTGGGCTCATATTTTGATAACCTCTCCTCGATTTTTGTACTACCATCTGGCAAAGTTTCAAGGCTCCAGCACTTATGGTTTGGGCTGCACGATGCGTTTTACGGCAGAATAATAATAATAATAATAATAAAAATCAGTACAATTACAATAGGTTTTCAACACTTCGTGCTTGAACACCTAATAAGAACGATACCTTTTTGCCAGTTATAGCGCCACCTATGGTCCGATCTCCATGAAACTCGGCATGCTTGTTAATGATGTTATTGCACATATGCTCACCATTTTTTGTGAAGTTTTGACTTTTTGTTTAGGATTTATAGGCTTTTGAGTGTATTTTGACACGCCCCTTTTCTGAAATGACCCTGTTACAGCCAGCCAAATGCAAAAGTTGCACTTCTTCTTGATAATTATTGTTCAGCAGAGTCCAGAGAACTGTCCTAGACTGGTTTGGTTCTCATTGGGCAAAAAACCAAGGACTAGTTCGCACAAGTAGGTTTTGGACAAAATTGGCCATAACTTTTTTTTTTTGCTCCAAATCGAATTTGGAGATATACATCTTGTTCGTCGTGAGCCAAGGATTACAGTGATGTGAAAACTGTGATTCTAGCACAAACAAGCTAGGAGTTATGAGCAATTTAGTACTTTGGGTTGCTCTAGCGCCACCTATGGGCCAATTGGGCTCATATTTTGATAACCTCTCCTCGATTTTTGTACTACCATCTGGCAAAGTTTCAAGGCTCCAGCACTTATGGTTTGGGCTGCACGATGCGTTTTACGGCAGAATAATAATAATAATAATAATTAAAGCTGCAAGCAGCATTTGTCGGTGTTCAAGCTTTTAAGGCCTTTAAGCACATTAACGTTAAAAGACATTTAGATTTATTTAGCAAGCATTTAACCACTGACATCATAGATGGAAAAACACCATTTACAGCCAATACAGGCAATTTACCATAGGAAATATATGGTTTAAAAGCTTTTTAACAGTTATAGCGCCACCTATTGTCCGATCTCCATAAAATTTTGCATGCTTGTTAATGATGTTATTGCACATATGCTCACCAATTTTTGTGAAGTTTTGAGTTTTTATTTAGGATTTATAGGCTTTTGAGTGTATTTTGACACGCCCCTTTTCTTAAATTACCCTCTTATAGCCATCCAAATGCAAAAGTTCAACTTTTTTTTAATAATTATTGATCTAGAGAGTCCAGAGAATTGTTCTAGACTGGTCTGGTTCCGATCGGGCGAAAAACCAGGGACTAGTTCGCAAAAGTAGGTTTTTAACGTAATTGCGTATAATTAATGAACAATTCAATTGACAGCATTAGTTCTAGAGGCAAAGTTGTTCAGCATGAGGAGATCTATCAAATGATATGCATTTTGTGACGATATTTGTAACATCACGTGATTACAGAGCCGTAAAACTCGTTAGCGCCAACTAGTGGCCGATTTCTTTCAAAACTCTTACAGACCTTTAGGGCCATGAGTTGAACATGGCCATCGAGTTTCGTTACGATTGGCCTCCGTTAACCATGTCTAATGGGTGCTTAAACTTCATTGGCCAATGGCGGCCATTTTTTTTTTAGATACGCCAATATCCTTCTAGACATAGATGGCCCCTTGGGCCAAGACACTGCATACCAAATTTTAAGTCAATCGGACAAACGGTCAGGTGTTTATATGTTTTTTCTGTGTTATAGCGCCACCATGTGGCCAATCAACGCGGTTTTTTTATCGTGACCTCAAATTGACCTCCTACACATGTGTACCAAGTTTGGTGAAGTTATCTCATTTACTACTTGAGTTATAGGCGTTTTAGTAATATAGGCTCCGCCTACAATGTTAATTTTACGCCCCCTAGCGACCGTTAATCGATAATTTTACTTTTTATCAATAATTATTGATTATCAGACTCCAGAGAACATTTCTGCATTGGTTTGGTTCCGATCGGGTGAAAAACCAGGGACTAGTTTGCAAAAGTAGATTTTCGACAAAATTCAAAATGGCGGAAAAATTTGCATACCGGAAATGAAATCGGAGATATACATTTTTTACGCCAGGTGGTCAGCTTTCCAATGATATAAGACACTTGAGTCTACGACATACGGTCTAGGAGTTATGACCAGTTTTGCGCAATTGGTCGCTATAGCGCCACCTATGGGCCAATCGGGGTCATAATTTGATAACCTCTCCTCGATTTTTGTACTACCTTGTGGCAAAGTTTCAAGTCTCTAGCTCTTACGGTTTGGGCTGCACGATGCGTTTTACGGCAGAATAATAATAATAATAATAATTAAAGCTGCAAGCAGCATTTGTCGGTGTTCAAGCTTTTAAGGCCTTTAAGGCCTTTAAGCACATTAACGTTAAAAGACATTAAGATTTATTTAGCAAGCATTTAACCACTGACATCATAGATGGAAAAACACCATTTACAGCCAATACAGACAATTTACCATAGGAAATATATGGTTTAAAAGCTTTTTAACAGTTATAGCGCCACCTATGGTCCGATCTCCATAAAATTTTGCATGCTTGTTAATGATGTTATTGCACATATGCTCACCAATTTTTGTGAAGTTTTGAGTTTTTATTTAGGATTTATAGGCTTTTGAGTGTATTTTGACACGCCCCTTTTCTTAAATTACCCTCTTATAGCCATCCAAATGCAAAAGTTCAACTTTTTTTTAATAATTATTGATCTAGAGAGTCCAGAGAATTGTTCTAGACTGGTCTGGTTCCGATCGGGCGAAAAACCAGGGACTAGTTCGCAAAAGTAGGTTTTTAACGTAATTGCGTATAATTAATGAACAATTCAATTGACAGCATTAGTTCTAGAGGCAAAGTTGTTCAGCATGAGGAGATCTATCAAATGATATGCATTTTGTGACGATATTTGTAACATCACGTGATTACAGAGCCGTAAAACTCGTTAGCGCCAACTAGTGGCCGATTTCTTTCAAAACTCTTACAGACCTTTAGGGCCATGAGTTGAACATGGCCATCGAGTTTCGTTACGATTGGCCTCCGTTAACCATGTCTAATGGGTGCTTAAACTTCATTGGCCAATGGCGGCCATTTTTTTTTTAGATACGCCAATATCCTTCTAGACATAGATGGCCCCTTGGGCCAAGACACTGCATACCAAATTTTAAGTCAATCGGACAAACGGTCAGGTGTTTATATGTTTTTTCTGTGTTATAGCGCCACCATGTGGCCAATCAACGCGGTTTTTTTATCGTGACCTCAAATTGACCTCCTACACATGTGTACCAAGTTTGGTGAAGTTATCTCATTTACTACTTGAGTTATAGGCGTTTTAGTAATATAGGCTCCGCCTACAATGTTAATTTTACGCCCCCTAGCGACCGTTAATCGATAATTGAACTTTTTTTCAATAATTATTGATTATCAGACTCCAGAGAACATTTCTGCATTGGTTTGGTTCCGATCGGGCGAAAAACCAGGGACTAGTTTGCAAAAGTAGGTTTTTGACAAAATTCAAAATGGCGGAAAATCTATCATGGCGGAAATTAAATCGGAGATATACGTTTTTTACGTCAGGTGGTCAGCTTTCCAATGATATAAGACACTTGAGTCTACGACATACGGTCTAGGAGTTATGACCAGTTTCGCGCAATTGATTGCTATAGCGCCACCTATAGGCCAATCTGGCTCATAATTTGATAACCTCTCCTCGATTTTTGTACTACCATATGGCAAAGTTTCAAGTCTCCAGCACTTACGGTTTGGGCTGCACGATGCGTTTTACAGGAGAATAATAATAATAATAATAATAATAATTAAAGCTGCAAGCAGCATTTGTCGGTGTTCAAGCTTTTAAGGCCTTTAAGGCCGTTAAGCACATTAGCATCAAAAGACAATAAGATTTATTTAGCAAGCATTTAACCACTGACATCATAGATGGAAAAACACCATTTACAGCCAATACAGGCAATTTACCATAGGAAATATATGGTTTAAAAGCTTTTTAACAGTTATAGCGCCACCTATTGTCCGATCTCCATAAAATTTTGCATGCTTGTTAATAATGTTAAGACACATATGCTGATCAATTTTTGTGCAGTTCTGAGTTTTTATTTAGGATTTATATGCTTTTTAGTGTATTTTGACACTCCCCTTTTCTAAATTAGCCTATTTTACCATGCGAAAAATGCAAAAGTTCAACTTTTTTTCGATAATTATTGATCAAGAGAGTCCAGGGAATGGTCCTAGACTGGTCTGGTCCCGATCAGCCAAAAAACCAGGGACTAGTTCGCAAAAGTAGTTTTTTGACGTAATTGCAAATATTTAATGATCGATTCGATTGACAGCATTAGTTCTAGAGGCAAAGTTGTTCAGCATGAGGAGATCTAACAAATGATATGCATATTCTGACGATATTTGTAACACCACGTGATTACAGAGCCGTAAAACTCGTTAGCGCCAACTAGTGGCCGATTTCTTTAAAAACTCTTACAGACAACTTTGGCCACGAGTTGAACATGCCCGACGAGTTTCGTTCTGATTGGCCTCCGGTAACCTTGTCTAATAGGTGATTCAACTTCATTAGCCAATGGCGGCCATTTTTTTTTTAGGTACGCCAATATCCTTCTAGACATAGATGGGGCCTTCGGCCAAGACACTGCATACCAAATTTCAAGTCAATCGGACAAACGGTCAGGTGTGTATACGTTTTTTCTTGTTTATAGCGCCACCGTGTGGTCAATTTACGCGATTTTTTTATCGTGACCAAAGATTGACTTCCTACACATGTGTACCAAGTTTGGTGAAGTTATCTCATTTACTTCTTGAGTTATAGGCATTTTAGTAAAATAGGCTCCTCCCACAACGTACATTTTGCGCCCCCTAGCTACTGTAGATCGATAATTCAACTTTTTTTCGATAATTATTCATCTTCAGAGTCCAGAGAACATTTCTGCACTGGTTTGGTTCCAATCGGGCGAAAAACCAGGGACTAGTTCACAAAAGTAGGTTTTTGACAAAATTCAAAATGGCGGAAAATCTATCATGGCGGAAATGAAATCGGAGATATACGTTTTTTACGTCAGGTGGCCAGCTTTCCAATGATATAAGACACTTGAGTCTATGACTTACGGTCTAGGAGTTAAGAGCAGTTTTGCGCAATTGATTGCTATAGCGCCACCTATGGGCCAATTTGGCTCATATTTTGATAACCTCTCCTCGATTTTTGTACTACCTACTGGCAAAGTTTCAAGTCTCTAGCTCTTACGGTTTGGGCTGCACGATGCGTTTTACGGCAGAATAATAACAATAACAAGACAAATTAAAGCTGCAAGCAGCATTTGTCGGTGTTCAAGCTTTTAAGGCCTTTAAGGCCTTTAAGCACATTAACGTTAAAAGACATTAAGATTTATTTAGCAAGCATTTAACCACTGACATCATAGATGGAAAAACACCATTTACAGCCAATACAGACAATTTACCATAGGAAATATATGGTTTAAAAGGTTTTAAACAGTTATAGCGCCACCTATGGTCCGATCTCCATAAAATTTTGCATGCTTGTTAATGATGTTATTGCACATATGCTCACCAATTTTTGTGAAGTTTTGAGTTTTTATTTAGGATTTATAGGCTTTTGAGTGTATTTTGACACGCCCCTTTTCTTAAATTACCCTCTTATAGCCATCCAAATGCAAAAGTTCAACTTTTTTAAATAATTATTGATCTAGAGAGTCCAGAGAATTGTTCTAGACTGGTCTGGTTCCGATCGGGCGAAAAACCAGGGACTAGTTCGCAAAAGTAGGTTTTTAACGTAATTGCGTATAATTAATGAACAATTCGATTGACAGCATTAGTTCTAGAGGCAAAGTTGTTCAGCATGAGGAGATCTATCAAATGATATGCATATTCTGACGATATTTGTAACACCACGTGATTACAGAGCCGTAAAACTCGTTAGCGCCAACTAGTGGCCGATTTCTTTCAAAACTCTTACAGACCTTTAGGGCCATGAGTTGAACATGGCCATCGAGTTTCGTTACGATTGGCCTCCGTTAACCTTGTCTAATGGGTGCTTAAACTTCATTGGCCAATGGCGGCCATTTTTTTTTTAGATACGCCAATATCCTTCTAGACATAGATGGCCCCTTGGGCCAAGACACTGCATACCAAATTTTAAGTCAATCGGACAAACGGTCAGGTGTTTATACGTTTTTTCTGTGTTATAGCGCCACCATGTGGCCAATCGACGCGGTTTTTTTATCGTGACCTCAAATTGACCTCCTACATATGTGTACCAAGTTTGGTGAAGTTATCTCATTTACTACTTGAGTTATAGGCGTTTTAGTAATATAGGCTCCGCCTACAACGTTAATTTTACGCCCCCTAGCGACCGTTAATCGATAATTGAACTTTTTTTCAATAATTATTGATTATCAGACTCCAGAGAACATTTCTGCATTGGTTTGGTTCCGATCGGGCGAAAAACCAGGGACTAGTACGCAAAAGTAGGTTTTTGACAAAATTCAAAATGGCGGAAAATCTATCATGGCGGAAATTAAATCGGAGATATACGTTTTTTACGTCAGGTGGTCAGCTTTCCAATGATATAAGACACTTGAGTCTACGACATACGGTCTAGGAGTTATGACCAGTTTCGCGCAATTGATCGCTATAGCGCCACCTATGGGCCAATCGGGGTCATAATTTGATAACCTCTCCTCGATTTTTGTACTACCATATGGCAAAGTTTCAAAGCTCCAGCACTTACGGTTTGGGCTGCACGATGCGTTTTACGGCAGAAGAAAAATAATAATAATAATAATAACAAGCAGCATTTGTCGGTGTTCAAGCTTTTAAGGCCTTTAAGGCCTTTAAGCACATTAACGTTAAAAGACATTAAGATTTATTTAGCAAGCATTTAATCACTGACATCATAGATGGAAAAACACCATTTACAGCCAATACAGGCAATTTACCATAGGAAATATATGGTTTAAAAGCTTTTTAACAGTTATAGCGCCACCTATGGTCCGATCTCCATAAAATTTGGCATGCTTGTTAATGATGTTATTGCACATATGCTCACCAATTTTTGTGAAGTTTTGAGTTTTTATTTAGGATTTATAGGCTTTTGAGTGTATTTTGACACGCCCCTTTTCTTAAATTACCCTCTTATAGCCATCCAAATGCAAAAGTTCAACTTTTTTTAATAATTATTGATCTAGAGAGTCCAGAGAATTGTTCTAGACTGGTCTGGTTCCGATCGGGCGAAAAACCAGGGACTAGTTCGCAAAAGTAGGTTTTTAACGTAATTGCGAATAATTAATGAACAATTCAATTGACAGCATTAGTTCTAGAGGCAAAGTTGTTCAACATGAGGAGATCTATCTAATGATATGCATATTCTGACGATATTTGTTACACCACGTGATTACAGAGCCGTAAAACTCGTTAGCGCCAACTAGTGGCCGATTTCTTTCAAAACTCTTACAGACCTCTAGGGCCATGAGTTGAACATGTCCACTGAGTTTCGTTCTGATTGGCCATCGTTAACCTGGTCTTAAACTTAATTGGCCAATGGCGGCCATGTTTTTTTAGATACGCCAATATCCTTCTAGACATAGATGGCCCCTTGGGCCAAGACACTGCATACCAAATTTCAAGTCAATCGGACAAACGGTCAGGTGTTTATACGTTTTTTCTGTGTTATAGCGCCACCATGTGGCCAATTGACGCGGTTTTTTTATCGTGACCTCAGATTGACCTCCTACACATGTGTACCAAGTTTGGTAAAGTTATCTCATTTACTACTTGAGTTATAGGCATTTTAGTAAAATAGGCTCCGCCCTTATTAACGTTTTGACGCCCCCTAGCAACCGTGAATCGAAATTTCAACTTTTTTTCAATAATTATTGATCTTCAGACTCCAGAGAACATTTCTGCACTGGTTTGGTTCCGATCGGGCAAAAAACCAGGGACTAGTTCGCAAAAGTAGGTTTTTGACAAAATTCAAAATGGCGGAAAATCTATCATGGCGGAAAAAAAAAACCTGCGCGATTTTTTGTTCGTCTTGAGCCAAGGATTCCAATGATATAAGACACTTGAGTCTAGGCCAAAGGGTTATTGAGATATAAGCAAAATAGTGAATTTTTTTTGTTTTTTGCGCTATAGCGCCACCTATGGGCCAATCGAGCTCATAATTTGATAACCTCTCCTCGATTTTTGTACTACCTACTGGCAAAGTTTCAAGTCTCTAGCTCTTACGGTTTGGGCTGCACGATGCGTTTTACGGCAGAAGAATAATAATAATAATAAAAATCAGTACAATTACAATAGGTTTTCAGCACTTCGTGCTTGAACACCTAAAAATCAGTACAATTACAATAGGTTTTCAGCACTTCGTGCTTGAACACCTAATAAAAATCAGTACAATTACAATAGGTTTTCAGCACTTCGTGCTTGAACACCTAATAATTAAAGCTGCAAGCAGCATTTGTCGGTGTTCAAGCTTTTAACGCCTTTAGGGCCTTTAAACACATTAACGTTAAAAGACATTAAGATTTATTTAGCAAGCATTTAACCACTGACATCATAGATGGAAAAACACCATTTACAGCCAATACAGGCAATTTACCATAGGAAATATATGGTTTAAAAGCTTTTTAACAGTTATAGCGCCACCTATGGTCCGATCTCCATATAATTTTGCATGCTTGTTAATGATGTTATTGCACATATGCTCAACAATTTTTGTGAAGTTTTGAGTTTTTATTTAGGATTTATAGGCTTTTGAGTGTATTTTGACACGCCCCTTTTCTTAAATTACCCTCTTATAGCCATCCAAATGCAAAAGTTCAACTTTTTTTAATAATTATTGATCTAGAGAGTCCAGAGAATTGTTCTAGACTTGTCTGGTTCCGATCGGGCAAAAAACCAGGGACTAGTTCGCAAAAGTAGGTTTTTAACGTAATTGCGTATAATTAATGAACAATTCGATTGACAGCATTAGTTCTAGAGGCAAAGTTGTTCAGCATGAGGAGATCTATCAAATGATATGCATATTCTGACGATATTTGTAACACCACGTGATTACAGAGCCGTAAAACTCGTTAGCGCCAACTAGTGGCCGATTTCTTTCAAAACTCTTACAGACCTTTAGGGCCATGAGTTGAACATGGCCATCGAGTTTCGTTACGATTGGCCTCCGTTAACCATGTCTAATGGGTGCTTAAACTTCATTGGCCAATGGCGGCCATTTTTTTTTTAGATACGCCAATATCCTTCTAGACATAGATGGCCCCTTGGGCCAAGACACTGCATACCAAATTTTAAGTCAATCGGACAAACGGTCAGGTGTTTATACGTTTTTTCTGTGTTATAGCGCCACCATGTGGCCAATCGACGCGGTTTTTTTATCGTGACCTCAAATTGACCTCCTACACATGTGTACCAAGTTTGGTGAAGTTATCTCATTTACTACTTGAGTTATAGGCGTTTTAGTAATATAGGCTCCGCCTACAACGTTAATTTTACGCCCCCTAGCGACCGTTAATCGATAATTGAACTTTTTTTCAATAATTATTGATTATCAGACTCCAGAGAACATTTCTGCATTGGTTTGGTTCCGATCGGGCGAAAAACCAGGGACTAGTTCGCAAAAGTAGGTTTTTGACAAAATTCAAAATGGCGGAAAATCTATCGTGGCGGAAATTAAATCGGAGATATACGTTTTTTACGTCAGGTGGTCAGCTTTCCAATGATATAAGACACTTGAGTCTACGACATACGGTCTAGGAGTTATGACCAGTTTCGCGCAATTGATTGCTATAGCGCCACCTATAGGCCAATCTGGCTCATAATTTGATAACCTCTCCTCGATTTTTGTACTACCATATGGCAAAGTTTCAAGTCTCCAGCACTTACGGTTTGGGCTGCACGATGCGTTTTACAGGAGAATAATAATAATAATAATAATTAAAGCTGCAAGCAGCATTTGTCGGTGTTCAAGCTTTTAAGGCCTTTAAGGCCTTTAAGCACATTCACGTTAAAAGACATTATGATTTATTTAGCAAGCATTTAATCACTGACATCATAGATGGAAAAACACCATTTACAGCCAATACAGACAATTTACCATAGGAAATATATGGTTTAAAAGCTTTTTAACAGTTATAGCGCCACCTATGGTCCGATCTCCATAAAAGTTTGCATGCTTGTTAATGGTGTTATTGTACATATGCTCACCAATTTTTGTGAAGTTTTCAGTTTTTATTTAGGATTTATAGGCTATTTAGTGTATTTTGACAAGCCCCTTTTCTTAAATGACCCTGTTATAGCCACCCAAATGCAAAAGTTAAACTTTTTTTAATAATTATTGATCTAGAGAGTCCAGAGAATTGTTCTAGACTGGTCTGGTTCCGATCGGACGAAAAACCAGGGACTAGTTCGCAAAAGTAGGTTTTTAACGTAATTGCGTATAATTATTGAACAATTCGATTGACAGCATTAGTTCTAGAGGCAAAGTTGTTCACCATGAGGAGATCTATCAAATGATATGCATATTCTGACGATATTTGTAACACCACGTGATTACAGAGCCGTAAAACTCGTTAGCGCCAACTAGTGGCCGATTTCTTTCAAAACTCTTACAGACCTTTAGGGCCATGAGTTGAACATGGCCATCGAGTTTCGTTACGATTGGCCTCCGTTAACCTTGTCTAATGGGTGCTTAAACTTCATTGGCCAATGGCGGCCATTTTTTTTTTAGATACGCCAATATCCTTCTAGATATAGATGGCCCCTTGGGCCAAGACACTGCATACCAAATTTTAAGTCAATCGGACAAACGGTCAGATGTTTATACGTTTTTTCTGTGTTATAGCGCCACCATGTGGCCAATCGACGCGGTTTTTTTATCGTGACCTCAAATTGACCTCCAACACATGTGTACCAAGTTTGGTGAAGTTATCTAATTTACTACTTGAGTTAAAGGCGTTTTAGTAATATAGGCTCCGCCTACAACGTTAATTTTACGCCCCCTAGCGACCGTTATTCGATAATTGAACTTTTTTTCAATAATTATTTATTATCAGACTCCAGAGAACATTTCTGCATTGGTTTGGTTCCGATCGGGCAAAAAACCAGGGACTAGTTCGCAAAAGTAGATTTTTGACAAAATTCAAAATGGCGGAAAAATTTGCATACCGGAAATGAAATCGGAGATATACATTTTTTACGTCAGGTGGTCAGCTTTCCAATGATATAAGACAATTGAGTCTACGACATACGGTCTAGGAGTTATGACCAGTTTTGCGCAATTGGTCGCTATAGCGCCACCTATGGGCCAATCGGGGTCATAATTTGATAACCTCTCCTCGATTTTTGTACTACCTTGTGGCAAAGTTTCAAGTCTCTAGCTCTTACGGTTTGGGCTGCACGATGCGTTTTACGGCAGAATAATAATAATAATAATAATAAAAATCAGTACAATTACAATAGGTTTTCAGCACTTCGTGCTTGAACACCTAAAAACCGGTACAATTACAATAGGTTTTCAGCACTTCGTGCTTGAACACCTAATAATGACGATACCTTTTTGCCAGTTTTAGCGCCACCTATGGTCCGATCTCCATGAAACTCGGCATGCTTCCTCACCATGTTATGACACATATGCTGATCATTTTTTGTGCAGTTCTGAGTTTTAGTTTAGGATTTGTAGGCTTTTGAGTGTATTTTGACACGCCCCTTTTCTTAAATGACCCACTTATAGCCACCCAAATGCAAAAATTACACTTTTTTTCGATAATTATTGATCAGCAGAGTCCAGAGAATGGTCCTAGCCTGGTCTGGTTCAGATCAGCCAAAAAACCAGGGACTAGTTCGCAAGAGTAGGTTTTGGACAAAATTGGCCATAACTTTTTTTTTTTGGGTCCAAATCGAATTTGGAGATGTACATATTGACCGTCTTGAGCCAAGGATTACAGGGATGTGGAAATTGTGATTCTAGCACAAACGACCTAGGAGTTATGAGCAATTTAGTACTTTGGGTTGCTCTAGCGCCACCTATGGGCCAATCTGGCTCATATTTTGATAACCTCTCCTCGATTTTTGTACTACCATTTGGCAAAGTTTCAAGTCTCCAGCTCTTACGGTTTGGGCTGCAGAACGCGTTTTACGGCAGAATAATAATAATAAAAACCGGTACAATTACAATAGGTTTTCAGCACTTCGTGCTTGAACACCTAATAATGACGATACCTTTTTGCCAGTTTTAGCGCCACCTATGGTCCGATCTCCATGAAACTCGGCATGCTTCCTCACCATGTTATGACACATATGCTGATCATTTTTTGTGCAGTTCTGAGTTTTAGTTTAGGATTTGTAGGCTTTTGAGTGTATTTTGACACGCCCCTTTTCTTAAATGACCCACTTATAGCCACCCAAATGCAAAAATTACACTTTTTTTCGATAATTATTGATCAGCAGAGTCCAGAGAATGGTCCTAGCCTGGTCTGGTTCAGATCAGCCAAAAAACCAGGGACTAGTTCGCAAGAGTAGGTTTTGGACAAAATTGGCCATAACTTTTTTTTTTTGGGTCCAAATCGAATTTGGAGATGTACATATTGACCGTCTTGAGCCAAGGATTACAGGGATGTGGAAATTGTGATTCTAGCACAAACGACCTAGGAGTTATGAGCAATTTAGTACTTTGGGTTGCTCTAGCGCCACCTATGGGCCAATCTGGCTCATATTTTGATAACCTCTCCTCGATTTTTGTACTACCATTTGGCAAAGTTTCAAGTCTCCAGCTCTTACGGTTTGGGCTGCAGAACGCGTTTTACGGCAGAATAATAATAATAAAAACCGGTACAATTACAATAGGTTTTCAGCACTTCGTGCTTGAACACCTAATAATGACGATACCTTTTTGCCAGTTTTAGCGCCACCTATGGTCCGATCTCCATGAAACTCGGCATGCTTCCTCACCATGTTATGACACATATGCTGATCATTTTTTGTGCAGTTCTGAGTTTTAGTTTAGGATTTGTAGGCTTTTGAGTGTATTTTGACACGCCCCTTTTCTTAAATGACCCACTTATAGCCACCCAAATGCAAAAATTACACTTTTTTTCGATAATTATTGATCAGCAGAGTCCAGAGAATGGTCCTAGCCTGGTCTGGTTCAGATCAGCCAAAAAACCAGGGACTAGTTCGCAAGAGTAGGTTTTGGACAAAATTGGCCATAACTTTTTTTTTTTGGGTCCAAATCGAATTTGGAGATGTACATATTGACCGTCTTGAGCCAAGGATTACAGGGATGTGGAAATTGTGATTCTAGCACAAACGACCTAGGAGTTATGAGCAATTTAGTACTTTGGGTTGCTCTAGCGCCACCTATGGGCCAATCTGGCTCATATTTTGATAACCTCTCCTCGATTTTTGTACTACCATTTGGCAAAGTTTCAAGTCTCCAGCTCTTACGGTTTGGGCTGCAGAACGCGTTTTACGGCAGAATAATAATAATAAAAACCGGTACAATTACAATAGGTTTTCAGCACTTCGTGCTTGAACACCTAATAATAAAAATCAGTACAATTACAATAGGTTTTCAGCACTTCGTGCTTGAACACCTAATTAAAGCTGCAAGCAGCATTTGTCGGTGTTCAAGCTTTTAAGGCCTTTAAACACATTAACGTTAAAAGACATTAAGATTTATTTAGCAAGCATTTAACCACTGACATCATAGATGGAAAAACACCATTTACAGCCAATACAGACAATTTACCATAGGAAGTATATGGTTTAAAAGCTTTTTAACAGTTATAGCGCCACCTATTGTCCGATCTCCATAAAAATGTGCATGCTTGTTAATGATGTTATTGCACATATGCTCACCAATTTTTGTGAAGTTTTGAGTTTTTATTTAGGATTTATAGGCTATTTAGTGTATTTTGACAAGCCCCTTTTCTTAAATGACCCTGTTATAGCCACCCAAATGCAAAAGTTAAACTTTTTTTAATAATTATTGATCTAGAGAGTCCAGAGAATTGTTCTAGACTGGTCTGGTTCCGATCGGACGAAAAACCAGGGACTAGTTCGCAAAAGTAGGTTTTTAACGTAATTGCGTATAATTATTGAACAATTCGATTGACAGCATTAGTTCTAGAGGCAAAGTTGTTCACCATGAGGAGATCTATCAAATGATATGCATATTCTGACGATATTTGTAACACCACGTGATTACAGAGCCGTAAAACTCGTTAGCGCCAACTAGTGGCCGATTTCTTTCAAAACTCTTACAGACCTTTAGGGCCATGAGTTGAACATGGCCATCGAGTTTCGTTACGATTGGCCTCCGTTAACCTTGTCTAATGGGTGCTTAAACTTCATTGGCCAATGGCGGCCATTTTTTTTTTAGATACGCCAATATCCTTCTAGATATAGATGGCCCCTTGGGCCAAGACACTGCATACCAAATTTTAAGTCAATCGGACAAACGGTCAGATGTTTATACGTTTTTTCTGTGTTATAGCGCCACCATGTGGCCAATCGACGCGGTTTTTTTATCGTGACCTCAAATTGACCTCCAACACATGTGTACCAAGTTTGGTGAAGTTATCTAATTTACTACTTGAGTTAAAGGCGTTTTAGTAATATAGGCTCCGCCTACAACGTTAATTTTACGCCCCCTAGCGACCGTTATTCGATAATTGAACTTTTTTTCAATAATTATTTATTATCAGACTCCAGAGAACATTTCTGCATTGGTTTGGTTCCGATCGGGCAAAAAACCAGGGACTAGTTCGCAAAAGTAGATTTTTGACAAAATTCAAAATGGCGGAAAAATTTGCATACCGGAAATGAAATCGGAGATATACATTTTTTACGTCAGGTGGTCAGCTTTCCAATGATATAAGACAATTGAGTCTACGACATACGGTCTAGGAGTTATGACCAGTTTTGCGCAATTGGTCGCTATAGCGCCACCTATGGGCCAATCGGGGTCATAATTTGATAACCTCTCCTCGATTTTTGTACTACCTTGTGGCAAAGTTTCAAGTCTCTAGCTCTTACGGTTTGGGCTGCACGATGCGTTTTACGGCAGAATAATAATAATAATAATAATAAAAATCAGTACAATTACAATAGGTTTTCAGCACTTCGTGCTTGAACACCTAAAAACCGGTACAATTACAATAGGTTTTCAGCACTTCGTGCTTGAACACCTAATAATGACGATACCTTTTTGCCAGTTTTAGCGCCACCTATGGTCCGATCTCCATGAAACTCGGCATGCTTCCTCACCATGTTATGACACATATGCTGATCATTTTTTGTGCAGTTCTGAGTTTTAGTTTAGGATTTGTAGGCTTTTGAGTGTATTTTGACACGCCCCTTTTCTTAAATGACCCACTTATAGCCACCCAAATGCAAAAATTACACTTTTTTTCGATAATTATTGATCAGCAGAGTCCAGAGAATGGTCCTAGCCTGGTCTGGTTCAGATCAGCCAAAAAACCAGGGACTAGTTCGCAAGAGTAGGTTTTGGACAAAATTGGCCATAACTTTTTTTTTTTGGGTCCAAATCGAATTTGGAGATGTACATATTGACCGTCTTGAGCCAAGGATTACAGGGATGTGGAAATTGTGATTCTAGCACAAACGACCTAGGAGTTATGAGCAATTTAGTACTTTGGGTTGCTCTAGCGCCACCTATGGGCCAATCTGGCTCATATTTTGATAACCTCTCCTCGATTTTTGTACTACCATTTGGCAAAGTTTCAAGTCTCCAGCTCTTACGGTTTGGGCTGCAGAACGCGTTTTACGGCAGAATAATAATAATAAAAACCGGTACAATTACAATAGGTTTTCAGCACTTCGTGCTTGAACACCTAATAATGACGATACCTTTTTGCCAGTTTTAGCGCCACCTATGGTCCGATCTCCATGAAACTCGGCATGCTTCCTCACCATGTTATGACACATATGCTGATCATTTTTTGTGCAGTTCTGAGTTTTAGTTTAGGATTTGTAGGCTTTTGAGTGTATTTTGACACGCCCCTTTTCTTAAATGACCCACTTATAGCCACCCAAATGCAAAAATTACACTTTTTTTCGATAATTATTGATCAGCAGAGTCCAGAGAATGGTCCTAGCCTGGTCTGGTTCAGATCAGCCAAAAAAACCAGGGACTAGTTCGCAAGAGTAGGTTTTGGACAAAATTGGCCATAACTTTTTTTTTTTGGGTCCAAATCGAATTTGGAGATGTACATATTGACCGTCTTGAGCCAAGGATTACAGGGATGTGGAAATTGTGATTCTAGCACAAACGACCTAGGAGTTATGAGCAATTTAGTACTTTGGGTTGCTCTAGCGCCACCTATGGGCCAATCTGGCTCATATTTTGATAACCTCTCCTCGATTTTTGTACTACCATTTGGCAAAGTTTCAAGTCTCCAGCTCTTACGGTTTGGGCTGCAGAACGCGTTTTACGGCAGAATAATAATAATAAAAACCGGTACAATTACAATAGGTTTTCAGCACTTCGTGCTTGAACACCTAATAATGACGATACCTTTTTGCCAGTTTTAGCGCCACCTATGGTCCGATCTCCATGAAACTCGGCATGCTTCCTCACCATGTTATGACACATATGCTGATCATTTTTTGTGCAGTTCTGAGTTTTAGTTTAGGATTTGTAGGCTTTTGAGTGTATTTTGACACGCCCCTTTTCTTAAATGACCCACTTATAGCCACCCAAATGCAAAAATTACACTTTTTTTCGATAATTATTGATCAGCAGAGTCCAGAGAATGGTCCTAGCCTGGTCTGGTTCAGATCAGCCAAAAAACCAGGGACTAGTTCGCAAGAGTAGGTTTTGGACAAAATTGGCCATAACTTTTTTTTTTTGGGTCCAAATCGAATTTGGAGATGTACATATTGACCGTCTTGAGCCAAGGATTACAGGGATGTGGAAATTGTGATTCTAGCACAAACGACCTAGGAGTTATGAGCAATTTAGTACTTTGGGTTGCTCTAGCGCCACCTATGGGCCAATCTGGCTCATATTTTGATAACCTCTCCTCGATTTTTGTACTACCATTTGGCAAAGTTTCAAGTCTCCAGCTCTTACGGTTTGGGCTGCAGAACGCGTTTTACGGCAGAATAATAATAATAAAAACCGGTACAATTACAATAGGTTTTCAGCACTTCGTGCTTGAACACCTAATAATGACGATACCTTTTTGCCAGTTTTAGCGCCACCTATGGTCCGATCTCCATGAAACTCGGCATGCTTCCTCACCATGTTATGACACATATGCTGATCATTTTTTGTGCAGTTCTGAGTTTTAGTTTAGGATTTGTAGGCTTTTGAGTGTATTTTGACACGCCCCTTTTCTTAAATGACCCACTTATAGCCACCCAAATGCAAAAATTACACTTTTTTTCGATAATTATTGATCAGCAGAGTCCAGAGAATGGTCCTAGCCTGGTCTGGTTCAGATCAGCCAAAAAACCAGGGACTAGTTCGCAAGAGTAGGTTTTGGACAAAATTGGCCATAACTTTTTTTTTTTGGGTCCAAATCGAATTTGGAGATGTACATATTGACCGTCTTGAGCCAAGGATTACAGGGATGTGGAAATTGTGATTCTAGCACAAACGACCTAGGAGTTATGAGCAATTTAGTACTTTGGGTTGCTCTAGCGCCACCTATGGGCCAATCTGGCTCATATTTTGATAACCTCTCCTCGATTTTTGTACTACCATTTGGCAAAGTTTCAAGTCTCCAGCTCTTACGGTTTGGGCTGCAGAACGCGTTTTACGGCAGAATAATAATAATAAAAACCGGTACAATTACAATAGGTTTTCAGCACTTCGTGCTTGAACACCTAATAATAAAAATCAGTACAATTACAATAGGTTTTCAGCACTTCGTGCTTGAACACCTAATTAAAGCTGCAAGCAGCATTTGTCGGTGTTCAAGCTTTTAAGGCCTTTAAACACATTAACGTTAAAAGACATTAAGATTTATTTAGCAAGCATTTAACCACTGACATCATAGATGGAAAAACACCATTTACAGCCAATACAGACAATTTACCATAGGAAGTATATGGTTTAAAAGCTTTTTAACAGTTATAGCGCCACCTATTGTCCGATCTCCATAAAAATGTGCATGCTTGTTAATGATGTTATTGCACATATGCTCACCAATTTTTGTGAAGTTTTGAGTTTTTATTTAGGATTTATAGGCTATTTAGTGTATTTTGACAAGCCCCTTTTCTTAAATGACCCTGTTATAGCCACCCAAATGCAAAAGTTAAACTTTTTTTAATAATTATTGATCTAGAGAGTCCAGAGAATTGTTCTAGACTGGTCTGGTTCCGATCGGACGAAAAACCAGGGACTAGTTCGCAAAAGTAGGTTTTTAACGTAATTGCGTATAATTATTGAACAATTCGATTGACAGCATTAGTTCTAGAGGCAAAGTTGTTCACCATGAGGAGATCTATCAAATGATATGCATATTCTGACGATATTTGTAACACCACGTGATTACAGAGCCGTAAAACTCGTTAGCGCCAACTAGTGGCCGATTTCTTTCAAAACTCTTACAGACCTTTAGGGCCATGAGTTGAACATGGCCATCGAGTTTCGTTACGATTGGCCTCCGTTAACCTTGTCTAATGGGTGCTTAAACTTCATTGGCCAATGGCGGCCATTTTTTTTTTAGATACGCCAATATCCTTCTAGATATAGATGGCCCCTTGGGCCAAGACACTGCATACCAAATTTTAAGTCAATCGGACAAACGGTCAGATGTTTATACGTTTTTTCTGTGTTATAGCGCCACCATGTGGCCAATCGACGCGGTTTTTTTATCGTGACCTCAAATTGACCTCCAACACATGTGTACCAAGTTTGGTGAAGTTATCTAATTTACTACTTGAGTTAAAGGCGTTTTAGTAATATAGGCTCCGCCTACAACGTTAATTTTACGCCCCCTAGCGACCGTTATTCGATAATTGAACTTTTTTTCAATAATTATTTATTATCAGACTCCAGAGAACATTTCTGCATTGGTTTGGTTCCGATCGGGCAAAAAACCAGGGACTAGTTCGCAAAAGTAGATTTTTGACAAAATTCAAAATGGCGGAAAAATTTGCATACCGGAAATGAAATCGGAGATATACATTTTTTACGTCAGGTGGTCAGCTTTCCAATGATATAAGACAATTGAGTCTACGACATACGGTCTAGGAGTTATGACCAGTTTTGCGCAATTGGTCGCTATAGCGCCACCTATGGGCCAATCGGGGTCATAATTTGATAACCTCTCCTCGATTTTTGTACTACCTTGTGGCAAAGTTTCAAGTCTCTAGCTCTTACGGTTTGGGCTGCACGATGCGTTTTACGGCAGAATAATAATAATAATAATAATAAAAATCAGTACAATTACAATAGGTTTTCAGCACTTCGTGCTTGAACACCTAAAAACCGGTACAATTACAATAGGTTTTCAGCACTTCGTGCTTGAACACCTAATAATGACGATACCTTTTTGCCAGTTTTAGCGCCACCTATGGTCCGATCTCCATGAAACTCGGCATGCTTCCTCACCATGTTATGACACATATGCTGATCATTTTTTGTGCAGTTCTGAGTTTTAGTTTAGGATTTGTAGGCTTTTGAGTGTATTTTGACACGCCCCTTTTCTTAAATGACCCACTTATAGCCACCCAAATGCAAAAATTACACTTTTTTTCGATAATTATTGATCAGCAGAGTCCAGAGAATGGTCCTAGCCTGGTCTGGTTCAGATCAGCCAAAAAACCAGGGACTAGTTCGCAAGAGTAGGTTTTGGACAAAATTGGCCATAACTTTTTTTTTTTGGGTCCAAATCGAATTTGGAGATGTACATATTGACCGTCTTGAGCCAAGGATTACAGGGATGTGGAAATTGTGATTCTAGCACAAACGACCTAGGAGTTATGAGCAATTTAGTACTTTGGGTTGCTCTAGCGCCACCTATGGGCCAATCTGGCTCATATTTTGATAACCTCTCCTCGATTTTTGTACTACCATTTGGCAAAGTTTCAAGTCTCCAGCTCTTACGGTTTGGGCTGCAGAACGCGTTTTACGGCAGAATAATAATAATAAAAACCGGTACAATTACAATAGGTTTTCAGCACTTCGTGCTTGAACACCTAATAATGACGATACCTTTTTGCCAGTTTTAGCGCCACCTATGGTCCGATCTCCATGAAACTCGGCATGCTTCCTCACCATGTTATGACACATATGCTGATCATTTTTTGTGCAGTTCTGAGTTTTAGTTTAGGATTTGTAGGCTTTTGAGTGTATTTTGACACGCCCCTTTTCTTAAATGACCCACTTATAGCCACCCAAATGCAAAAATTACACTTTTTTTCGATAATTATTGATCAGCAGAGTCCAGAGAATGGTCCTAGCCTGGTCTGGTTCAGATCAGCCAAAAAACCAGGGACTAGTTCGCAAGAGTAGGTTTTGGACAAAATTGGCCATAACTTTTTTTTTTTGGGTCCAAATCGAATTTGGAGATGTACATATTGACCGTCTTGAGCCAAGGATTACAGGGATGTGGAAATTGTGATTCTAGCACAAACGACCTAGGAGTTATGAGCAATTTAGTACTTTGGGTTGCTCTAGCGCCACCTATGGGCCAATCTGGCTCATATTTTGATAACCTCTCCTCGATTTTTGTACTACCATTTGGCAAAGTTTCAAGTCTCCAGCTCTTACGGTTTGGGCTGCAGAACGCGTTTTACGGCAGAATAATAATAATAAAAACCGGTACAATTACAATAGGTTTTCAGCACTTCGTGCTTGAACACCTAATAATGACGATACCTTTTTGCCAGTTTTAGCGCCACCTATGGTCCGATCTCCATGAAACTCGGCATGCTTCCTCACCATGTTATGACACATATGCTGATCATTTTTTGTGCAGTTCTGAGTTTTAGTTTAGGATTTGTAGGCTTTTGAGTGTATTTTGACACGCCCCTTTTCTTAAATGACCCACTTATAGCCACCCAAATGCAAAAATTACACTTTTTTTCGATAATTATTGATCAGCAGAGTCCAGAGAATGGTCCTAGCCTGGTCTGGTTCAGATCAGCCAAAAAACCAGGGACTAGTTCGCAAGAGTAGGTTTTGGACAAAATTGGCCATAACTTTTTTTTTTTGGGTCCAAATCGAATTTGGAGATGTACATATTGACCGTCTTGAGCCAAGGATTACAGGGATGTGGAAATTGTGATTCTAGCACAAACGACCTAGGAGTTATGAGCAATTTAGTACTTTGGGTTGCTCTAGCGCCACCTATGGGCCAATCTGGCTCATATTTTGATAACCTCTCCTCGATTTTTGTACTACCATTTGGCAAAGTTTCAAGTCTCCAGCTCTTACGGTTTGGGCTGCAGAACGCGTTTTACGGCAGAATAATAATAATAAAAACCGGTACAATTACAATAGGTTTTCAGCACTTCGTGCTTGAACACCTAATAATAAAAATCAGTACAATTACAATAGGTTTTCAGCACTTCGTGCTTGAACACCTAATTAAAGCTGCAAGCAGCATTTGTCGGTGTTCAAGCTTTTAAGGCCTTTAAACACATTAACGTTAAAAGACATTAAGATTTATTTAGCAAGCATTTAACCACTGACATCATAGATGGAAAAACACCATTTACAGCCAATACAGACAATTTACCATAGGAAGTATATGGTTTAAAAGCTTTTTAACAGTTATAGCGCCACCTATTGTCCGATCTCCATAAAAATGTGCATGCTTGTTAATGATGTTATTGCACATATGCTCACCAATTTTTGTGAAGTTTTGAGTTTTTATTTAGGATTTATAGGCTTTTGAGTGTATTTTGACACGCCCCTTTTCTAAATTAGCCTATTTTACCATGCGCAAAATGCAAAAGTTCAACTTTTTTTTAATAATTATTGATCTAGAGAGTCCAGAGAATTGTCCTAGACTGGTCTGGTTCCGATCGGGCGAAAAACCAGGGACTAGTTCGCAAAAGTAGGTTTTTAACGTAATTGCGAATAATTAATGAACGAATCGATTGACAGCATTAGTTTTAGAGGCAAAGTTGTTCAGCATGAGGAGATCTATCAAATGATATGCATATTATGGGGATTTGTACAACACCACGTGATTACAGAGCCGTAAAACTCGTTAGCGCCAACTAGTGGCCGATTTCTTTCAAAACTCTTACAGACCTCTTTGGCCACGAGTTGAACATGCCCGACGAGTTTCGTTCCGATTGGCCTCTGTTAACTTTGTCTAATAGGTGATTCAACTTCATTGGTCAATGGCGGCCATTTTTTTTTTAGATATGCCAATATCCTTCTAGACATACATGGGGCCTTGGGCCAAGACACTGCATACCAAATTTCAAGTCAATCGGACAAACGGTCAGGTGTGTATACGTTTTTTTTTGTTTATAGCGCCACCGTGTGGTCAATTGACGCTATTTTTTTATCGTGACCAAAAATTGACCTCCTACTCATGTGTACCAAGTTTGGTGAAGTTATCTCATTTACTTCTCGAGTTATAGTCATTTTAGTAAAATAGGCTCCTCCCACAACGTTCATTTTACGCCCCCTAGCGACCGTGAATCGATAATTCAACTTTTTTTTGATGATTATTGATTTTCAGACTCCAGAGAACATTTCTGCACTGGTTTGGTTCCGATCGGGCGAAAAACCAGGGACTAGTTCGCAAAAGTCGGTTTTTGACAAAATTCAAAATGGCGGAAAATCTATCATGGCGGAAATAAAATCGGAGATATACGTTTTTTTCATCAGGAGTCCACCTTTCCACTGATATAAGACACTTGAGTCTACGACATACGGTCTAGGAGTTATGACCAATTTAGCGCAAGTGGTTGCTATAGCGCCACCTATGGGCCAATCTGGCTCATAATTTGATAACCTCTCCTCGATTTTTGTACTACCTACTGGCAAAGTTTCAAGTCTCTAGCTCTTACGGTTTGGGCTGCACGATGCGTTTTATGGCAGAATAATAACAATAACAAGACAAATTAAAGCTGCAAGCAGCATTTGTCGGTGTTCAAGCTTTTAAGGCCTTTAAGGCCGTTAAGCACATTAGCATCAAAAGACAATAAGATTTATTTAGCAAGCATTTAACCACTGACATCATAGATGGAAAAACACCATTTACAGCCAATACAGGCAATTTACCATAGGAAATATATGGTTTAAAAGCTTTTTAACAGTTATAGCGCCACCTATTGTCTGATCTCCATAAAATTTTGCATGCTTGTTAATAATGTTAAGACACATATGCTGATCAATTTTTGTGCAGTTCTGAGTTTTTATTTAGGATTTATATGTTTTTTAGTGTATTTTGACACTCCCCTTTTCTAAATTAGCCTATTTTACCATGCGAAAAATGCAAAAGTTCAACTTTTTTTCGATAATTATTGATCTAGAGAGTCCAGGGAATGGTCCTAGACTGGTCTGGTCCTGATCAGCCAAAAAACCAGGGACTAGTTCGCAAAAGTAGTTTTTTGACGTAATTGCAAATATTTAATGATCGATTCGATTGACAGCATTAGTTCTAGAGGCAAAGTTGTTCAGCATGAGGAGATCTATCAAATGATATGCATATTCTGACGATATTTGTAACACCACGTGATTACAGAGCCGTAAAACTCGTTAGCGCCAACTAGTGGCCGATTTCTTTCAAAACTCTTACAGACCTCTTTGGCCACGAGTTGAACATGCCCGACGAGTTTCGTTCTGATTGGCCTCCGGTAACCTTGTCTAATAGGTGCTTAAACTTCATTGGCCAATGGCGGCCATTTTTTTTTTAGATACGCCAATATCCTTCTAGACATACATGGGCCTTGGGCCAAGACACTGGATACCAAATTTCAAGTCAATCGGACAAACGGTCATGTGTGTATTTGTTTTTTCTTGATTATAGCGCCACCATGTGGCCAATCAACGCGGTTTTTGTATCGTGACCTCAAATTGACCTCCTACATGCGTGTACTAAGTTTGGTGAAGAAATCTCCGTTACTTCTTGAGTTATAGACATTTTAGTAAAATAGGCTCCTCCCACAACGTACATTTTGCGCCCCCTAGCTACTGTAGATCGATAATTCAACTTTTTTTCGATAATTATTCATCTTCAGAGTCCAGAGAACATTTCTGCACTAGTTTGGTTCCAATCGGGCGAAAAACCAGGGACTAGTTCACAAAAGTAGGTTTTTGACAAAATTCAAAATGGCGGAAAATCTATCATGGCGGAAATGAAATCGGAGATATACGTTTTTTACGTCAGGTGGCCAGCTTTCCAATGATATAAGACACTTGAGTCTATGACTTACGGTCTAGGAGTTATGAGCAGTTTTGCGCAATTGATTGCTATAGCGCCACCTATGGGCCAATTTGGCTCATATTTTGATAACCTCTCCTCGATTTTTGTACTACCATATGGCAAAGTTTCAAGTCTCTAGCTCTTACGGTTTGGGCTGCACGATGCGTTTTACGGCAGAATAATAACAATAACAAGACAAATTAAAGCTGCAAGCAGCATTTGTCGGTGTTCAAGCTGTTAAGGCCTTTAAGGCCTTTAAGCACATTAACATTAAAAGACATTATGATTTATTTAGCAAGCATTTAACCACTGACATCATAGATGGAAAAACACCATTTACAGCCAATACAGGCAATTTACCATAGGACATATATGATTTTGAAGCGTTTTAACAGTTATAGCGCCACCTATGGTCCGATCTCCATATAACTTTGCATGCTTGTTAATGATGTTATTTCACATATGCTCACCAATTTTTGTAAAGTTATGAGTTTTAATTCGGGATTTATAGGCTTTTGAGTGGATTTTGCCACGCCCATTTTCTAAATGAGCCAATTATAGCCATCCAAAGGCAAAAATGACACTTTTTTTCGATAATTATTGATCTAGAGAGTCCAGAGAATTGTCCTAGACTGGTCTGGTTCCGATCGGGCGAAAAACCAGGGACTAGTTCGCAAAAGTAGGTTTTTAACATATTCGTGAATATTTAATGAACGGTTTGATTGACAGCAGTGGTTCTTGAGGCAAAGTTGTTCAGCATGAGGAGATCTATCAAATGATATGCATTTTGTGATGATATTTGTAACACCACGTGATTACAGAGCCGTAAAACTCGTTAGCGCCAACTAGTGGCCGATTTCTTTCAAAACTCTTACAGACCTCTAGGGCTATGAGTTGAACATGCCCACTGAGTTTCGTTCTGATTGGCCTCCGTTAACCTTGTCTAATAGGTGCTTACACTTCATTGGCCAATGGCGGCCATGTTTTTTGAGATACACCAATATCCTTTTACACATACATGGGGCCTTGGGCCAAGACACTGCATACCAAATTTCAAGTCAATCGGAAAAACGGTCAGGTGTTTATATGTTTTTTCTGTGTTAGAGCGCCACCATGTGGTCAATCGACGCGGTTTTTTTATCGTGACCTCAGATTGACCTACTACATATGTGTACCAGGTTTGGTGAAGCTATCTCATTTACTTCTTGAGTTATAGGCATTTTAGTAAAATAGGCTCCTCCCACATTAACGTTTTGACGCCCCCTAGCGACCGTAAATAGAAATTTCGACTTTCTTTCGATAATTATTGATCTTCAGACTCCAGAGAACATTTCTGCACTGGTTTGGTTCAGATCGGGCAAAAATCCAGGGACTAGTTCGCAAAAGTAGGTTTTTGACAAAATTCAAAATGGCGGAAAATCTATCATGGCGGAAATGAAATCGGAGATATACGTTTTGTTCTCCAGGTGACCAGCTTTCCACTGATATAAGACACTTGAGTCTACGACATACGGTCTAGGAGTTATGACCAGTTTCGCGCAATTGATTGCTATAGCGCCACCTATGGGCCAATGTGGCTCATAATTTGATAACCTCTCCTCGATTTTTGTACTACCATATGGCAAAGTTTCAAAGCTCCAGCACTTACGGTTTGGGCTGCACGATGCGTTTTACGGCGGAAGAATAATAATAATAATAATAATAATAATAATTAAAGCTGCAAGCAGCATTTGTCGGTGTTCAAGCTTTTAAGGCCTTTAAGGCCTTTAAGCACATTAACGTTAAAAGACATTAAGATTTATTTAGCAAGCATTTAATCACTGACATCATAGATGGAAAAACACCATTTACAGCCAATACAGTCAATTTACCATAGGAAATATATGGTTTAAAAGCTTTTTAACAGTTATAGCGCCACCTATGGTCCGATCTCCATAAAATTTTGCTTGCTTGTTAATGATGTTATTGCACATATGCTCACCAATTTTTGTGAAGTTTTGAGTTTTAATTTAGGATTTATAGGCTTTTGAGTGTATTTTGACACGCCCCTTTTCTTAAATTACCCTCTTATAGCCATCCAAATGCAAAAGTTCAACTTTTTTTAATAATTATTGATCTAGAGAGTCCAGAGAATTGTTCTAGACTGGTCTGGTTCCGATCGGGCGAAAAACCAGGGACTAGTTCGCAAAAGTAGGTTTTTAACGTAATTGCGAATAATTAATGAACAATTCAATTGACAGCATTAGTTCTAGAGGCAAAGTTGTTCAACATGAGGAGATCTATCTAATGATATGCATATTCTGACGATATTTGTTACACCACGTGATTACAGAGCCGTAAAACTCGTTAGCGCCAACTAGTGGCCGATTTCTTTCAAAACTCTTACAGACCTCTAGGGCCATGAGTTGAACATGTCCACTGAGTTTCGTTCTGATTGGCCATCGTTAACCTTGTCTTAAACTTAATTGGCCAATGGCGGCCATGTTTTTTTAGATACGCCAATATCCTTCTAGACATAGATGGCCCCTTGGGCCAAGACACTGCATACCAAATTTCAAGTCAATCGGACAAACGGTCAGGTGTTTATACGTTTTTTCTGTGTTATAGCGCCACCATGTGGCCAATCGACGCGGTTTTTTTATCGTGACCTCAAATTGACCTCCTACACATGTGTACCAAGTTTGGTAAAGTTATCTCATTTACTACTTGAGTTATAGGCATTTTAGTAAAATAGGCTCCGCCCATATTAACGTTTTGACGCCCCCTAGCAACCGTGAATCGAAATTTCAACTTTTTTTCAATAATTATTGATCTTCAGACTCCAGAGAACATTTCTGCACTGGTTTGGTTCCGATCGGGCAAAAAACCAGGGACTAGTTCGCAAAAGTAGGTTTTTGACAAAATTCAAAATGGCGGAAAATCTATCATGGCGGAAAAAAAAAACCTGCGCGATTTTTTGTTCGTCTTGAGCCAAGGATTCCAATGATATAAGACACTTGAGTCTAGGCCAAAGGGTTATTGAGATATAAGCAAAATAGTGATTTTTTTTAGTTTTTTGCGCTATAGCGCCACCTATGGGCCAATCGAGCTCATAATTTGATAACCTCTCCTCGATTTTTGTACTACCTACTGGCAAAGTTTCAAGTCTCTAGCTCTTACGGTTTGGGCTGCACGATGCGTTTTACGGCAGAAGAATAATAATAATAATAAAAATCAGTACAATTACAATAGGTTTTCAGCACTTCGTGCTTGAACACCTAAAAATCAGTACAATTACAATAGGTTTTCAGCACTTCGTGCTTGAACACCTAATAATAATAAAAATCAGTACAATTACAATAGGTTTTCAACACTTCGTGCTTGAACACCTAATAAGAACGATACCTTTTTGCCAGTTATAGCGCCACCTATGGTCCGATCTCCATGAAACTCGGCATGCTTGTTAATGATGTTATTGCACATATGCTCATTGGGCAAAAAACCAAGGACTAGTTCGCACAAGTAGGTTTTGGACAAAATTGGCCATAACTTTTTTTTTTTGCTCCAAATCGAATTTGGAGATATACATCTTGTTCGTCGTGAGCCAAGGATTACAGTGATGTGAAAACTGTGATTCTAGCACAAACAAGCTAGGAGTTATGAGCAATTTAGTACTTTGGGTTGCTCTAGCGCCACCTATGGGCCAATTGGGCTCATATTTTGATAACCTCTCCTCGATTTTTGTACTACCATCTGGCAAAGTTTCAAGGCTCCAGCACTTATGGTTTGGGCTGCACGATGCGTTTTACGGCAGAATAATAATAATAATAATAATAAAAATCAGTACAATTACAATAGGTTTTCAACACTTCGTGCTTGAACACCTAATAAGAACGATACCTTTTTGCCAGTTATAGCGCCACCTATGGTCCGATCTCCATGAAACTCGGCATGCTTGTTAATGATGTTATTGCACATATGCTCACCATTTTTTGTGAAGTTTTGACTTTTTGTTTAGGATTTATAGGCTTTTGAGTGTATTTTGACACGCCCCTTTTCTGAAATGACCCTGTTACAGCCAGCCAAATGCAAAAGTTGCACTTCTTCTTGATAATTATTGTTCAGCAGAGTCCAGAGAACTGTCCTAGACTGGTTTGGTTCTCATTGGGCAAAAAACCAAGGACTAGTTCGCACAAGTAGGTTTTGGACAAAATTGGCCATAACTTTTTTTTTTTGCTCCAAATCGAATTTGGAGATATACATCTTGTTCGTCGTGAGCCAAGGATTACAGTGATGTGAAAACTGTGATTCTAGCACAAACAAGCTAGGAGTTATGAGCAATTTAGTACTTTGGGTTGCTCTAGCGCCACCTATGGGCCAATTGGGCTCATATTTTGATAACCTCTCCTCGATTTTTGTACTACCATCTGGCAAAGTTTCAAGGCTCCAGCACTTATGGTTTGGGCTGCACGATGCGTTTTACGGCAGAATAATAATAATAATAATAATAAAAATCAGTACAATTACAATAGGTTTTCAACACTTCGTGCTTGAACACCTAATAAGAACGATACCTTTTTGCCAGTTATAGCGCCACCTATGGTCCGATCTCCATGAAACTCGGCATGCTTGTTAATGATGTTATTGCACATATGCTCATTGGGCAAAAAACCAAGGACTAGTTCGCACAAGTAGGTTTTGGACAAAATTGGCCATAACTTTTTTTTTTTGCTCCAAATCGAATTTGGAGATATACATCTTGTTCGTCGTGAGCCAAGGATTACAGTGATGTGAAAACTGTGATTCTAGCACAAACAAGCTAGGAGTTATGAGCAATTTAGTACTTTGGGTTGCTCTAGCGCCACCTATGGGCCAATTGGGCTCATATTTTGATAACCTCTCCTCGATTTTTGTACTACCATCTGGCAAAGTTTCAAGGCTCCAGCACTTATGGTTTGGGCTGCACGATGCGTTTTACGGCAGAATAATAATAATAATAATTAAAGCTGCAAGCAGCATTTGTCGGTGTTCAAGCTTTTAAGGCCTTTAAGGCCGTTAAGCACATTAACGTTAAAAGACATTAAGATTTTTTTAGCAAGCATTTAACCACTGACATCATAGATGGAAAAACACCATTTACAGCCAATACAGGCAATTTACCATAGGAAATATATGGTTTAAAAGCTTTTTAACAGTTATAGCGCCACCTATGGTCCGATCTCCATAAAATTTTGCATGCTTGTTAATGATGTTATTGCACATATGCTCACCAATTTTTTTGAAGTTTTGAGTTTTTATTTAGGATTTATAGGCTTTTGAGTGTATTTTGACACGCCCCTTTTCTTAAATTACCCTCTTATAGCCATCCAAATGCAAAAGTTCAACTTTTTTTAATAATTATTGATCTAGAGAGTCCAGAGAATTGTTCTAGACTGGTCTGGTTCCGATCGGGCGAAAAACCAGGGACTAGTTCGCAAAAGTAGGTTTTTAACGTAATTGCGAATAATTAATGAACAATTTGATTGACAGCATTAGTTCTAGAGGCAAAGTTGTTCAACATGAGGAGATCTATCAAATGATATGCATATTCTGACGATATTTGTTACACCACGTGATTACAGAGCCGTAAAACTCGTTAGCGCCAACTAGTGGCCGATTTCTTTCAAAACTCTTAAAGACCTTTAGGGCCATGAGTTGAACATGGCCATCGAGTTTCGTTACGATTGGCCTCCGTTAACCTTGTCTAATGGGTGCTTAAACTTCATTGGCCAATGGCGGCCATTTTTTTTTTAGATACGCCAATATCCTTCTAGACATAGATGGCCCCTTGGGCCAAGACACTGCATACCAAATTTTAAGTCAATCGGACAAACGGTCAGGTGTTTATACGTTTTTTCTGTGTTATAGCGCCACCATGTGGCCAATCGACGCGGTTTTTTTATCGTGACCTCAAATTGACCTCCTACACATGTGTACCAAGTTTGGTGAAGTTATCTCATTTACTACTTGAGTTATAGGCGTTTTAGTAATATAGGCTCCGCCTACAACGTTAATTTTACGCCCCCTAGCGACCGTTAATCGATAATTGAACTTTTTTTCAATAATTATTGATTATCAGACTCCAGAGAACATTTCTGCATTGGTTTGGTTCCGATCGGGCGAAAAACCAGGGACTAGTTCGCAAAAGTAGGTTTTTGACAAAATTCAAAATGGCGGAAAATCTATCATGGCGGAAATTAAATCGGAGATATACGTTTTTTACGTCAGGTGGTCAGCTTTCCAATGATATAAGACACTTGAGTCTACGACATACGGTCTAGGAGTTATGACCAGTTTCGCGCAATTGATCGCTATAGCGCCACCTATGGGCCAATCGGGGTCATAATTTGATAACCTCTCCTCGATTTTTGTACTACCATATGGCAAAGTTTCAAAGCTCCAGCACTTACGGTTTGGGCTGCACGATGCGTTTTACGGCAGAATAATAATAATAATAATAATTAAAGCTGCAAGCAGCATTTGTCGGTGTTCAAGCAGTTAAGGCCTTTGAGCACATTTAAGCATTTAAGACATTAAGATTTATTTAGCAAACTTTTAATCACTGACATCATAGATGGAATAGACCATGTTTTAGCATGATTTAGCATGATATACCATATTTTAGTGTGATTTTTCATGATTTACCATGTTCTTGTATGATTTACTATAGTTTACCATAATATACCAAGTTCTAGTATGATTCAGCATGATTTACTCTGTTCTATTATGGTTTACAACAATTGAACACATTCTAGTATGATTTAATATGATTCTAGCATGATTTACCATAGTTTACCATGATTTATCTTAGTTTACCTTGATTTACCATGTTATAAGATGATTTACCATGATATACCACATTCCAGAATGATTTATCAGGAATCTAGCATGATTTACCTTATTTACTGTGATTTACCATGTTTATAGTGTTATTTACCATGATTTACCACGTTGCTAGCAATTATGTGAAGCATCAGAACAAATGAAGTGATAAACTCTGACAAAATATGATTGTGTTATAATAGTAATTGTTATATAAGGGATTTTTTAGTGTCTAAATGAATGCAAAAGCACATGTGAAAAGACTATTAATAAGTAGAATGTCCAGCAGAGGGCAGTAGAAGACCACTTATTAGCTCACTTTCATTTTGAACTACTTGGTTTCACCAGTATTCTGCATTAAAGCAAAACATTTTTTTCATGTTAACTCCATGATGCATGTTTACACACACACACACACACACACATTTGGGATATGTTATTGTCAAAATCTCTTTTAATGCTGTATAATAAGCATTTCAGGATTCCCATTTCTCTATGTGACACAATTGTCAATAGTAATACTCCAATAGATGAATTTTGACAAAATGTGATTGTAAATGTTAAAATAATTATTTTATAAAGTCTAAATATGACTTGTATAACAATATTAGGGAGTAATATGATTAAATGACAGCAGGGGGCAGTATAATACCACTTTTTGGCTTAATATACCATGTTATTCATATCATTTTCATCTTTTTTAACTGTTAAAGAGGCAAATTTTGTCCGATGTATCTGAAATTTGTCATGCTTCTTTATCATGTTATTTCACATGTTCTGACCTGTTTTTAAGAAGATCTGAGCATTCATTGAAAATATATAGGCTTTCGGGGACACTTGGTCAAGGCTACATATTGAAGTGACCCTATTATAGCCATCCAAATGCAGAAGTTCAACTTTTTCTGATAATCATTGATCTAGAGAGTCCAGATAATTATTCTGCACTGGTTTTGAACATTATGATATGAACATTATTTGATCATAGATGGAAAACACCATTTACAGCCAATACAGGCAATTTACCATAGGAAATATATGGTTTTTAACTGTTTCTAACTGTTATAGCGCCATCTATAGTCCGATCTCCATATCATTTTGCATGCTTGTTAATGATGTTATTTCACATATGCCCACCAATTTTCGTGAAGTTCTGAGTTTTTTTTTAGGATTTATAGGCTTATGAGTGGATTTTGCCACACCCATTTTCTAAATGACCCTGTTATAGCCACCCAAATGCAAAAATTACACTTTTTTTCAATAATTATTGATCTAGAGAGTCCAGAGAATTGTCCTAGACTGGTCTGGTTCTGATCGGACGAAAAACCAGGGACTAGTTCGCAAAAGTAGGTTTTTAACGTAATTGCGTATATTTAATGAACGATTCGATTGACAGCATTAGTTCTAGAGGCAAAGTTGTTCAGCATGAGGAGATCTATCAAATGATATGCATATTTTGGGGATTTGTGCAACACCACGTGATTACAGAGCCGTAAAACTCGTTAGCGCCAACTAGTGGCCGATTTCTTTCAAAACTCTTACAGACTTCTTTGGCCACGAGTTGAACATGCCCGACGAGTTTCGTTCCGATTGGCCTCCGTTAACCTTGTCTAATAGGTGATTCAACTTCATTGGTCAATGGCGGCCATGTTTTTTGAGATACACCAATATCCTTCTAGACATACATGGGGCCTTGGGCCAAAGCACTGCATACCAAATTTCAAGTCAATCAGACAAACGGTCAGTTGTTTATACGTTTTTTTTTGTTTATAGCGCCACCATGTGGTCAATCGACGCGGTTTTTTTACCGTGACCAAAGATTGACCTCCTACACATGTCTACCAAGTTTGATGAAGTTATCTCATTTACTTCTTGAATTATAGTCATTTTAGTAAAATAGGCTCCTCCCACAACGTTCATTTTGCGCCCCCTAGCGACCGTGAATCGATAATTCAACTTTTTTTCGATGATTATTAATCATCGGACTCCAAAGAACATTTCTGCACTGGTTTGGTTCAGATTGAGCAAAAAACCAGGGACTAGTTCGCAAAAGTAGGTTTTTGACAAAATTCAAAATGGCGGAAAATCTATCATGGCGGAAAAAAAAAACCTGCGCGATTTTTTGTTCGTCTTGAGCCAAGGATTCCAATGATATAAGACACTTGAGTCTAGGCCAAAGGGTTATTGAGATATAAGCAAAATAGTGAATTTTTTTTGTTTTTTGCGCTATAGCGCCACCTATGGGCCAATCGAGCTCATAATTTGATAACCTCTCCTCGATTTTTGTACTACCTACTGGCAAAGTTTCAAGTCTCTAGCTCTTACGGTTTGGGCTGCACGATGCGTTTTACGGCAGAAGAATAATAATAATAATAAAAATCAGTACAATTACAATAGGTTTTCAGCACTTCGTGCTTGAACACCTAATTAAAGCTGCAAGCAGCATTTGTCGGTGTTCAAGCTTTTAAGGCCTTTAAGGCCTTTAAGCACATTAGCATCAAAAGACATTAAGATTTATTTAGCAAGCATTTAACCACTGACATCATAGATGGAAAAACACCATTTATAGCCAATCCAGGCAATTTACCATAGGAAATATATGGTTTAAAAGCTTTTTAACAGTTATAGCGCCACCTATAGTCCGATCTCCATAAAATTTTGCATGCTTGTTAATGATGTTATTTCACATATGCTCACCAATTTTTGTGAAGTTCTGAGTTTTTATTTAGGATTTATAGGCTTTTGAGTGTATTTTGACACACCCCTTTTCTAAATGAGCCAATTAAAGCCATACAAATGCAAAAATGACACTTTTTTTCGATAATTATTGATCTAGAGAGTCCAGAGAATTGTCCTAGACTGGTCTGGTTCCGATCGGGCGAAAAACCAGGGACTAGTTCGCAAAAGTAGGTTTTTAACATATTCGTGAATATTTAATGAACGGTTTGATTGACAGCAAAGGTTCTTGAAGCAAAGTTGTTCAGCATGATGAGATCTATCAAATGATATGCATTTTGTGATGATATTTGTAACACCACGTGATTACAGAGCCGTAAAACTCGTTAGCGCCAACTAGTGGCCGATTTCTTTCAAAACTCTTACAGACCTCTAGGGCCATGAGTTGAACATGCCCACTGAGTTTCATTCTGATTGGCCATTGTTAACCTTGTCTAATAGGTGATTCAACTTCATTGGCCAATGGCGGCCATGTTTTTTGGGATACACCAATATCCTTTTACACATACATGGGGCCTTGGGCCAAGACACTGCATACCAAATTTCAAGTCAATCGGACAAACGGTCAGGTGTGTATACGTTTTTTCTTGTTTATAGCGCCACCACGTGGCCAATCGACGCAGTTTTTTTATCGTGACCTCAGATTGATCTCCTACACATGTGTACCAAGTTTGGTGAAGCTATCTCATTTACTTATCGAGTTATAGGCATTTTAGTAAAATAGACTCCGCCCACATTGACGTTTTGACGCCCCCTAGCAACCGTAAATCGAAATTTCAACTTTCTTTCGATAATTATTGATCTTCAGACTCCAGAAAACATTTCTGCACTGGTTTGATTCCAATCGGGCGAAAAACCAGGGACTAGTTCGCAAAAGTAGGTTTTTGACAAAATTCAAAATGGCGGAAAATCTATCATGGCGGAAATAAAATCGGAGATATACATTTTGTTCTCCAGGTGACCAGCTTTCCACTGATATAAGACACTTGAGTATACGACATACGGTCTAGGAGTTATGACCAGTTTTGCGCAATTGATTGCTATAGCGCCACCTATGGGCCAATGTGACTCATAATTTGATAACCTCTCCTCGATTTTTGTACTACCATATGGCAAAGTTTCAAAGCTCCAGCACTTACGGTTTGGGCTGCACGATGCGTTTTACGGCAGAATAATAACAATAACAAGACAAATTAAAGCTGCAAGCAGCATTTGTCGGTGTTCAAGCTTTTAAGGCCTTTAAGGCCTTTAAGCACATTAACGTTAAAAGACATTAAGATTTATTTAGCAAGCATTTAATCACTGACATCATAGATGGAAAAACACCATTTACAGCCAATACAGTCAATTTACCATAGGAAATATATGGTTTAAAAGCTTTTTAACAGTTATAGCGCCACCTATGGTCCGATCTCCATAAAATTTTGCTTGCTTGTTAATGATGTTATTGCACATATGCTCACCAATTTTTGTGAAGTTTTGAGTTTTAATTTAGGATTTATAGGCTTTTGAGTGTATTTTGACACGCCCCTTTTCTTAAATTACCCTCTTATAGCCATCCAAATGCAAAAGTTCAACTTTTTTTAATAATTATTGATCTAGAGAGTCCAGAGAATTGTTCTAGACTGGTCTGGTTCCGATCGGGCGAAAAACCAGGGACTAGTTCGCAAAAGTAGGTTTTTAACGTAATTGCGAATAATTAATGAACAATTCAATTGACAGCATTAGTTCTAGAGGCAAAGTTGTTCAACATGAGGAGATCTATCTAATGATATGCATATTCTGACGATATTTGTTACACCACGTGATTACAGAGCCGTAAAACTCGTTAGCGCCAACTAGTGGCCGATTTCTTTCAAAACTCTTACAGACCTCTAGGGCCATGAGTTGAACATGTCCACTGAGTTTCGTTCTGATTGGCCATCGTTAACCTTGTCTTAAACTTAATTGGCCAATGGCGGCCATGTTTTTTTAGATACGCCAATATCCTTCTAGACATAGATGGCCCCTTGGGCCAAGACACTGCATACCAAATTTCAAGTCAATCGGACAAACGGTCAGGTGTTTATACGTTTTTTCTGTGTTATAGCGCCACCATGTGGCCAATCGACGCGGTTTTTTTATCGTGACCTCAAATTGACCTCCTACACATGTGTACCAAGTTTGGTAAAGTTATCTCATTTACTACTTGAGTTATAGGCATTTTAGTAAAATAGGCTCCGCCCATATTAACGTTTTGACGCCCCCTAGCAACCGTGAATCGAAATTTCAACTTTTTTTCAATAATTATTGATCTTCAGACTCCAGAGAACATTTCTGCACTGGTTTGGTTCCGATCGGGCAAAAAACCAGGGACTAGTTCGCAAAAGTAGGTTTTTGACAAAATTCAAAATGGCGGAAAATCTATCATGGCGGAAAAAAAAAACCTGCGCGATTTTTTGTTCGTCTTGAGCCAAGGATTCCAATGATATAAGACACTTGAGTCTAGGCCAAAGGGTTATTGAGATATAAGCAAAATAGTGAATTTTTTTAGTTTTTTGCGCTATAGCGCCACCTATGGGCCAATCGAGCTCATAATTTGATAACCTCTCCTCGATTTTTGTACTACCTACTGGCAAAGTTTCAAGTCTCTAGCTCTTACGGTTTGGGCTGCACGATGCGTTTTACGGCAGAAGAATAATAATAATAATAAAAATCAGTACAATTACAATAGGTTTTCAGCACTTCGTGCTTGAACACCTAATAATAAAAATCAGTACAATTACAATAGGTTTTCAGCACTTCGTGCTTGAACACCTAAAAATCAGTACAATTACAATAGGTTTTCAACACTTCGTGCTTGAACACCTAATAAGAACGATACCTTTTTGCCAGTTATAGCGCCACCTATGGTCCGATCTCCATGAAACTCGGCATGCTTGTTAATGATGTTATTGCACATATGCTCACCATTTTTTGTGAAGTTTTGACTTTTTGTTTAGGATTTATAGGCTTTTGAGTGTATTTTGACACGCCCCTTTTCTGAAATGACCCTGTTACAGCCAGCCAAATGCAAAAGTTGCACTTCTTCTTGATAATTATTGTTCAGCAGAGTCCAGAGAACTGTCCTAGACTGGTTTGGTTCTCATTGGGCAAAAAACCAAGGACTAGTTCGCACAAGTAGGTTTTGGACAAAATTGGCCATAACTTTTTTTTTTTGCTCCAAATCGAATTTGGAGATATACATCTTGTTCGTCGTGAGCCAAGGATTACAGTGATGTGAAAACTGTGATTCTAGCACAAACAAGCTAGGAGTTATGAGCAATTTAGTACTTTGGGTTGCTCTAGCGCCACCTATGGGCCAATTGGGCTCATATTTTGATAACCTCTCCTCGATTTTTGTACTACCATCTGGCAAAGTTTCAAGGCTCCAGCACTTATGGTTTGGGCTGCACGATGCGTTTTACGGCAGAATAATAATAATAATAATAATAAAAATCAGTACAATTACAATAGGTTTTCAACACTTCGTGCTTGAACACCTAATAAAAATCGGTACAAATACAATAGGTTTTCAGCACTTCGTGCTTGAACACCTAATTAATTATATGTTTAATATGTTTAATAATAATTATAATAATGCACCAGCTGACAGGGTTCCCTGTAGTGTATTTTTTTTCCTTAAGCAAAATGAAAATATATTGAAATAAATCAATATTCAAATTAAATTGAATCGTAAGCTTATGAATCAAAATCAAATCAAATCCTGAAATTTGTGTCAATGCCCAGCCCTGATAAAATTAAAAACACAGTAAGGCCTACAGTCATTGTCCCATGTAAACATTGTAATGTGTTGTCAGGAAGCCTATAATGAAATTCTGTTCAGTTACCAAATGTTTTGATACAGTTCACAATAAAGTTCTTGTGATGGTTTTCATGTTTTGTTCTTCAAGAAACTCACTCACCCACCACCCGCAGGAATAATTCTTACTCAATTTGAGTCTCAAGCTGAATTTGTGAGTGCTGGAAAACAAAATTAAAAAAAGTAAAAGAAGAGGTACTTCAGAAAATGTTCAATCTCAAAGGGTTTACCTTAATATGAGCTGATTCATTTCATGTTCACTTATTTTGACTGCAACACATATGTCTAAAAACTGTTTACAACCCTGAATTTGTTAGCATCATAATCAAATTGACAAAATCCATTATTTGTCACAAAAGCAACAAATCATTCATCATGGTCCTTCTGCAGGTTCTACTGTATATCATTTAGATGTCCTTTGGTTACAGCACCACCCACTGGTCAAAGTGCATGCATCACATTTAGCAAAACATTGTTAGAACATAGTTTTGTTAGTTGGGATTGCAACTTTTATAAAGTCAGAACTGCACAACTGATATGGATATTTTATTTATGGTTTTACTTTTTAGCCAGGAACTCAGTTTGGCCAGTGAGAAACCATAAACATTCACAACTTCTCCATTATGATGAGCTCAACAGTTTAGTTGGGCTGAATCCATCAAGATCCCACTTCAGCTGTTAAAATAGTGTTACAAAAGCAACCTCAACCTCCTCATCTTAGTTTGAGTTGTTGTCGTCTGGATGTAAACAAATGACTTTTCTGATCTTCTTCTCTCTTCCTGAGCTCCTGAAAACATAAAAAAATAACAGAATTTTACATACAAAAAAGACAATATATTTAGGAGGTAAAGTACAAGGTGAAATTCATTGTGCAATACTATGCACATTGCTACTCTCTCTCTCTCTCTCTCTCTCTCTCTCTCTCTCTCTCTCTCTCTCTCTCTCTCTCTCTTTTTTTATTTTTTACATCAGATGCCCGTCCTGACACACATTTACACTCTATGATAATTTGTCATATCCAGTGCACCATGTCTTTGTGGGGTGACACGCTGACACGCGGAGATCCTGCAAACTCCACACAGAAAGAGAAAGAGTCACCGTACCACGCCTCTATGCACATTACTGGAGTGATTTATTTAGTATGTGTGAGACGCTGTTGTGTTTCTAATTATCTTTCAGCATCTGTTCTTCTAGACCTAGAGCATCTGAGGGATTTGACTGAATCAAGTTAACCGACTTCGTTTAACTGTAACTTTCATAGAGTCAGAACTCTTTTTTAGCATGCTAACATGCACTAATACAGGCTAGCAATCACTAAAATGCTACATTTTTTAAAAAATATTCTTGTTCTTGTCTCATTACACAAACTTTAATTGTTGACTGATATTCTGTATTGATAGACAGGGAGAATGTGTGCTTGTGTTTGTGAAACCACAAACACACCAGAGCTTCAGAGGTGTTGCATTTTCAGAACACTTTCAGCTAAACATGAGCTGGATGCATCAACATCACACTACAGCTACAGATTCCTCACAGCAAGCTAAATATCTGAGAATTAATATTTGCTCCATCGTAACACATTTCAATTTCGATAAGGATGTTTTGGACATAAGTCTTTTGTCTTTTTCACTGCTCAACATCTTGCAGGTTTTGAAACGTTTGATGCCATTGAACCTCGAAAATGCTAAATCTGTATACTGTATCCAGTGTAGACAGCGTCAGTGATTATAATGGGTATATTTGTTTTTGACGCAACGTTCACATCCAGAGTAGGCAAATGTCAGTCATTAAGCATCTGAACTCCAGTGGGCGGGGCCTGTGATGCGATGCTGTTACAATATTCGTCAATTTCTTGCTCTTGAGGCAGTCATATGCAAATGTATTTGCCCGTGTGACGTCACAGATCCCGAAATTTCAAAACGACTCGTTTTTGGAGCTTGACTAAGCGACATAGGAGGATGTTTTAAGCTATAAAACTTGCATATTGTTTTAATGGTCTTTGACCTCTTATATGTCAAAAGATCAATGCAAATTGAATTGATCATTTCATGAACCCTTTAAATGTCTCCAAAACATAGAAAAATTCTATGTAGAACACTTTCCTTTAATACAAAATGTTTTGCCATTTAGCTTTAAGTGCACTGCTGAATGCAGTGCCATCAACGACAACAATTTTAAATTGTTGTTTTATAATGCAAAAGTCATTATTCATTCCTTACAGATAACACATTCAGAAACACACTTTTTTTTAAACTGAATCACATTTCCCTTTTCACTTTAACTCTGACAAAGCTTCAACACCGTTCTCACGAAAACCCCATCGTAAGTGTCATTGCCACAGTGAAGAAACAAAACCACAAAAGTCTAGTTATCACACTATCAAAAACTACTGGAGAGGTGACGTGTCTTTTCTTCTTAGCATGCAATTATGACGACTGACAACTTGAATTAAAATAAAACTGTTTGCTGGGGTTTTGAGCATTATTAAACAGGGGTTCAATTGTTTCTACAGTGCACATATTGAATCACATTCTTAGTTCCCTTTCGTTTTCACTTCGAGTTACGGCGAATGACGACGAAATGGGGTTTACTTAGAAGCCTATCATCTTCGAAAGAAATAAAACGAGCCAATGGAAAGGAAATGCCATGGGTCAGCGGGATTTGCATAGCGTAACTCCGCCCCACCTCATGGTATAAGGAAATACGCCGCAACATGCAAATATGTTTTCGCTTCGGAGCCAAGTGTATTCTTCACTCCACAAGCCATCCTGAGATCTTCATTCTCTTCACTCTTCGAGACGAGCAGCTCTCCAGCCTGTGTTGGTGTGATGGCGTTTATCCAGCGAGTTTTATATTCCTGCCTGCTGATCTGTGCAGTGGTCTGCAAACAGCGCGTGTGTTTCTCCCTGGGCGCTTCAGCACTGCTGTTGAGTTTTATCCTCTCTAAAAGAGCTGCACGCGGCGCGTCTTTTTAAAGATGGTTCGCCCGTGCATTCTGGGTGCGATAGACAGATTAATTATGCTGATGGGCACGATTGCTGCCTGACGTGTTTGGGCTTAATGGACGCTCAGACAGCATTCGTGGATGCATCATGTTCTCATTGCGGAAACATGACCATCGCAATGTTGCGATCGAGACTCAATGACCTCCTTAGAGGTAGAGTCCCCTCAACCACAACCGATTCTCTCCATGGAGGGGATACTTTGGCTGGTGGCTATAGGGTGATCTGCTGGGTAGCGAGAACCATGAGGCTTGAATACGCGATTCAGTTCGCGCTGTCTCCTACCCACTTCAGGGGAGTCTGCTTCACTATGACCCCTGGAGGAGGCAGACCCAGCCTTGGCATTGCTCTGTCCAGTACGCACCCTCCGTGCTTACGTAGACAGAACGCAGTGTTTCAGGACCTCAGACCAGCTCTTTGTCTGTTTTGGTGGGAAGCTGAAGGGAAAGGCTCTCTCCAAGCAAAGGTTGTCTCACTGGATCGTGGACGCCATTGTTTTGGCTTACCAGCAGCAAGGTCGACCGTGCACCCTTGGTGTGAAGGCCCACTCCACCGGTGGAGACATCTGCAGAACTGCAGGCTGGGCGACATACAACACATTCGCCAGATTCTACAATCTCCGAGTGGAGCCAGTGTCCTCCCGTGTACTCACCAGCCGGTACTAGGACCCGCTCTGGTGTCTTTGCTTGTTCGCCATTCCACTCCACAGACTGGATACGTGCGATATTCTCCTCAGGTGAGCCTCAGAAGCCATGAGATCCTCCAGCGCTGTTGACGTCAACGCCAAGTGTTATGCCTCCGGCAGCTTTTGCGATCGTCATTTCGTCATTCGACGCAACGTCTCCGTTCCCTACTCAGTTCCCGAGACCTTCTCTGCCCTGTTCCTCACAGCTTACTCTCTCCCAAGCATTATGGGAAATGGAATTTTAAAGCTGAACAGCATAAAATCAAGGCAGTTTACCCTGTTTCTGTTATTATTCAGCACTATTATGAACATTCAAAGCTATTATTATTCTAAATTATTCACAACAGGGGTGCATGTCATGTGTCTGTCTCTGTAATTTCTGCAAGCAGCTGTACTCTTCAGATAATAATTTATACATCATATCTTTAAAAAAAAAACATTATTTAGTGTTGTCCTTATTATGAATGAACTGAATGATGCACATTTCCAGGATCATAATCTGGTGTTAACCCTGCTTTCTGCTGGCAGTGACATGACAGGAATGAGTTTGTCCCTTGTAAACCACACATACACCAGACTTTCACAGGTGTTGCATTATGGAGAGTTAAACTATGCAGATGAACTGTTGCACAGTTTCTACATGTTCCAGTACTCAAGCACAGACATTTTCAGCGGTATAAAACAGCCACCTTCCTTATCACTTGGTTTGAGTCGTTGTCATCTGGCTGTGAGCGACTGACTTTTCTGATTTTTTCCTCTCCTCATTGAGCTCATAAAAAAAAGAGACAAAAAAAGAGACCATAATATTCTCAGGTAATTTTATGGGACATTTTACCATTGGAGTAATGTATTTAGTTAAACGCTGTTATCTTTCATCATCTATTCTTCACTAGATCTACTAGATCATCTGAGGGATTTGACTGAATCAAGATGCTGCTGATCATTGAAGCTCTTCTTCTCATTTTAGCTGCTCTAGGACAGGTAAGCTTGTGTTCTAGCATGAATATTACAGACATGAATACTGATGATGTGATCATTATGATTTCTGTTTCTGCAGGATCACAGCGCTGCTGTTGAAGGACAGATGTATCCATTGGATATGGCACTGGATTCTGTGGATGACCAATATGACGGTTGTAGAGAGAACATGGCAAACCTGGTGAAGACTAAATATCTGAAAGAAGAAATGTCTGACTCGGAATCTGAATTTGCAATAGCTTGGAAAAATGCTGAAAAGAAATACAAGCCACCAGGGGATAACTTGACAAAGAATCACTCAATTGCTATTTATGTGTACACAAACTCCATTTTAAAGCTATATAAGCATTTCAATGATGCTGTTCGTAATGATAAGAAAAAATACAAAAACAAAACATTCGAATGGTATTCACTTTTCTTTTTGTTAACAGACGCATTACAGATTCTGAAGAAAACACAAAAAGGATGCTATTCAACTTATCGTGGTACAGATGTTTCATTTAATAACAATGTTCTGAACAAAGAGGTTCGTTTCGGCTCATTTACTTCTTCCTCTTTAAATCGTAACAGAACAAGGTTTTTTGGAAATAAATCTTGTTTTGTAATCAAAACTTGTAAAGGTGCTGCTCTGACAAAATATTCGAAGCTTCCTCGTGAGAAAGAGGTGCTGATTCCTCCATATGAGAAGTTTAAAGTCACTGCTGTCAAGACAAGAGGTGAGCAGAAAGATCTCTGGTGTGAAACGGTGTTCACTTTAAAAAGCACTGGAGCAAGAAGTGACCTGAACTGTGCAGTGGCATTCAATAAACCATAATAAAGAACGGTAATAGTACTATTCTGTCATAATCATTTGTTTAAAAACTAGTATTCATTATTCCAATGAGCTCATTGTTTCTGCCTTCAATTATTACATTGTTTAAATTAATACATTTTTAACTGTGATTTTGTATATGTACATTTCTGAAATACATAACTTAGACAGTTGCCTAACAGATATCTAAACATGTGGACTTTGAAACTATGTGTATTGTGAAAAGCGCTGCACAAATAAATGTGAATTGAATTACTGTGAAGCACACTGAGAGTTCTGAACAAAGTGCTTTGAATATATTTATATATATACATGTAGACATATATATGATTTAATCATGTACATCAGCTCCAACATTGTTCCCTTTTGGTTTAGTTTATTCATATTTTTTCAGAAAACACAATTAACATAATTTCAACACAATTAAATAAAGTTATTTTAAGTGACACATGCAATTCAGTGGCCTCAAAGTGATTGTATGTGTGTCTAATTAATTTCTTAACTTATACTTGCTTCTTTTTGCATCACATTACTGAACATTTGTAGTGCTTTCTAACTGTCAGCAATAGCATATTGACTGAATTACTTTCTAAGTGCAATGCAGCTTGGAGCAATATTTTCAATATTTAAATTATAATCAATACGCTAAAAAGTTTTTGATTCTTGTTGAATTTTAATGGTTTCAATTAACTTTTAATATATATATATAATTTTTTTTTTTTAAGTTAATATTTTTCACCTTAGTGATGTTGGAGTTTTTTGTGGTTTTAATTTTGCAGAAGAGGGACGGTTGTGGTTTTGTTGTGTTTGGCTTTACTAACACCATGACGCGTTATGAAATGAGCAATAGCTGCTAAAACCTGTGAAATGATGAGTCTCTTCTTAAGTGTTCATCCCTTTACATTCAGTCAAAAATTGTGCTATCAGAAAATGAAAGATATTAATTTAATTTCTCAAAATACAAAATAATTGTTTTTAGTCATTTGTTTTTATACATTTTATATACATTGCATGGATGGAAATGTTTTAATTGAAATGTTCATTGAATTAAATAAAAAAAATCAGCTTGTGAAATGTATGCAAGATTATGACTCATCTTAAGCAGAGAGAAACTCAGAGTTTGTCCTGCATGAAACCACAGGTCTTCACAAGTGTTGCATTATCAGATGAGCCTGATGCTTCATGATTATTTGAACTCTGTAGTGCATGAAACCACCGGCCACAAGTGACGATGATGACCTATATGCATCACACACACATTATCAGCGATGTACAAAGGCACCTTCCTCATCTGTTTGTTTGAAGAGTCATTGTCGTCTGACTGTCAATGACTTTTCTGATCTTCTCTTGTCATTGCTCCTGTAAAACAATGAAATGAAACAGACACAGAACCTGACAAAAAGAGACAACAGTGTTTTCAGGTGAGTTTAGAGTTAAAGTACAAGGTCAATACCCACACAGCCACACCTGAGCCTTATCTACACTGTAAAAAAAACCCAAAAAACATACAATATGCTAAATTAAAGTGTATTTATTATTTTAAAGTGTATTTAGTGTATTTATTAATATTTAATTTAATATTAAATTAAATTAAAGTGCAAAAACGTTAAAAAAATTAATTTTTACAGAAAAACACTGTTATTTCACATATATTTCCAGATTTTTTGCTAACTAACACATTCACAGTAAAAAGTGAATCACTTGCAGTTAACTAATTAAGTTGTGCGTTGTAAATTAATTTATATAACTATGTCACTGCATCAGCAACTACAGAGCTCTTATAGTAACATGCAGTGTAATGTCAATGAGTTAAATGTAAGGGTAAACTGGCCAACTAAAGCAAACACTGATCGCCATAATGGCGACTTAAAAAAAAAGTTTTCTAAAAAGAAGGACTTTTCTCCTTCAGTGACTCTGCTTGTTAACATCAGGTGTCTTCAGTAATGGTCAATCATCACTCAATTAATCACATAATTATCTCATTAACTTTTACACTCTTCAGTGTTAATTTAACACTCATATTTTTACACTTTACACTCTTGAGGTTGGAACCAAATAAACTCAGAGAGTTAATTTATGACACTGGAGTTTTTTCTGTGTAAAACACGTTCCTCTAACGTCAATAAAACTGGACATTTTCACATTCCCGGAACCAACACTGAACGTTTGGAGAACGTTCTTATAACAAAAGTCTGTTAGCTGGGTCGCAATCACAGGCCCCGCCCACTGGAGTTCAGATGCTTAATGGCTGACATTTGCCACACTGGATGTGAGCGTTGCGTCAAAAACAAATAAACCCATTATAATCAATGATGCTGTCTACACTGGATACAGTATACAGATGTGTGTTCAGTTTCTGCAAGAACCAATGAGGTTCATTCTCGTGTGTTATGCAGCACATTTGAACTTCAGCAAGAAATAAAATGAGGCTCTTACATCTGACTGATGTAACGTGGAACGGGTTACAATAGTAACCTAGACCTTTATTACATAAAGCGATTGTGTTTCTTCAAATAATTTGGACTAAAGCGCTCAATTCATATAGATTATATCTCTTTATGAACTTTTTAAAGCCTGAATGTGTCAGTTGCATATAGATGTCAATGGGGGGACAGAAAGACAGAAAGCAGGTTTCCTCAAAAAGATCTTCATTTGTGTTCCGAAGATGAATGAAGTTCTACTGTGATCTCAAAATGAATACCTTGAATATCAAAATCAACTGCATTATAGATCCTTCTCCTATTTAGCTCCTAAACTTTGGAACAGTCTTCATAATATTGTCTGGGAAGCAGACACACTTTGTCAGTTTAAAACTAGACTAAAAAAACACATCTCTTTTACCTGGCATTAATATAGAACGTTATACATTTATATTATTCCAATCAGTTAAATGATTATTAGGCTGCATAGATTAGGTCAGCCGGAACCGGGGACACTTCCTATAACACCTGACGTACTCGTTACATCATAAGAAGAATGGCATCTACGATTATGTTAGTCTTTCTGTTTATTCCGAGGTTTACCGAAGTCAGCCGGTGGACTATCAAAATAAAGTGTTACCTATGATATATATGGGGATGATTAGGAGGCCATAATGGACAGAGGCCACTGGGCATATTTTGGCCAGGATGCCGGGGTTACACCCCTACTCTTTTTCGAAGGACATCCTGGGACTTTTAATGACCACAGAGACTCAGGACCTCGGTTTAACGTCTCATCCGAAGGACGGCGCTCTTTGGCAGTATAGTGTCCCCGTCACTATACTGGGGTGTTAGGACCCACACAGACCACAGGGTGAGCACCCCCTACTGGCCTCACTAACACCTCAACCAGCAGCAACCTGGATTTCCCAGGAGTCTCCCATCCAGGTACTAACCAGGCTCAGCCCGCTTAGCTTCAGTGGGAAACCAGTCTTGGGCTACAGGGTGATATGGCTGCTGGCATTGGAATGAGACACTTACTAATATTTTTCACTTTTATGGTATCTCAGATTGAGTTAATTGATTGGTTACAGAAGACAGGAAGAACTTCATATGAATTGAGTATAATGCATAGGCTATTTACAACTTTTTATGTTTGTTTTAAAAAAAACTCAGTTTCAGGGTTATGTCACTTCTTTTTATTCTTTGTTTTGGTGACAGAACTCTGACACTGCTATCATCTCGTGTTGGTGAGCGTGCGGTTTCGAGCTCGCTTGTGTTCTTCTATCCACATGAGTTATTTTTTTTGTGCGGAGGGAGCGTGGTGTTTGGATCTCGACACTTCGGTCTAGTTTGGTTTCGGCTTATGAGTGTATAGGGGACAATTTCGGACACATCCCACACCCCTTTGCAACCCTGTGCCAGTTTGTCATCAAATGTTCCAGTCTTGTGTTGCCCAGTCAAGCTGCTGCTCATGTTTTCTCACATGGGATAGTTTATTTTTTATTTGTTTTAATGTTATTATTAATAAAAAGCCCATCTTGAGTCCTCGCCTCATCCCTTTACCTCAACCCACACTCAGGGATAGGTCTTTGGATTAGGAATGGATGGTGTGTTTTCATTAAACTATTTCAGGCGAATTCACCATCATGTACCATTATTACACATTCTGAAGAGATAAGGTTGAAAAACATCTTCGACAAGTTTGACCAGTGTAAAGCCCACACATATAGTCCAGATCTTCACAAGTGATAATCAGAAGATCTAAATCATTTAAATGACCTAGATGCATCAGTCACGCTATAAACACACTTCATCGACAATATAAATAAGTCTCCGTCCTCATCTCTTGTAGTCTGAAGAGTCGTTGTCTTCTGACTGTGAGACACTGACTTTTCTGATCTTTTCCTCTCCTTATTGCCGAAAAATAGCGAAAAGAAAACAGAATCTGACAAAAGAGATAACATTTTCAGGTAAGTTTAGGGTTAAAGTAAAAGGTCAATATAACTCTTTCATTAGTGCAATAATAATCAGGTTTAAGTGATTATGTAAAAAAATTAAACTTTGAATTTAAAACCATATTCTGTTAAAGGTGGCAAATAGTTTCATTGTGCAGATCTGTGTACATATTTCTTTCCATTTTATTTAATGTCATAGATTTAGTATTTGTGAGACGCTGTTGTGTTTCTGGTTCTTCACTAGATCTACTAGATCATCTGAGGGATTTGACTGAATCAAGATGATGCTGATCATCAAAGCTCTTCTTCTCATTTTAGCTGCTCTAGGACAGGTAAGCTTGTGTTCTAGTATGAATATTACAGACATGAATACTGATGATGTGATCATTATGATTTCTGTTGCTGCAGGATCACAGCGCTGCTGTTGAAGGACAGATATATCCATTGGACTACGCACTGAATTCAGTTGATGATCAATATGATGGTTGTAGAGAGAAAATGGCGAATCAGGTGAAGACTAAATATCTAGAGGAGGAAATGTCTGACTTCAAAACATAGACCCACAACGCTGTAGCTATTCACGGTCCTGGACGCTGTGAAGGGCGGCCCCTTCGAACCACTTCAGTCCGTAGATTTGCGGTATCTTTCATTTAAGACCGCTCTCCTTGTGGCTCTCGCCTCAGTCAAGCAAGTGGGTGACCTGCATGAAATGTTGGAGATTAAGAGGAGTGATGTTGGAGTTTTTGTGGTTTTCATTGTGCAGAAGAGTGACGCTTGTGGTTTTGTTGTGTTTGACTTTACTAACACCATGACACTTTATGAAATGAGCAATAGCTGCTAAAACCTGTGAAATGACAAGTCTCTTTTTAAGTGTTCATCCCTTTACATTCAGTCAAAAATTTCCAGCAAAGTACTGTTAATTTACAGCCCTCTGCCGTTATTATACAGCTCTCCTATTTTACAGTATGTTACTGTAAAAATACCATGGAAGGTAACTCATATATAATTTGGGAAACTGATTGCTTCAAACAGTTCAAGTTTAAAACAAGTTTTTATACTGATCCATCTGGATCCAACTCCGCTCCCTGGATATTGTGTTCTGCAGTGAGGACCATCTCTCATTTTACCTTGATGTTCTGACTGGAATTTACATGAAGCTCAGCAATGTTGCTGATGCCACCTGCTGGTCAGACGTGACAGCAACTCATAGTCAGTTAATCATATGTGTACATAAGGATAATTTCGAGCTGTAACTGGTGCGGTAACTCAAGCTGTGTTACTCATATTACATAGCAAGATCATTGTTATTTAATATTCTGAATGTTCCAATCTGACTTCTGACCTATAATGCTGCATGAATCATAATCATACACTGTTCGTTCATTGGCTAGAGAAGAACTGCCCCACTCCCCCTCCCCCTATTTTTCTGTTATCACCGTATTGTAAAAAAACAAAAGTGGGAGGAGTTGGATCTGGATCCAACTCCGCCCCCTGGATATTGTGTTCTGCAGTGAGGACCATCTCTCATTTTCACTTGATGTTCTGACTGGAATTTACATGAAGCTCAGCAATGTTGCTGATGCCACCTGCTGGTCAGACGTGACAGCAACTCAGTTAATCATATGTGTACATATAAGGATCATTTCGAGCTGTAACTGGTGCGGTAACTCAAGCTGTGTTACTCATATTACATTGCAAGATCATTGTTATTTAATATTCTGAATCTGAATGTTCCAATCTGACTTCTGACATATAATGCTGCATGAATCATAATCATACACTGTTCGTTCATTGGCTAGAGAAGAACTGCCCCAACCCCACTCCCCCTATTTTTCTGTTATCACCGTATTGTAAAAAAACACAATATAAAAGGTGACTTGATTTTTTATGTTTACAGACGGTTCTGTATTACAACCAATGAGCAGCTCAATGTCATATTATCTATTAACACACTGAATATTGTAGTTTTTATGGTATCTGTCAGGAGTTAGGAAGCAGAGAAACACATCAGACAAGAGAGTATTGAACTTCATCCATCTTGTTTACTCTTCACTTTCGTTCTCCACATTACGTTATTACACAACACTTTTCAAAATAGCAGTCAACACTATTCACACAACAATGTTGTGCTTAAATAAACACTAATAAATACAGAGAAAGCAGCAGCTAAGTCCACTTAGATATTTACAGTATCCTATTCATAAATACACAACTATTTGCAATTTACTTGGAATTGATGGCTATAGCCTTGCTTGATATTGTTTTTTGAATATGAAGATCTGAAAACATTGAGACAAAAACACATTTTCAGAGAGAATTAAAAAGTGGAACTTTTTCCTATAAAGTGAGGGCAGCGAAATTGTTCAGTATTCTTGGTTTATTCATTACAGACTCAGTATTAATACTGTTATTTTATGCTTTTTATGGATTACAGAGGCATGGGGGTGTCAAGTCAAATGAAAAGGAGAATTCTTGAGATTGCTCTGCAGTATGTTCAATGTTGTCATTGTCCTGGAAGAGGAGGTTGATGGAAAATGTGGGAGACTTTACAGATGTACTCATTGTCCGTTTTGGCTTGTTGTATTCACTAAACTTGGAGAACAATAAAGAGTTTATATATATATATATATATATATATATATATATATATATATATATATATATATATATATATATATATATATATATATATATATATAAAGACCTTCTGAATGAACTCAAATATTTGAGTCCATTCAGAAGGCCTTTTTGGACATTAGGACTATAAGTGCACCAGATGAGTACAAAATCTGAGGACCAATGTAAGTAGAATTTTTGTAAGAAATGTAAGAACACTTTTGAGGGGAAATGTATTATTGCGTTTTTATACATAATGTTTAAAGTGTAAGGTGGCATTTCATGAACTTGCAGTACTTTTTGTCAGAATGCAAAAATTTAATTGCAAAGATACAATTCAATTTAAAAAATGTGCAGAAAACTTGAATGTGTATGTCAAAAGTGTTTTTCTTGTTAAATAATTTATCTTCAACAAATATTAATACAGTAAACAAAGGGATGTGATAAAGAGCATGAGTTGAAATTTTTTGCTTTTATGCATTACCATTTTTAATACTTTTTTTTTTTTTTTTTACAGTGCAGATTATTTTGCCAACATAAATTATTTGATTAGGTAAAAAAGATGTGTGATTATTATTATTATTAATTTTTTTTTATTTTTATATATATACTGTACACTGTAAAACACTATTTTCATGATTTGTTAACAACTTTTTTTTTTCTTTGTCAAATCAACTAATTCGGGCCATATTTTAAGGATATAAGCGCATGGTCTAAAGCGCATGACGCAAATACACGACAGGAGAAATGGTCGGCGCTCCCGGCGCATGGTCTAAAAGGGTTGTCCCTATTCTCTCAATGAGTAAAAGGTGTGTTTTGGGACACACATATTATACAAAAAAATACTGCACCATTGACTTTAGACAAGATTTTTGTCGGTCAATGGCGCAGTCTCAGTTGCCTCAAAATAGCAACACTCCAACTCAACTCAACTCAACTTTTATTTATAAAGCACTTTCAAAACCATTATGGACCAGAGTGCTGTCCATAAGGATAAATAAAATACATAGAAACATAACATAACATCAAAACATGACACCAAGAAAATCAAACACCAAATCACTCACAGTTTTCAGACCTAATCAAACGGCAAATCCTTGATAAAATAAATAAGACTTCAAATCCTTTTTAAATGTATCCATGCTTGACGAGGATTTTAAAGATAATGGCAACACATTCCAAAGTGCAGGAGCCGCAACAGAAAAGGCACGATCTCCACTACGCCTCAAGCGAGACCGTGGGACGGTTAGGAGCATGTTATGAGAGGAGCGTAAGTGACGTTGGGAGTAACATGTCCTTTATATACTCAGGAGCTCGATCATGCAATGCTTTAAAAACAAACATTAACACCTTGTATTGTATTCTGTATTTAACAGGTAGCCAGTGAAGGGTTATGTGATCCCGTTTTCTGGTATTTGTTAAGAATCTCGCTGCAGCATTTTGGACACACTGAAGATGAGCAATCAGTGATTCACTTATGCCTAGATAAAGAGCATTACAATAGTCTTACCGGGTTGACACAAAGGCATGCAAAACAATCTCCAAGTCCTTGTATGAAAGGATGGGTTTCAGTTTAAACAGTTTTCTTAACTGAGAAAAAGATGATTTCACAACACAACTTGACGATCAAAGCGTATTTCAGAATCGAAAAATGCTCCAATGTTCTTCACATAACTATGCATATTGTTGGGCAATATAATTTCCAGCCAGACCATTCCTCAAAAATCTTTGTTCCCAAACATAATAAACTCAGTTTTATCACAGTCCATAGGAAAGTACAGTTGTAAATCATCAGCATACAAGTGATAATTAATATTAAAGCAATATAACAATGCGCCTGAACACACCTCGTTTTCAGACCAGCACGGCGCACATGACAAAATAAATATGATTTCACACAAAATATTGCCCAAAATGCACAGAATTTGCATTTCTAGTGTGTTTTAACAAGAACTGGAGTAGGCTATGTCAGAAAAGAAAATGAAGACTCAAAAATATTTATAGGCGACAGTGGCTGTGGTTCATGTAGGTTGTCTACAAACCGAAAGGTTGGTGGTTCAATCCCCGGTTCCACTTGACCAAGTGTCGAGGTGTCCATGAGCAAGACACCTAACCCCAGCTGCTCCCGACGAGCTGGATAGTGCCTTGCATGGCTGACCATTTACCATAGAAAATGTACAGATTTAAACTTGTTTTTATTTTTCAGTTTGGGTAAAAGTATATGGTGTTTTATAAAAAATAATAATATAGAAAATAAATATTTGTGTGTGCTGTAAAGTTGTTAGAAAAAATAAAATTGGAATCGGCTAAAACCGGTATCGGCAGGTCAAACTCAGTGAAAAATCGGAAATCGGAATCGGCCTAGAAAACTGTAATCGGTGCATCTCTAATTCCTAGGAACTTGTGCAGGAGATTGTGCAATCTTCACCAAGATTGGCTCAGATCATTGTCTCAGAACACACACATAATACGGGCACCACACTTAACACATATGTTGGGTTTCTATTTATGGTAACATTCTATAGATATGATTTTTATACCATACAGAATTTTTTCAGCATTTTTATATAATTTTGTATGATTTATAAGCTGTTTCCGTCAAGGGGACCAAAATGGGAATAAACCACACACACACACACACGTCTATGAGCAACTGACTTTTTTGCCTTATGATCTTTGTCCTCTCTTCAAACTGATCCTCAACATGTCACATCTTGTCAAGAAGGTTAAAAGAATGCCAAGATATAAGCATTTTACAGTGAATCATTCAGTGAACATTTATAAACGGAAATTAAAGTCTATAGTGATTTTTAAAAAATGGCATACACATGGTTTTCAACTAACTTTTTGTTAACAGAAGGGATACAGATTCAGAAGAAAACACTAAATGAATGCTGTCAACTTATTGTGGTAGTAAACTTGAATTTCATGAGTGTTTTGAACAAAGAGGTTGGTTTAGGTTCTGTTGCATAATTCAAGTTTTTTTGGAGCTGTATCTTGTTCGGAAGTGCGCACTTGGTGCTGATGTATGTGATCTTTTGCATCATTCCTGAACAGTTCTAAGAGTTTGCTTTCTAGATGTCTACTTGCCAGGCAGGTTTTCTGAACTTAACAGATTCCTTGCAATTGGGCAGAGATCAGATAAACAAGAGGAATTATATGATGACAGAGATTATTTGCAATATAAAAAGCCCATGTTGTGCTGTGTCGTCTTATCATTGCTGTCTGGCTGTGAGCACATTACTTTTCGGATCTTCACTTCTCATCGTTACTCCTGAAAAGTAACAAAAAGAAAACAGTATCTGACAAAAAAAAAGACAACAGTATTTCCAGGTAAGTTTGGGATAACGTAAAAGGTCAAAATATCAGTGAACATCACAGGCTTAAGTGATTATTTCAAACAGTTCTGCCACTATGAATTTAAAACTGTCTTATGTTGGCGAACACAGTTTAATTGTGCATTGTATTGCAGTGATAGATTTAGTATTTGTGAGATGCTGTTGTGTTTCTGGTTGTCTTTCAGCATTTGTTCTTCACTAGATCTAGATCATCTGAGGGATTTGACTGAATCAAGATGCTGCTGATCATTGAAGCTCTTCTTCTCATTTTAGCTGCTCTAGGACAGGTAAGCTTGTGTTCTAGTATGCATATTACAGACATGAATACTGATGATGTGATCATTATGATTCATGTTGTTATAGGATCACAGAACTGCTGCTGCTCCTGCAGGACAGATATATCCATTGGATTTCGCACTGAATTCAGTTGATGATCAATATGACGGTTGTACTGGGAAAATGGCAAACCAGGTGAACACAGGATATCTAGAGAAGGATAAATCTGCCTCAGCTGAATTTAATCAGACTTGGCAAGAAGGTGAAGAGAAAGCCAAGAAAGCAGAGGATAACTTGCAACAGATTCATTCAGTCGCCATTCATGTGTACACTAACCAAGACTCTAAAGTATATAGTAATTTCACGAGTGCCACTCGTACTGACAAACAACAATATAAAGAGGGGACATTCGAGTGGTATTCTCTTCACTTTCTGTTAACAGAAGCAATACAGATTCTGAAGAAAACACACAACAGATGCTATGTAACTTATCGTGGTACAAATGTTGAATTTGATGTTCAGAGCAAAGAGGTTCGTTTGAGCTCATTTTCATCCTCATCTCTTGATCGTAAAATAATACAGGGTTTTGGAAATAAATCTTGTTTTGAAATCTACACTTGTGAAGGTGCTAATCTGACTAAATACTCAAAGTATCCCGATGAGAAAGAGGTGCTGATTCCTCCATATGAGACGTTTAAAGTCACTGCTGTCATGAACAGAACAGATCAGCCAGATCTCTGGTGTGAGACTGTGTTTGTGTTGAATAGCACTGGAACAAAAAGTAAACTGAACTGTTTATTGTTTAACAGTGGAAACTATGCTGCTTTCTGTAATGTTTTACTGATTTTGCCAATTTTATTTTGTGTTTACCTGCTAATCAGTTAACTTGTGAATTTTACGTTTCTTGTTGTTACTGATCTTTGTATTTCTTATCATGCCTAAATGTGAACATTTGGATACTAATAATATGTAATGATGGGAAAAAATAAGCATTTCTCAACTTCAAAAATGAATCGAATATTAATTTTTCTTTTTTTGTGTAAATCTGCTTTGGGTTAAAAATATATATTTTTATATCAAATTTGTGGTCATTGTATATTTTGTTTGAATGTTTAAAACATATTCTAATCTAATAATAATAATAATAATAAAAAACAAGACAAACTAAAATATTGTGTCAAAAGCCATTGATTTATATCAGTAGGAAAAAGTCAGCAAAAATAATGCAGGTAAATAGATTAACACACACAACCCAGAAGACAGACAGGAATGAATGCTGAAACATTCATGTAATAATAATAACTGAACATACAGACATTCCATTTTGAAATAATATTACATAAAAAAAAAAAATGCACATTTAAGCGGGGAGTTTGGTGAACTCTTATAAAAATATATATATATATAAATATTTCCCTATATGAATGATCAACATATCAAATGGTATTTGAATATATACAGAATATATATATTGTGTTAATACATTGCATTATATTGAAAAATACATAAGGAATTGGCACTTTTCATATATTGAAAAATTCTCATATACTACAATGTATATAATTCTATATTCAGTAATACACTTCATGATATATACAGTGCTTAGCATATAGTAAGTGAACACACCCATGCTAAAGTTGACTAAAAAGAGGAATAAAAAATATATAGTTTGGAAATGTATCTTAATGCCTTAAAGGTCCCATTTTTCCTGTGTTTTTGAAGCTTTGATTGTGTTTATAGTGTGCAATATAACATGTGTTCATGTTTCGCGTCTAAAAAAACACAGTATTATTCACAAAATTTACTTATCTGTATACCGCTGTTTTCACTGTCCTAAAAACGGGCTCTATGAAGTCCCTCCTTCAGAAATATGTAACGAGTTCTGATTGTGCCAGCGGTTCCTGTGTTGTGATTCGACAGCAGCTTTTGTCACGACTGGTGGAATGCAAAAAGGTGCGAGGATTCAAGTGGAGGAGAATGATGTTTTATTACAAAAAACAAACAAACACAAAACAAAACCCACGACGGGGAAAACATGACTAATAAATACAGAACCAGAACCTGAAACTTACAGGAGACTCACGGGGAACAGGAAATATTAGACAACGTACCGACACAGACTGCAAACAAGAGGGGACTTAAAAATGGAAACTAATCAGGAGGGAACAGGTGGATGAACTCAAACAATAATCAGATAACAAGGGGGAGGGATCAGACAATGACACGAGCACATGGCCCAAAATAACAAAACACCCATGTGCAGCACAAGACAGGACAGGCATGTGACATTACTCCCTCCCTACGGAGCGGCTACCAGACGCTCCATAAGACCAGGGCGGGACGGGAGGGACAGACGACCCATCAGCGAGGTGAGTGAAGCCTATACTGGCGGCCCAGATCCGTATGCTAGTTATGCACGGCAGGGTCGGGCAGACAGACCCAGTCTCTTCGTGAGGCGAAAGATGGCCTAACCCTGCTCAATAAAGACACATTGTACTGGGGAGGCCTATTTGAGGCCTAACCCATGCCTCTTTATAAACCATGCCTGCCGCCCACGCTGCATTACTCCCCAGAATGCAGAGAAGGGGGCGGGCCTTGGCCTAACGACTCCCATGGGAGGAGGCTGTCATACAGGGATGCTAGGAACCTAAATTCACAAAGTGAAGGTTCAGAGGCAGAAATGCTTAAGCAGAGGGCCTCCACTATCCCTGACACGGCCTAGGCCAGCTACAGAGGTGGCCCTGGTGAGGGCCAGCCTGCAAGCATAGATCTACCTAGGAGGGGCCACCGCCTTACTAGAAAAATAGTTAATACTATTTATACAACTGGCTGCAGAATCGCTCAGCCCACTGAAAATCCTTTTTTTTTCTTTTTTTTTTAACAGAGCTCAAGGGGGCGATGTACTCAGGAAGGAAGTCAAACGGTCCCGTGGGCCGGACATAAGATCTATCTGAAGCTCTAGCGTCAGTCAAACTCAGGTCAAAAAATCCTATTTGAGAGAGAGACCAACTACTCTACCCTGAGGTGGCTAAGAGCCCAAGGGCTAACAAAAATTTCACAAAAGAAGCCCCTACAGCCGGTGCTTCTTCCTATCGTTCCAGCCACCTAGAGGGGAACTTCAGGGCCCTCAAAATACCAAATTTTTCTTTACCTTATTTCTTACCTTATTGCATTGACATGACCCCATGACTCTATACAGGGAACGAGGACTGTAGAGGGATACATTTTAGTATATATTTTTCAGAAATGACTCTTAAGAAGACCAGTCAGCTCACCTGCGGCGTGCGGAGTGAAGACTCACCAGGTAGTTCCTTATGAACCTGGGGTCCATCACTTTACATGCCTGAAAGAGGCGCTCTCACAAGCCAAGCCTAGGCGGCCATCAGAACATCGTTCTCATCATAGGCCCCACCCCAGGCCTGATGTGATGAATGCCTGGGGAGTCGGAAGCAGGAGAGGGCAGATTTCATGACCCTCCGAGGAGGTTATCCTTCACCGGCGCTGTCGTTTGTTCTGGATAACCTCCCTCAAATCCCTCCTGTTGCGGGAGTCACCCCTTTTTTTGCCCCCTGCTCCTACCTGGAGGGGGCGCACGAGAGGTGACGCTGGCTCGCTGGCCCCGCCTCTGGTCCTCAGACCGAGATGAGCCAGGTCCTCCCGCCTGCCTGGGCGCGGATCCGGATCTCAGCGATATACAGGTTTTAAATGCTGCTGAGCGCGCCTTCGCCTCCCTGAACTTCCCCACCACCGCCTCTACGGAGGTGCCGAAGAGTTCAGAGGGGCGAAACCGGCGAATCGAGGAGAAAGGACTTCTCTTTATCCCCAATGTCGGCTAGATTTAGCCACAGATGTCTCTCCGTGGCCACCATCGCTGCCTGGTGCGGCGCAGCTCAGCCACCGCCTCAGGGGACAATCCTGCCCCCTGGTCGAGATCCCTCAGCAGGTCGGCCTGGTATGCCTGCAGGACCGCCATGGTGTGCAGGGCAGCACCAGCCTGACCTGCTGCCGAGTATACTCTGCCATTCAAACGAGCCGTTGTCTTCAGCGGTTTGGATGGCAGGGTTGGAGCTCTTAGTGTTGACGCCTGCCCAGACACGAGATAGTTCGCAAACGTCTCGTCAATGGGCGGCATCGACACGTATCCATACTCTCCGATCCCCTCGACATCAGCGAAACTAGCCCGCTGATGCCGGTGGATACGGGCAGAGTATGGATTCTTCCATGCCCTCTCGACCTCAGTGTGGAGGTCGGGGAGAAATGGAAGGCTCACCTGAGCTGGTGGTCTATGGCCAGGGAGAAACCGATCGTCGAGCCTGCCACGAGCAGTTTCTCCTCTAGTGCGCTGCCATGACGAGAGTGGAGCGTTTTTAAAGAAAACCGCTCACAGTTTGCACAGGGGGCTCCCTCGAGAACCTCCCGTGCGTGCTCTTCTCCCAGGCAGAAAACGCACAGTTGGTGTGTGTCCCCCGGCGTCAAATACCTTGGGCACGGGTCGGCACACTTCTGAAAGCAATCGGCCTTCGCTTTACGTTTCATTTCTTCCGTTTCTTTGAGTAGCGTTTCAAACAGACAGTGTTTTAGAAGATGATTTGTCATGTTTGCAAGGCGCCCTTATATACTCGCAGGTCGCACGTTAATCATTCACGTTAATGATTCACGGGCTGTCGCCGGTCAATGTGATTGCCGTGATTTGATTGTGATTTCAGACACCTGTCACGCCTGAGGCGTTCCCCAAAGCGTCATTCGACGCAGTGTGAGTTCCCTTCGAAAGGGAACTCAATGCATGTAGGCATGTAGACATGGTCAAGATTATCTGCTGAAGTTCAAACTGAGCATCAGAATGGAGAAAAAATATAATTTAAGTGACTTTGAATGTGGAATGGTTGTTGGTGCCATGTGGGCTGGTCTGAGTATTTCAAAAACTGCTTTTCTACTGGGATTTTCACACACAACCATCACTAGGGTTTACAGAGAATGGACCGAAGAAGAGAAAATATCCAGTGAGCTGCAGCTTTTGTTGGAGAAAACACCTTGTGATGGCAGAGGTCAGAGGAGAATGATTAGACTGGTTCAGCCAATAGAAAGGCAACAGTAACTCAAATAACTGATCACACAGCATGTCCAGCCTTGAAGCAAATGGGCTACAGCATCAGAAGACCACGCCGGGTCAGATAAGAACAGGAAACTAAGTATACAATAAAAAAAATTGGACAATACAATAGAAATTGGAAAAACTGTGCCTTGTCTGATGAGTTTTCATTTGACATTCAGATGGTAAGGTCTGTATTGAATCTGGCATAAACAGCATGAAACCTAAATCCATGCTGCCTTGTATCAATGGTCCGGGCTGTTATTGGTAGTGTAATGGTGTAGAGGTTATTTTATTGCCACACTTTGGGCCACTTAGTACCAACTGAGCATTGTTTAAACACCACAGCCTACCTGAATATTGTTGCTGACCATGTCCATCTCATGATGACCACAGTGCCCATCTTCTGATGTCTACTTCCAGCAGGATAACACACACGTCACAAAGCTCAAATCACCTCAAACTGGTTTCTTGAACATGACAATGAGTCTACTAAACTCAAACGGCCTCCAAAGTCACCAGATCTCAATCCAATACAGCAGTTTTGGGATGTCCTGGAACGGGAGATTCACATCATGGATGAGCACACGATAAATCTGCAGCAACTGTGTGATGCTAATATGTCAATATGAATCAAAATCTCTGAGGAATGTTTCCAGCACCTTGTTGAATCCATGCCACAAAGAATTAAGGAAGTTCTGAAGACAGAAAGGAGTCCAGCGAGGTAATAAAGTGGCCAGTAAGTGTATTTCACGAGTTGCAACCTCCTTCAGCTCACCTGACTGCTGTCTCCTGCTGTCCTGGTTCAGTGTGTTTGATTGAATTGGACCTGAACTCTGCAGGACAGTGAGTCACCATGGTGCAGGGCTGAAGACCTCGGTTTCAAGTGTTTACATGTGTTTTGCATGAAATTCATAATCTTATACAACTTCTTTAAAATATTAATTGTAAGGCCTTTTTTATGAGATAGAGACAATGGAGATGAAACCGGAATTGATAGGGGGGACGAGTTGGAGGATGGAACCGGGAATTATTTATTTTATATATATATTTTTTTTTTTTCAGAATGTCTTCCAACTCTACTTTTCATAGAGTCAGAACTTCTCAAAGTACAACTTAGGCGTTTAAGTTTTTTTTTAGCCTTTGTCCAGTGTGAAACCACACGTAGACCTTCACAAGGGTTGCGTTATGATGAGCTCAACAGTTTAGTTGAGCTAAATGCATCAAGATCACACCTCACACACACACACACACACACACACACACACACACACACACACACACACACACACACAATAAGCAATATAAAAAGCAACTTCAACCACCTCATCTGTTTGTTTGAAGAATCGTTGTCCTCTGACTGTGAGTGACTGACTTTTCCTCTTGTCATTGAGCTCCTAAAAGCAACAAAAAGAATACTCAGAATTTGACTAGACAACAGTATTTTCTGGTAAGTTTGGGGGTAAAGTACAAGGTCAAGGTCATTGTACAAATCTATGCACATTCTTATTGAAGTTATTTATATATTTGTGAAAGGTTGTGTTTCTGGATTTCTTTAAGCATCTTTTCTTCACTAGATCTAGATCATCTGAGGGATTTGACTGAATCGAGATGCTGCTGATCATTGAAGCTCTTCTTCTCATTTTAGCTGCTCTAGGACAGGTAAGCTTGTGTTCTAGTTTGAATATTACAGACATGAATTCTGATGATGTGATCATTATGATTTCTGTTGCTGCAGGATCACAGCGCTGCTGTTGAAGAAGGACAGATATTTCCATTGGATATGGCACCGGATTCTGTCGATGATCAATATAAGGGCTGCACAGGAAAAATGGAAAATTTGGTAAATACAAAATATCTGAAGGAGGAACTTGATAACTCAAACGATTTTAGAAATGCTTGGAAACTTAGTAAAAAGAATATTTCATTTTTGAACATTGTCAGCAAATTAAAAAGAGAACATAAAATTGCCATCTATGTGTACACTGACCCAACTTTTAAAATATATCCTAAATTCAACAATGACACCCGTAATGGCAAACAAAACTACACAGAGAAGACATACAAATGGTTTTCACTTCAATTTTTTTTAACAGATGCGATACAGATTCTAAAGAAAAAACAAAATAGATGCTTTGACACTTTCCGTGGTACAAATGTTCAATTTAATGGTATTGTTTCTACAGAAATTCGTTTAGGCTCATTTACATCCTCCTCTCTTTATAATTTAACAGCAAAAGGATTTGGAAATGTATCTTGTTTTGAAATCTACACTTGTGAAGGTGCTAATGTGACAAAATACTCAAGGCTTCCTCATGAGACAGAGGTACTGATTCCTCCATATGAGACGTTTAAAATCACTGCTGTCAAAACAAGAGGTGAGCAGAAAAATCTCTGGTGTGACACTGTGTTCACTTTGAAGAGCACTGGAACAAGAAGTGACCTGAACTGTACTCTATTCAAAAATCATCCAAGACTAAAACAAAGTACTATGCACTGAACATAGAACAAGAATAATTATGCACTTTTATTATTCTTATTTCTTTTGATTATTTTAATTTCTTCTAAAGCACTTTGAATTACCATTGTGTATAAAATGTGCTATATAAATAAACTTGCCTTGCCTTAAACAATGTGCTTTGAATTTACACAATATGTACATCAGTTTTTTGTTACCAAATATAAACATCTCTGGAATAAACATATCTGGAAAAAAACATATCTGAAAAGGCTCCGAAAAAAACAAGTTACCTGAACTCTACAGCATCGAACAGTGGAAATCAAAATGCTTTCTTCAAAGTTTACTAATTTTAACATTATTTTGTAATTTGTTAACCAGTTTACCAGTTAATCTGTATACTGCATGTCTCTTGTTGTTATTGAACATTGATTGTCTTGTTTTATTGAATCATGGCATTTGTCTGATTGTATGTCTTCACAGGTAAAATTAGAGTGCTGAATTATTATATTTTAAGATTCAGATTCAACTTCTGTCAGCTAAATAAATCTCTCAAAGCATCATCATTTCTCTCATTTCTCTTTGATAAACAAAACATTTTGTGATTTCATGTTACGGTGGGAACATCAAAGTGATCAGCTACTTTTCCAACTGGAAAAATTGTGAAAAATTATGATTCACAACATTATCCTGTGATGAAACCTTGTGGTGGATAATCTCTAACACACTACACAAGATTTTAGCATGCTGCTAGCATGGATTAACATTTTGTTAGCATGAATTAGTGTGTTGCTAGCATGATGTAGCATTTTGTTAGCTTGAATTAACACGTTGCTAGCATAATTTAACATGTTTTAGCATGAATTGGCATGTAACCATGATATTAAATATGAATATTAAAATATTTGTATTAAATATAAAAAATACATAAACGAAAATAATGATAAAATAAACTGTAACTGTGTTAAAAAACAGTCAGCTTAAGGTATAGCTACAAGTATTAAATGTGGTTAAATGTCAAAATAACTCAAATATTATACACTAGAGTTCTGTGGATGAGGGTAAATGAAGCATGATTTTCTGTGACGTCACAATCGTGGTCTATGGCTATGGCATTGTGGTCTATGGCGCTGCCTAAAGTGTACATGTTGAGTAGGCTCGCATCCTCAGTCAAAATCGAGGGGTCGAGGGTCCGTTCAAATAAACTTCCTTCGTCTACTTGACGAAGTTGAACACACTTCAAAATGGTGGTGGGGATTCCCCTGAGTCTGGCTGAAACCGATAGAAAGGCAACAGTAACTCAAATAACTGAACACACAACATGTCCAACCTTGAAGCAAATGGGCTACAGCATCAGAAGACCACACCGGGTCAGATAAGAACAAGTCTGATGAGTTTTCATTTGACATTCAGATGGTAAGGTCAGAATTTGGCATAAACAGCATGAAACCAAGAATCCATCCTGCCTTGTATCAATGGTCCGGGCTGTTAGTGGTAGTGTAATGGTGTAGAGGTTATTTTATTGCCACACCTTGGGCCACTTAGTACCAACTGAGCATTGTTTAAACACCACAGCCTACCTGAATATTTGCTGACCATGTCCATCTCTTGATGACCACAGTGCCCATCTTCTGATGTCTACTTCCAGCAGGATAACACACACGTCATAAAGCTCAAAACACCTCAAACTGGTTTCTTGAACATGACAATGAGTCTACTAAACTCAAACGGCCTCCAAAGTCACCAGATCTCAATCCAATACAGCAGTTTTGGGATGTCCTGGAACGGGAGATTCACATCATGGATGAGCACACGATAAATCTGCAGCAACTGTGTGATGCTAATATGTCAAAATGAATCAAAATATCTGAGGAATGTTGCCAGCACCTTGTTGAATCTATGCCACAAAGAATTAAGGAAGTTCTGAAGGCAGAAAGGAGTCCAGCAAGGTAATAAAGTGGCCAGTAAGTGTATTTCACGAGTTGCAACCTCCTTCAGCTCACCTGACTGCTGTCTCCTGCTGTCCTGGTTCAGTGTGTTTGATTGAATTGGACCTGAACTCTGCAGGACAGTGGGTCACCATGGAACAGGGATGAAGACCTCAGTTTCAAGTGTTTACATGTGTTTTGCATGAAATTCATAATCTTATACAACTTTTAAAAAAATTAATTGTAAGGCCTTTTTTATGAGGTAGAGACAATGGAGATGAAACCGGAATTGACAGGGGGGACGAGTTGGAGGATGGAACCGGGAATTATTTATTTTATATATATATATATTTTTTTAATTCAGAATGTCTTCCAACTCTACCTTTCATAGAGTCAGAACATTTCAAAGTACAGCTTAGGTGTTAAAGTTTTTTTTTTTTGCCTTTGTCCAGTGTGAAACCACACGTAGACCTTCACAAGGGTTGCGTTATAATGAGCTCAACAGTTTAGTTGAGCTAAATGCATCAAGATCACACCTCAGCTATTATCTCTCATAAAAGACACACACACAAACACACACACACACACACACTATAAGCAATATAAAAAGCAACTTCAACCACCTCATCTGTTTGTTTGAAGAGTCGATGTCCTCTGACTGTGAGTGACTGACTTTTCCTCTTGTCATTGAGCTCCTAAAAGCAACAAAAAGAATACTCAGAATTTGACAAAACCAGACAACAGTATTTTCGGGTAAGTTTGGGGGTAAAGTACAAGGTCAAGGTCATTGTACAAATCTATGCACATTCTTATTGAAGTTTTATATATACACACACACATATATTTGTGAATGGTTGGTGTGTTTCTGGATTTCTTTAAGCATCTTTTCTTCACTAGATCTATATCATCTGAGGGATTTGACTGAATCAAGATGCTGCTGATCATTGAAGCTCTTCTTCTCATTTTAGCTGCTCTAGGACAGGTAAGCTTGTGTTCTAGCATGAATATTACAGACATGAATACTGATGATGTGATCATTATGATTTCTGTTGCTGCAGGATCACAGCGCTGCTGTTGAAGAAGGACAGATATTTCCATTGGATATGGCACCGGATTCTGTCGATGATCAATATAAGGGCTGCACAGGACAAATGGAAAGATTGGTAAAGAAAAAATATCTGAAGGAGGAACTTTATAACTCAAACGATTTTAGAAATGCTTGGAAACTTAGTAAAAAGAATATTTCATTTTTTTAACATTTTCAGCAAATTAAAAAGAGAACATAAAATTGCCATCTATGTGTACACTCACCCAACTTTTAAAATATATCCTAAATTCAACAATGACACCCGTAATGGCAAACAAAACTACACAGACAAGACATACAAATGGTATTCACTTCAATTTTTGTTAACAGATGCAATACAGATTCTAAAGAAAAAACAAAATAGATGCTTTGATACTTTCCGTGGTACAAATGTTCAATTTAATGGTAATGTTTCTACAGAAATTCGTTTAGGCTCATTTACATCCTCCTCTCTTTATCGTGGAAGAGCACAAGGATTTGGAAGTGTATCTTGTTTTGAAATCCATACTTGTGAAGGTGCTAATGTGACAAAATACTCAAGGCTTTCTTATGAGAGAGAGGTGCTGATTCCTCCATATGAGACGTTTAATATCACTGCTGTCAAAACAAGAGGTGAGCAGAAAAATCTCTGGTGTGACACTGTGTTCACTTTGAAGAGCACTGGAACAAGAAGTGACCTGAACTGTTCTCTATTCAAAAATCATCCAAGACTAAAACAAAGTACTATGCACTGAACATAGAACAAGAATAATTATGCACTTTTATTATTCTTATTTCTTTTGATTATTTTAATTTCTTCTAAAGCACTTTGAATTACCATTGTGTATAAAATGTGCTATTTAAATAAACTTGCCTTGCCTTGAACAACGTGCTTTGAAACACAATATAGTTATGTACATCAGTTTTTTGTTACCAAATATAAACATCTCTGGAATAAACATATCTGGAAAAAAACATATCTGAAAAGGCTCCGAAAAAAACAAGTTACCTGAACTCTACAGCATCGAACAGTGGAAATCAAAATGCTTTCTTCAAAGTTTACTAATTTTAACATTATTTTGTAATTTGTTAACCAGTTTACCAGTTAATCTGTATACTGCATGTCTCTTGTTGTTATTGAACATTGATTGTCTTGTTTTATTGAATCATGGCATTTGTCTGATTGTATGTCTTCACAGGTAAAATTAGAGTGCTGTATTATTATATTTTAAGATTCAGATTCAACTTCTGTCAGCTAAATAAATCTCTCAAAGCATCATCATTTCTCTCATATTTCTCTTTGATAAACAAAACATTTTGTGATTTCATGTTACGGTGGGAACATCAAAGTGATCAACTACTTTTCTAACTGGAAAAATTGTGAAAAATTATGATTCACAACATTATCCTGTGATGAAACCTTGTGGTGGATAATCTCTAACACGCTACACAAGATTTTAGCATGTTGCTAGCATGGATTAACATTTTGTTAGCATGAATTAGCGTGTTGCTAGCATGATGTAGCATTTTGTTAGCTTGAATTAACACGTTGCTAGCATAATTTAACATGTTTTAGCATGAATTGGCATGTAACCATGATATTAAATATGAATATTAAAATATTTGTATTAAATATAAAAAATACATAAACGAAAATAATGATAAAATATACTGTAACTGTGTTAAAAAACAGTCAGCTTAAGGTATAGCTACAAGTATTAAATGTGGTTAAATGTCAAAATAACTCAAATATTATACACTAGAGTTGTGTGGGGTGAGGGTAAATGAAGCATGATTTTCTGTGACATCACAATCATGCTGCATTGTGGTCTATGGCGCTGCCTAAAGTGTACATGTTGAGTAGAATCGCATCCTCAGTCAAAATCGAGGGGTCGAGGGTCCGTTCAAATAAACTTCCTTCGTCTACTTGACGAAGTTGAACAGACTTCAAAATGGTGGTGGGGATTCCCCTGAGTCTGGCTGAACCGATACACTCAAAAAAATAAATTGTTGAATGAACATGATTTAATCGTATCACCCATTATGCATCTAAGCAAGATTTGAATATTTAATTTGAACACAATATTGGTTTGTAAATTGAACATGATTGTAATATGTCAATGCAACTTCTTTGCAACTAATTGAATCAACATGTTTGTATTGTGTTAGACTAATCAAATGTATTCTCATTCACTCAAAGCACAGGAAAGCAGAATCACCAAAGGAGAAAATCAAATTTTTAAGTTACCATTATGGAGATCAGTATGTGTTTTAGTTGGGCTCTTCACCCTTAAATTATTAACTAAATTTTGTTTGACTGCTGTACAAAAGTTATAACAGCCAGATGAACAAATAGGAACGGTGATCTGATGGTGTTGGTTGTGTATTAACATAACCATTATTTCACAATCATTTAACCTGATTCACTGAACTCTTAAGAGTCCAATTTATGAGTTAGGTTTAATTTATTAATTTTAGCTGCATAATAATTTTAGCCTTTTCAATGAAATAAAACGATCAAATCAATACAAATAAAAATATATATATACACATTTTTTTTTTGGGCACACAGACATCAAGAATCAGTGTATGAATCTCAACAATGGTGACATTTATAAAGCATGTTGCAGTGCATTCTGTGTTGCACCAATCAAAACTCATTCATAGCTCCCATCATGCATTGCTGCATGAATAAATAATGAGCTTATGATCAGAGGTGATCTGTTTCTCACCATTGCTGAGATTCATACGTTAAATCTTGATGTCTGTATGTGCCTAAAAAAAATAAATGTGTATATAAATATGTATATATATATATTTTTTTATTGATTTGATCATTTAATTTCATTGATAAGGCTAAACATATTATGCAGCTAATATTAATAAAATAAACCTAAATCATAAATTGGACTCTATATGAGTTCAGTGATTCAGGTTATATGATTGTGAAATAATGGCTATGTTAATACACAACCAACACCATCAGATCACCGTTCCTATTTGTTCATCTGGCTGTTATAACTTATGTACAGCAGCCAAATAAAACTTAAAGTTAATAATTTAAGGGTGAAGAGCCCAACTAAAACACACACTGATCTCCATAATGGCGACTTAAAAATGAGATTTTCTCCTTTGGTGATTCTGCTTTCCTGTGCTTTGAGTGAATGAGAATACATTTGATTAGTCTAACACAATACAAACATGTTGATTCAATTAGTTGCAAAGAAGTTGCATTGACATATTACAATCATGTTCAATTTACAAACCAATATTGTGTTGAAATAAAATATTCAAATCTTGCTTAGATGCATAATGGGTGATACGATTAAATCATGTTCATTCAACAATTTATTTTTTTGAGTGTGAGCATTGTTTAAACACCACAGCCTACCTGAATATTGTTGCTGACCATGTCCATCTCTTGATGACCACAGTGCCCATCTTCTGATGTCTACTTCCAGCAGGATAACACACACGTCACAAAGCTCAAAACACCTCAAACTGGTTTCTTGAACATGACAATGAGTCTACTAAACTCAAACGGCCTCCAAAGTCACCAGATCTCAATCCAATACAGCAGTTTTGGGATGTCCTGGAACGGGAGATTCACATCATGGATGAGCACACGATAAATCTGCAGCAACTGTGTGATGCTAATATGTCAATATGAATCAAAATATCTGAGGAATGTTTCCAGCACCTTGTTGAATCCATGCCACAAAGAATTAAGGAAGTTCTGAAGACAGAAAGGAGTCCAGCGAGGTAATAAAGTGGCCAGTAAGTGTATTTCACGAGTTGCAACCTCCTTCAGCTCACCTGACTGCTGTCTCCTGCTGTCCTGGTTCAGTGTGTTTGATTGAATTGGACCTGAACTCTGCAGGACAGTGGGTCACCATGGAGCAGGGCTGAAGACCTCGGTTTCAAGTGTTTACATGTGTTTTGCAGGAAATTCATAATCTTATACAACTTCTTTAAATATTAATTGTAAGGCCTTTTTTATGAGAGAGAGACAATGGAGATGAAACCGGAATTGACAGGGGGGACAAGTTGGAGGATGATAATTATTTATTTTATATTTATTTTTATTTTGAAATTCAGAATGTCTTCCAACTCTAAATTGCATAGAGTCAGAACTTCTCAAAGAGTTCTCAACTGAGGCGTGAAAGTTTTAGCCTTTGTCCAGTGTGAAACCACACGTAGACCTTCACAAGGGTTGCGTTATGATGAGCTCAACAGTTTAGTTGAGCTAAATGCATCAAGATCACACCTCAGCTATTATCTCTCATAAAAGACACACACACACACACACACACACACACACACACACACACACACACACACACACACACACACACACACACACACACACACACACACACACACACACAATGAGCAATATAAAAAATAACTTCAACCACCTCATCTGTTTGTTTGAAGAGTCGATGTCCTCTGACTGTGCAACCCGATCTCACCAAATGCGTCTATATAGCACGCAGTGTGTTTATCGTGTAATATATACGCGAAAATTAGTTTTTACGTGCATAGTATACGCATGGATAGCACATGTTGGGTTTAGGGTTGGGTAGGGTGCGTGTGTATTATACGCTTGGGTAGGATTAGTGGTGTGGGGTGCGTGTGTATATCACGAAATTAAGTGCGTATCATATGCACGCGCAAAACTGCGTATCATATCCACGTAAAAACTCATTTTCACGTATAAATTGCACGATAAACACACTGCGTGCTATAGAGACGCATTTGGGTGAGAACAGGCTGGACTGTGAGTGACTGACTTTTCCTCTTGTCATTGAGCTCCTAAAAGCAACAAAAAGAATACTCAAGAATTTGACAAAACCAGACAACAGTATTTTCTGGTAAGTTTAGGGGAAAAGTACAAGTAAAGTCAAGGTCATCTATGCACATTCCTATTGTAAGTTTTATATATGCTCCACTGTTTCCTATTCCTGCTGTTAGTCCACCTTTTGAGCACTTGATTGTTTATTGTGTAGGCCCGCTGCCTAGAACAAAATCAGGCAGTATTTATTTGCTCACTGTAATGTGTGCATCGGCTCTGTACCCTGCGGCCTATCCCCTCTGTACGATCACTGCAAAATCAGTGGGGAAGGCCTTGGCTCATTTCCATTTTTGGCATTGCAAAGATTGTGCAAAGTGATCAAGGTTCTAATTTTAGATCTCATTTGTTTTCGCAAGTTTTGAAACTGTTGCACGCAAAGCACAATAAAGCTAGCGCTTATCATGCCCAAAGCCAGGGGGCTTTGGAGCTTTTCCATCAGACGCTGAAGTCTCTACTGCGTGCTTATTGTACAGAGCTGGGGGGGTGATTGGGAGCAGGGATTGCCATGGTTGATGATGTCAGCGCGTGAGGTAAGCCAACAGTACTGGTTTCAGTCCCAATGATTTGGTGTTTGGGGACACCGTTCGGGGACCACTGGCTGTGCTCTGTGATAACTGGACTGAAGGTACACCACCTCAGAAGTTATGTGAATGACTTTAAACGCAGATTGTATGAAGCAAGATGGCAAGATAACAATTGCATTCTTCGCAGAGACATATTAAGTCTGGCGTGAGACTGTGTTTGTGTTGAATAGCACTGGAAAAACAAGTGACCTGAACTGCGCTTTGTTTAAAGGGCACCTATTATGGAATTTTGAAATGTACCTTTCATGTAGTGTGTAACATAGATCTAAGTGAACAAAAACATCCTGCAAAGTTTGAAATATGAAAGTGCACCGTATATAAAGTTATTGTCTTTCAAAAGTGAGAGTCGACTCTGAGTCATTTTTATGAATCGTTAGAAGACCGAAGCTTTTTCTCTGACTAGATGACGTCAACTTGTCAAGTTATTTGAATACGATACGCCCACTTATTGCGCTCCAAGGCCAGGGGAAAATATCATGGCGACGAGACACACTGTGTTCTGAAGTGCGGCTCAAAAGCAAACTTTTTTCATCTGCCCAAGGAGGAGAATTTGAAGACTAAGTGGCTACAATTCACTATACCACAGAAGTATAGTCCGAGCCTTGTGCTTTGTTCGCGTCATTTTGAAGACGATTGCTTTTTAAATGCAATCAAACTTGGATTCGCGAGCTGGCTGATATTGAAGGAAGGTTCATTTCTAAGTGTATTTGCATCAGCTTCCTCCTCCGTATCACAACCTGTAAGTGTTATTAATAATTTTTGCTTTTATATTTTATGTAGCATGCTTAATAATTATTTTGTTTGTTGTGTAAGCACCGTTTAGCTTCTAGGTCTTCAATGACAATTGTATTGAGATATGTGAAGTGTTTGTCGTTGTTTTCGGAGTTGTCTAAAGAATAGAGTAATAACTGTAACGTAACTGCATTTTTTTTTTTGTAAAAACGTTATGTTTATGCATCGGGCTAACGCAAACAAAGACTGATTGTGCTTTTACAATATGAACTCTGGGCTATGCTCGCTAACATAACATTAAATGATTTATCTTATTTTTCGTTTTTTACTACAAACTATAAAGCAGTGGACTATAATCATTATTATAATACAATTTAATTGATAAAAGCATCATTGTACTCCGTGTTAAAAATAAGTATTATCTCTGTAAACACTGCTGGGTCATCTGACCAATCAACGCAGATTAGCGTCGCGCAAAGGAGGGGTTTGAAAAACGAGTCGTTAAACGAATCATTTGGGAGTCGGTGAGCAAATCAGGTAAAAATAAATGCATATTATACGACAACAAAAGTGTTTTTTGACATTGCATGCACGTAAAACTGTTGTTGGGGACTCCCTAAACAACATTAGGAACATTTTAAATGTCATAATAGGTGCCCTTTAACAGTGGAAACCATGCTTCTTTCTTCTAATTTTGCTAATTTTATTTTGTGTTTATCTGCTAATCAGTTAACTTGTAAATTTTACATGCATCTCGTTGTTACTGATCTTTGTATTTCACGTATCTGAACATTTTGATACTATTTAATGATAGGGAAAAATAAGCTTTTATTTAAAATGAATCAGATCTTTTTGGTTTTATCGATTGTGTAAATACTCTATTAATTTTACACGTGGTCATTTTATATTTTGTTTGAATGTTTAAAACATTCTAATTTAATAATAATAAAAAACAAGACAAACTAAAATATTGTGACAATTAAGCCATTGGTTTATATCAGTAGTAAAAACAAACTCACAAAAAACACTAAGTCAGCTAAAACAATGCAGGTAAATAGATGAACACACACAACCCAGAAGACAAACAGACACGAATGAATGCTGAAAAATGCATGTGATAATAATTTCTGAACATAAAGATATTCCATCTTGCTGTGCACACATCAGTACTCACCAGCCACTTCATAGGTACACTGATCATTAACGCAAATAGCTAATCAGACAATCAGATATATATACAAATATACTAAAAATGTTTTTGAACTACATTTATTTTATGCTATGTATCCAACAAATACATTACATATTTATGTAAGCGGCACCCCCCTTTTTTTAAATAGACTTGAAAATGCACATTTCAAACTTAAATGGTTGTAATTCAAGAATGCTTTGTAATATAGATGTAAGATTGGTCTTGTTTTAAACAAGACATTTGGCAGATTTTTGAAATCTGAATTTATTGAAGTGAAGTGAAATTAATTAAGAACTTAATTAAGAAAGTTAAACAGAAAAAAATATATAGAAGTTTGAGTTTATGAAAATGTAATTATTTATAAAATATAAATAATTTAAAATTTTAGGTTGATATCTCAAAAAATAAGCTTTCATTAAGATTTTGTTTGGGCGCAGTACCAAACTTTTTCACTAGTTGACATTACTGTCCGTATAAGGGTGCCTCCATTTCCATATGTTGTTTGCTTGATCTGAACCATTATTTTTTACATTTTCATACAATTTATGAAGTAGACATCCTATTCAGAAGTAGTATTGGAAGTTTGGCAGATTTTGAAATGAATTCAACCTCTAAGAAACACAAAACGAACACCTTTGTGCATTATAGCTTGCTGCCACATCACAAATGGTGAATCTATAAATTTAAAACATTTTCAAAAAAAAAAAAATTCTAAAAGAATTGAATGGATGCTATCTTTTAAATTCTTGGCATGAAAACAAACTGAGGTTTCTACCATTCTTTCATGATTTTTCATGTTCATCACTATTTCAAAATAAAGGTCTGAACACGCCTTAGGAGTATGAAAATATTCTTGTTGCAAATTGATAAATTACGGCTCCTCTGTAATTTATTTTGAACATCAGTCATCAAATATGAACACTAGAGATTGTAAGCTTTCAAATTATATATAGTTTGTCATGATATAGTTTAGGTTTACTATAGGACATTACTGTTTTAAATATGTAATGGCTGTGGCCAATATAAGGCCACAAAATAATAACACCACAATATAAGGGGTTAATATAAATACCCTGCAAATGTACTGCTAAATTGGAACACAAATTTTGTGCTTAATGCACTTTAGTTATCTGGAAATAGTGCTGAGGTTCACCTAAAGATAAACTTAAGTATCTTTGATTGCACTAAAATGGAACTATTGCTAGTATACTTTAGGTACACTTTAAATATATTGAATTCAAATTATACAGTGATCATCATACTATCCTTACTAATATTGATATTAATCAATATCGATATTGATTTTTTTTTTTTTTTTAATGACTTACAATTTCTGAAACCATGCATGGCTTCATTTCTTAAAAGTCTACACAGAAAACCACAAAACACACACAACATGCGAAACATCAGACATATCTTGCAAATACAAACACTTCATTCAAAAATATTTTAACTCTTCCAAAAATGTTGTTTTTGCGCAGTAACTCTACACACAAACATCAAATGATTAGCCACATACACACCAAACTGCACACGGATGTGACAAATGTAAACACGACTATCTTCTGTCTTTTGCTCGTTCAGTCTGGGAGGGTACAGGGGTGTGTCACATGTACATATATGCACAAAACCACATACAGTATGTTTGCATAACTGATGATTTTTACACAGATATGATATACTGAATCAATACTGAACTGACGTGAGCTGAATATTGACACTATTCCCAGACAGCAAGGCAACATTGAATAATTGATTTTCCATCTGAATCATCATTATGGTTGATATTGAAGTTTCAATGCAAAATAATCGTTGAATCACCATTACCTAATCGATGAAACCTGACATTATTAATGTTGATTGCAACATTATTGGAATAACATTGATCTATAGTTATCTTTATGATTGATTAAGCATTGATATTTGGTTTACCGGGCGATTGCCAATGTGTTGAAAAGTCATTGATTTAGAGTTAAACTGGGAAACGACCTGTTGTTGAAAAATCATCTACATAGTTGACCGGGAAATATGATTGAAAATGCATCGATATTTAGTTGACAGGGAAATATGATTGAAAATGCATTGATATATAGTTGAACGGGAAATATGATTGAAAAACCACCGATTTTTGGTTGACTGGGAGATCAACGGGTGGTTGACCAAACGTACTGCACCGGACACAGCTCATTTCTGGACCCTTGGGACCCATACAATCAGGTAAGCTTGCTTATTGAATGAATTGTACCAAATAAAAATAATGGTTAGTGTAGTAACCGACGTGGTGCTGCAGTCATTGAAATAGATTTTGTTAAACCAATGTCAAAATCTTTCAAAGTTTATGTAACTTCGTGCTGATGGCTATCGTGGTTCACTTCCAACAGGTTAAAAAGTTAGCAAAACCTCAGAGTCCAGTCTATTTTTTTGATAGCTAGCTCGAAATACATGTGTGTACCAATTGCTAAGTAGGCAGATACATTAGGTGAGGATGTACAGTATGTTGTGAAATCTACTTACACAGCACCGCTATTTACTCTGACTGCCGGTGAACACCAGCACCAACGCCAGATAGTGCTGAACCTATAACCTAGTGCTACCCGCAGATGTGACCGCGGCGGGCCAGAATTGACCGTTCGCAAAGACCCTTCCCCTTTAGTTACTGTTGCTATGTCCGACAAGCCACGCCACTCTCACGCCACACCATGTTCTCACGCAGTGAAAAATATATCGCGGAAGAGAGGACACTGACAACGCGCTGACAGACAGGACAGACCAGGTTAATTTTTATATCAAACAAAGTCTCAACTTTCATATTTGGTCATTTTTAAAGACATTTAAACAATAAATACAGTTTTGTGGCTCTTTAATGTGTCTGACTGATTGCTGTAGACCCTCAGTTAAAGCTGCTTGTAAATAATCTCTTCCTTAGTTAATTTATAGCATCAAATAAACATGAATGAACATAAGGAATGTTTTAAGTTTTAACCGCGGAAAGACATCAGTTCACTCCTGAATTGGTCCACAAAAAATTGGTCTTTGCGATGAATAAATGTACCACTGTAGCATGCGTGCGATACAGTTCATAACTCCATTACTTGTGTTTTTTTCAGACATGATAACAGTCGTGTTATACTTGTGCTTAGGAGTATGCGCCATCATGCGATATTACGATTTTTGATTGTAAATTAAAATGTCGATCAGCTTTTGAAGAAATATGGTAGTATATCATGCTACAGCGGACATTCTATCAGCTGCAGTTTTGTCTACTCCGTCCCAACACTGTACAAGTCGACGTACATTCACATCACACGTTAACGCAGCGGTAGAGTTACACTTACAGGACACGGCACTTATTCACAATCACAAAAGTGTATTATTTGCTCGTTAAAGCTTTGCCGGTTAGACATTTCATTGGCGTTCTTTTCTGACATGATGCACTTTTTCTGAGCGGGTAGCCTAGGCCCGAAGCACGCACTGTCAAACAGCACCTGCATAACTGGACTTTATCTTTCGCTTCTGATTGTGCTAATACTGCCAAATATGTGGGTGTTCTGTTTAACTTAAAGGCTATTTTTTGCATTGTGCTTGTATTTTCTGTTTTAGATGCTATTACAGAGCAGATGGGGATGGCGTCACCCAATTTACTTTTTCCCAGGCTGTGCAAAAGTGGCTGCGCTACGCACCAGACAGGGCAGGACTGGACGACAAGATGTCAGAGAACCAACTGTAAATAGGCTAAAGAGGACAATATAATGAAATAAGATATAGGCTAATAAAATTAATTTGGTTTTACCTTAAATATTGTGGTGTGGTCAGTGTTGCTAGGCTATAGGCATACAAGCTTTCAAATGTTACATCACTTTTTAACATCCTGGCTGTAGATAAAGCGGGATATTCATTATAGGCTATTTAATTTAGGGCATTACATTTTCATATGCCTAGCAATCTTTTTCTATGGCTTAACAACGATAAAGGTTGTTTCAATATTAAAACAGGGTGCAAAATGATGTAGAATCATCATCAGGGATGTTGATTCAATGACTTAATGTTGACAACGGAATGTTGATTTAACATAGTTTCAATGACTGTTTGCTATCTGGGTTGGCTTGTTAGAGTCTGTTGTGAAGCTGCAAAACAATGTATTGTATATTATATGCGTGCGTGCGTGTGTGTGTGTGTGTGTGTGTGTGTGTGTGCGTGTGCGTGCGTGTGCATGTGTGTAAACTATATATTAAACATAAATTCAAGGGAGTAAAAATTATTTATTTATTTATCTAAACACTGAGTTTTGATATCTATGTGATCAAATTACTTGCAAGTGTTTTGCAGACTTGAAGATTCGGTATATGAGTGAATGGTTTGAGCCTCTATTTCCACTTTTAAGGTGATGATACCCAGGGCAACTTTTTGAGCAATGCTGCTGGGCAATCTTGCTGAGCGATTGTTGCTTGGGCACTTTCCCATTGAAAATGAGCAATACATTTCTATCTGGATAATTTAGATCGGTCATGGGCCCTGTGTCTCATCTGGTTGCCCGTTGATGGCAACATTGCCCAGCAACATTGTTCAAAAAGTTGCCCTGTGTATCATCACATTCTGTGTCTCAGCCATTTGAAAAAAAAAAAAAAAAAACTGTAAGAAATGTGCATTGGGCAATAAAGAAGTACTCCAAATAAAGTTGAATTATAATATTTATATTAGTAAGCCTCAAGCAATATATCAGTAAATATGGTAATGGGTTTGTATGTACTTAGTATGAAATACTTTAAATACTGTACATTTTGGCATAGGTTTTTTTCACTATAGGGCAGACTCTGCATTCATTGCCTCTGACATGTTTTTAAAAAATCCAAAGCTACCAAAACTCATAATTACAAGTTGTGCTGACGTCATGTACATTTTATCTCATAAATACATTATTTCTGACATGACTTGAAAACACTGTAACTGCCGAAGCTAAACCTTGTCCCCCATTGGGGATGCCTCAACATCCTACCATTGGTTGAACCAGAAGTTTCCATTACCGCTAGAACTGCTATTCTTGATCTATGTTTCGAACACACCATAAAGCCAATGCTATCACATTCAAGAACAATCGGTTTTGCTGTAGCTACTTTTGCTACACAACCGAACTCGCTAGAGTGCACACTATTGGGAATCTGTATTGCTCTAGACAGAGTCTCAAATCTGAGAATAATGAAATTATTTTTTAGATGTTTAGACTTTCTTTTTGTGCAAACCAAAGAACATGTGAGGTATGAACTGAAACATATAGTTTCTGCTAACAGGTGCTGTAAGAGCCTAAAGCGCAAATGTAAAAATTACAATTTGCAAATACAATTATTTAATTTGTTAAATATTTAAGTACTAATTCAGTAACTGATTTTTTGTTGAATCCTCATGAGGGGTTAGGATTAGGGGTGTGTCAGGGATGTACAGAGGACCCAAAAGCAGAGGTGAAATGCAATAGAGTTTATTCTCTGAAAACTGTAACAAAGGAGACTGACGTCAAGGAGGACGCAGATCTGAAGTCAACACAAAACAATGGGGCTTGGCAGGTGAACTGCAGGTGCGGAGAATCCAGCGCAGGAGGAAACAGCGAGTGGCAACAGAGCATAGTCCCTGGCCAATGAGGGCCACAAACAGCAGGTTAACAGGGCAGAGAACAATGTTAATGTTCCAGCAAAATAACTATATTAAAAATATTTAAAATAAAAATCTATGACCAAAGTATTAGACACTGATTAAGTTCAGGGATTCAGGCAATTACGTGACGATGACTTTGTATTACACCAGTAAACATGCGTCGGTGTACAAAGTCAATTGAGCTGAGTGCAAGATAGGGCCCCATAAGTCTGAGTGGACATCCATGACATGCGGAGTCCCTCAAGGCTCAATTATTGTGCCACTCCTATTCAACCTGTACATGCTTCCATTGAGCCAAATAATGAGAAAGAACCAAATTGCAAACCACAGCTATGACACACAGATCTATTTAGCCCTATTGCCTAACAATTACAGTCCCATTGACTCCCTGTGCTAATGCATTGATGAAGTAAACAGTTGGATGTGCCAAAACTTTCTTTAGTTAAACAAAGACAAAACTGAAGTCATCGCGTTTGGAAACAAAGACGAAGTTCTCAAGGTGAATGCATACCTTCACTCTAGGGGTAAAACTACTAAAAATCAAGTCAGGGATCATGGTGTGACTCTAGAGTTAGACCTTAGTTTCAGTAGTCACGTCATGGTCATGTTGCTCTTTTTAAATTAGTTGTTTCAATTCCATTTTGCTGGTGAAGTCAGGGTGCATTTTTTTCTAGGCTACATCGCAATTTCCTCCCCATCATCATTTATATAGGTGAAAATCCCGTGGTAGACTGGGGTGTAATACTATAACTAAATTATCTATGCAACTTGGTCTCAATAGTGTTCCCAGAACTTTTTTTCATGAGGTCCTTAAAAGTTTGGACTGCCCGCTCAGGAAGACCATTAGATGATGGATGATAAGGGGCAGAAGTGACATGCGTTATTCCATTCCTAGACATAAATTATTTGCTCACTTCACTTACAAAACACTGAGCTATCAGACACAGGAATGCCATGGGTACTGAAACTCTTTCTGAGGCACTCAAGAGTAGTCACTGTTGTTGCTGAATTTACTAGATACGCCTCAATCCACTCAGAATGGGCATCAACTAAGATTAAAAACATCTTCCCCAGGAATGGACCTGCATAGTCCATATGCACTCTTCTCCATGGCTGTTGTAGCCACTCCCACGGATTAAGTGGTGCACCAACAGAGGCTTTTCTCTGTACTTGACACACAGTACAATCTATTACTCGGGCCTCAATGTCAGTATCTAAATTTGGCCACCACAGGTAACTCCTGGCCAGGCCTTTCATCCTCGACATAACTGGGTGAGACTGATGTTGCTGTTACAGCAACCCTGAACGTCCTTGCTCTGGAATGATAATGTGGGCTCCCCACAGCACACACCCGTCTTGAACACTGAGCTCTTGTTGTCTCCGTTTAAGGTGCAAATTAATTTGTGTTACTGTGATCAGGCCAACCATCAAGCACATCCACACGCACTCTAGAGAGGACAGGATCTCAAGTTGTTCAGTGCTTGATTTGCTCTGATGTTGTCAAAGGACTAACAACGCTGTCCAACATCAGGACATAATTCTCCTTCGAGATTTTTTTTTTTTTACATTTATTTATTAAATAAATCACCTATATTTAAAGCAGTACCATCTGTCTGTTGTGTTTTTAAATATTTTAATGACTTCCTCACAATTAATTGTAATATATCGCTCGATGGAGAGCAGCCTGGATGAATACCAGTGGCATCCACTTTGTGTCCCAGAGCATGAAATAATTATTTACTATTATTACTTCCTTTTTCAAGAATTTACACTTTACCCCCCGCGTAGATTACGGGTCTACTCTGCAATATAGATTCTGTGACTGGGATCTTGCGTTTGCCGAGGCAGCGTATAGATTAAAGGTCTGCATTGCAATACAGAATCTATAGGGGCTCGGATCTCGTGTTTGCCGAGGCAACGCGTAGATTACAGGTCTACTCTGCAATAAAGATTCTGTGACTGGGATCTCGCGTTTGCAGAGGCAGCGCGTAAATAAAAGGTATGCATTGCAATACAGAATCTAGTGGCTCGGATCTCGCGTTTGCTGAGGCAGCGAGTAGATTACAGGTCTACTTTGCAAAAAAAATTATGTGACTGGGATCTCGCGTTTGCTGAGGCAGCGCGTGGATTAAAGGTCTGCATTGCAATACAGAATCTATAAGGCCTCGGATCTCGTGTCTGTTTGGCCTAGCCTCTCCCCTCGCACATTTACCAAATGCATGGATGCAGCTCTAGCACCGCTGAGGCTTCAGGGTTGTAGATTTGAAAAATCATGCTTCCCCCATAATTTGTTGAATCACAGAAGCTACACCTGATATTTTGCCAAGAGATGTATTATTTAAACATGTGTCATGTGTCAGACAAAGAGAAACACAGGCATATAAGAATAAGGCTACACGAGAGGAGGTCTTCATTCTAAATTTCTCAATTTCCCATTATTCTATCTTCTCACCCCATCATACTGTAAATGGTTCCTGGGTTTCTCCTTCCTTACCCCATAATCTCTATGTCTCCTCCTTCCTCTCACCCCCTCATCATGCCTTAATGTTTATCTGAGGTGGTAAAGTAAGATAGAGCTTATATACATCACAGACAGACTTACAACTTCCTTGTAAGGTAACAAAACATGTTGCTTTGAGCTTCTTAAAATTGAAACGTATATGTCATATGTACACGTCATGCTTAAACATGTCACAATCCACTTCCATATTAAGAACTATCCTTGTTGTTTACATTAGTGATATACTTGCATCAGTGGAAACATTCCTTTCCCTGTAAAGAACATGTTACATCGCACACATACCTCTAAGCAAAATATAGCTCTACCAGCTCTCTGCTCAGCACACATGTACAAACAAAGTCTGACTTCACAAAATATATTATGAAATGATAAAGAAAACTAATAAAGAAAATAATTTTAAAAAGAACATTAAACAGTACATTTTTCAGTCTTCAAGGGTGACTGATTTTGGCCCTGTCACAAGAGCTGGCAGTTCGACATCGAGATGTCATCCTTGCCCACATCCAGAGCCTGGGGTTGAGACTCAACACGACAAAGAGCATGTTGGCACCAGATCCACGTTCCTGGGAGAAGTGCGGGACTCGGTCACGATGCGGGCATAATTGTCTCCTGCACGGATCGAGTCCATCCTGGCCACGGTGACCACACAGCAAAAACTCCAGTGTTAAATTAACCTGTTAGCCTTCAGCGCCACTTTTGAAAAATCCCCAGAAATTGCATACCCAACCTAAAAAAGATTCAATTCATTGACCCTTCGTCCTAAAAGCTCAAGTATGGTCTCATTTGAAAGCTGACACCTGGCACTTTATTGGAAATGTAGAATGAATTATTGTCATAATGAAAAAAAAATTATGAATAGCTTCAAAGTTGTGTAAGTTATTAGAAATTTATTTTTATGAAACATCTTCATGAAAATTAAATTGAAGTTGGCCCGTCAGCACTCTAGAAATGCACTCCAGCTAAAGACACATGTCTGACCATGTTATATTTAAAATTTGAAGGTGATAAGTCTAAAACTCTGTATTTTGTTAAATGTTTTTCAAGATCATCTCAAATGACTTTATTTTGAATTGACTCTAAAATGCAAACTTGTGTTTATTGTCATCTATTAGCATCTATTCAGTCTATTGTCTCTATTGTTTTGTGGTGCAAACGAGCCCCATTCAGTGTCACTCTCTCCTGCTCACATTTACACCTTTCCAGCCGACTTATGGCCATAAATATTATTTTCCTTTGTCTCCATTATAATCGCTAACGACTGGCTAATCACGGTGTTTCACCCCCTAATTTCTTTCATAATCTTCACTTCACATTTGAAACTGTATCAAATGCCTTTCTCAAATAAAGAAATATTTCAGTAAGCATTCCGATTTAGAAAAAAAAATCATAAAAAATAACAGCTAGATGGCAGGTGCAACTAGAGAGCTAGCTAGCATGTTAGCTTAGCACACCATCAATACACGACAATTTATGAGATTAAAACCCTGTTTTATGCTCCAAACTTACTTTATAGCGCAAGTCGAGTGTTTTAAATAATCTTCTATGAGCTTATTTGGCTTCAGAAAAGAAAATCAGACAGAAAATAAATGAGTTTATGGTATTCTGCATGTTTGTAAAGTCTATATCGATTAGCATTGCATTATACATATAATCTATTATTATAAAAATACCTGACATGGCTCGAAGAACACAGGTAAATCAAATATCATTGCAATCATGTTTATTGTCTTCAAAACATCTTTATCTGCATGTTATAGCGATCTCTGAAAGCTAACGTTAGCTGTGTTTATGTCAGTGACGTCCTGGAAGGTCACAGGTTATTGTTCTTCTTCGTGAGCTCCCATATTTGGAAAAAACTGTGCATAGAGCGCCCTCATTCTGCTGTATGGATTGAAAACACAGTACATCAGAGTATCCAGCGCTCTTTATGTATACATCGACGCATTTGGATATAAATTCAATAAATATTATTCCTGTCTATAGAAATATGATGTAAACCTATGATAATATATCAATATTTCTCCAAATCTGCACATTTTTGAGCCAAAAGCCCTGAGGAACGTTGTTTTGTCACGCGTTCTCAAGACAACAGCACCGGAGTTTTTTTCTGAATGGAGCAGCTGACGCTCATAATTCATATTAAAGGTATCGACTCATTTTTTCATTACATAAATCCTGACACAAATTAAGACATAACTGTCACTATAAGTTTCTCAGAATACAATAGTGGTCAAATACTGAAACGTGAGACTTATATATTTTTAATGATGTATAGTTTGTCAAGGTAATAACATTAAATCTGATAGTAACTTTGAACTATTTAAAAAAAAAAACGCTTCAGAGCGTCCTCGCTCTGGTGAAGGCTAACAGGTTAACACTCCTGGGTGTTTATATGAGTCCACACTCAAGAGTGTAAAGTGTTAAAATATGAGTGTTAAATGAACACTCAAGAGTGTTAAAGTTAATGAGATAATTAAGTTAATAATTGAGTGATGATTGAGCATTAGTGATGAACACCTGATGATAACAAGCAGAATCACTGAAGGAGAAAATCTCAAATTGTAAGCCACCATTATGGAGATCAATGTTTGCTTTAGTTGGGCTCTTGACCCTTATATTATTTACTTAGAATTTTGTCTGCCTGCTGTTATTTATTTATAACAGACAGATGAACAAAGAGAAAATGTGATCTGTTGGTTATGTTGTGACAATCATAATTTAAGCTTGATCACTGAACCCTTATTTCTGACTTAGATATAAGTTGTTAATTACAGCATAACTGTGATTCTACATAAATATCCAGAATTTTTGATAAATAAATATGGAATACATTTTTTTTAAGATTTTTTGAAAAAAAAAAATCTTTATTTTAGGCACACACAGATATCAAGATTCAGTCTATGCATCTCAACAATGGTGATGAGCAAAATATTCAATTAGGAAAATGAAATTACTTCATATAATTTGTTCATTCCGCAATGCATGATGGGAGCCATTAATGAGTTGATTGGTGGCAGCCGCTGCAACATGCTTTATTATTGTCACCATTGTTGAGATTCACAGGCTGATTATTGATGTCTGTGTTTCTAAAAAAAATATTTAAAAGTCTCTTGATCAGAACAGTGTTTATTAAATATTTTGGATTATAATAAAAATACTGAAAATCATACGGTTTAGTATCAGAGAGTTGCTTTATGAACAAGTTAAACCAAACTATGTAAATAAGTTTTGTTGATTTCAGATTACAATATGATTGTCAAAACATGACCAACACCATCAGATCACATTTTCTCTTTGTTCATCTGACTGTTAATAATCAGTAACAGCAGACAAGCAAAATCTAAAGTTAATAATATAAGGGTGAAGAGCCCAACTAAAGCAAACACTGATCTCCATAACGGTGACTTACAATTTGTGATTTTCTCCTTCAGTGATTCTGCTTGTTATCATCAGGTGTTCATCACTAATGCTCAATCATCACTCAATTATTAACTTAATTATCTCATTAACTTTAACACTCTTGAGTGTTCATTTAACACTCATATTTTAACACTTTACACTCTTGAGTGTGGACTTGTCACAGGTCGAGGTGGGCCAAGCCAGACTGCACCCACCCCTAGACCAGGATCACCCTGAGGAGCGTGTCAAAGGAGGAGGCAGGAGACAGGAATAAAAAGAATGACAGGCTTTATTAAATATAAAAACAATTTGAAAATCCTAATCTAAAATTCCTCTTCCTTCCTCTTCCCAGGAATCCAAGGCAAGTGGGGGGTCAGGCTCACTTCCTTCTGGCGCTGGTGCCAACTCGCAGTGGCAGGTACTGAACAGGTGGGTATCGCCGGTGAGTAAATGAGTCAGGCTTACTTCCTTCTGGCGCTGGTGCCAACTCACAGTGGTAGGTACTGAACAGGTGGGTATCACAGGTGAGTATCGCAGGTGAGTAGGTGGATCAGGGCTCACAGGAGTTGTAAAGGGCGGGCACTTCGCACCATACAGGTGGGTTTCAGGGCTACAGCAGACTCAAGTCGCCAGCGGAGCGGGGCTTTGGCTGGCCCAGACAGAATCAACACTTCAAATAGAGGTGAGTCAATAGCTGAACAGGGCTTTCACTGGGACAGACAGCATTCAAACTTCAAGCAGAGGTAAACAGTTCTCACGTGTGTTGCAGGGGACAAAGTCACAAGCTGAGCGGGCGTTCACTGGAACAGATGGAGTCAACACTTCAAATAGAGGTGAACAGCTCTCACGTTGGTGGCAGGAGACAGAGTCATAAGCTGAGCAGGGCTTTCACTGGGGCAGACAGCACACAGTCTTCAAGCAGAGGTAAACAGTTCTCACGTGTGTTGCAGGGGACAAAGTCACAAGCTGAGCGACGTTCGCTGGAACAGACGGAATCAACACTTCAAAATAGAGGTGAACAGCTCTCACATTGGTGGTAGGAGACAGAGTCATAAGCTGAGCAGGGCTTTCACTGGGGCAGACAGCACACAAACTTCAAGCAGAGGTAAATAGTTCTCACGTGTGTTGCAGGGGACACAGTCACAAGCTGAGCGACGTTCACTGGAACAGACGGAATCAACACTTCGAATGGAGGTGGACAGCTCTCACAAGGGTGGCAGGAGACAGAGTCATAAGCTGAGCCGGGCTCTCACTGGGACAGGCAGCATAAACTTTAAACAGAGGTAAACAGTTCTCACGTGTGTGGCAGGGGACGAAGTCACAAGCTGAGCGACGTTCGCTGGAACAGACGGAATCAACACTTCAAATAGAGGTGAACAGCTCTCACATGGGTGGCAGGAGACAAAGTCATAAGCTGAGCAGGGTTCTCACTGGGACAGACAGCATAAACTTCAAGCAGAGGAAAACAGTTCTCTCGTGTAGTGTGCGCACGGGGGCTTTTCCTCCTGACATCCAACAGGTGACTGCAATCGATCTTGCTAGACTCTTATGATGGACGGTAGACCAGCATAACACATGGGGAGTGCACGGCGATAAAAGGTAAATCTTCCACACACACACGACAGTCCAATTCCAAACATGCAACGTGATGGGAAACGTCAATTTCAGCACTACAAATCCACTCTTCAAGTGCAAAGTAAGGCCAACACTCACCCAGAGGTCTCGATCTAAAGAGCCGATGATGGTCAGAGTTGGGACAGATGCGGTGAATAATTTCCCCACCACTACAAGCGGCTTCACTTCGCTGGTTTCAATGGCCGAGGGGGAGGCTAGAGATCGACAAGGAATCAGTCTATTTCACTCAGTGCGATGCATACAACGTGATCCAAGCACTTCAAACCAGTATCCAATTTAGTGTAGAAAACATGCGTTTATGAGATTCAATTTGTCAATCACTCATCTCACTCTTTCCCAGTCCAGACGACGAATTCCACTCTTCAAAACTGCCCTCGGATCCCATAAGCAACACTCCGCTTCTTTCACGATGGTCCTTCAGCAGCAACACTCCACAAACATTTCCCAACAGGAGAGAACCACACCAGATCGCCGGGGGAAGACAAAGAAACAATCACACAACGCGGAGGGAGAACACCCAGCCTTCTCTTTCTCTTGTGTTTTATCCTCTCCAAACACTGGTGCCACCTCAATCAGGTAATCAAAGTGAAGTCCCTGCACCTGTTGTCAATCTGCCGTTTAGTTGTCATGACGACAGACACACACACAAGCCCGGGGACAGTGTTACACTAAAAGTGTCCCGGCGGGAACACTTCTCTGATGGGATTAGTTCCGGGGATTATTTGTCACCCCGTGACATACCCCCCTGCCAAACCGTTCTAGTCCCGAGAACGGTCTCCAGACACCCAGTCTCCATACCTGGCTGGGGGCTGACCCCGATTCTCTCGTTGCGAACGCCGAGGTGGAGAGATGGGTGCTTCAGGTCGTGGTCCTAGGCCTAGGCCCCTCGGGATCACTGCCCATCCTACCAGCGGGGGCATCCAAGGCGTCTCGGCCGGTGGGTCCTCTACCACTGGCTTTGGGTAATTCGGGCAAGGGCGGATCAGGTTACGGTGTAACACCCGTTCGGGGCCCGTCTTCCCTTCGGGCCGTAGGGCATATACAGGTTGGTCCGGATGGGGTTGTCGCTGAACGACATATGGCTGGGCCTCCCATCGGTTGCTCAATTTTCCCTTCCCTTGTCGGCGATTGTCCCGTACCAGCACCCTCTCCCCTGGCAGTAGCGGTGCCTCTCGAGCCGTCCGGTCATACAACCTCTTGTTCTTTAACGCTGCTCGGTTAATCTGGCCAGAGACTCGTTCGTACGCCGACTGGAGGCGTTGATGGTGTCCCGTCACCCAATCCGTCAAGCTACTCCCCTCTTCCCCTGCAGTGGTCCCCAGAAGCATATCCATCGGAAGTCTCACATGTCTGCCGAACATCAGGTAAGTGGGGGCGTAACCAGTGATACTGTGCACACTATTATTGTAGGCCTGTATCATCGCCGGGAGTCTGTCGACCCAATGGCCTTGCTGTTCCTCCTCTAAGGTTCCTAATAAACTCAGCAAGGTCTGATTAAATCTTTCACACCCCCCGTTCCCTTGGGGGTGGTAGGGAGTCGTATGGGTCTTCTTGCATCCGTACAGTTGGCACAGCTCATGGATCACCCTGGACTCAAAGTTGGTTCCTTGGTCCGAGTGGAAAATTTCTGGGCATCCAAATGGTTGGATCACATACCTCCAGAGGGCGTTGGCAGTCGTGATGGCGGTTTGGTCCACAGTTGGGATGGCCCAAGCATACTTGGTAAACAGATCGGTTACCACAAGGATATTCTGGATCTGATCCGCTGGCCGTCCCAAAGTCAGATAATCCATGGCCACCATATGCAGCGGTGCCTTGGCCTGAATCGGAACCAGCGGTGCCCGTGCCTCCTTCTTGGTTTTAAACAGCATGCAGCGTGGGCACCTCCGAAGGTAAGTCCTTGTGCTACCCTCCATTCCGGGCCAGTAGAAATGTCGCCTCACCAGTGCCAATGTCCTCTCCTGTCCCTGATGTCCCATCCTGGCGTGATATGCCTCCAGTAAAGCCTGACAACGCCCTTCAGGGACCACGATTTGGCAGACCCCATCGCCCCGACCTGGGTCCTGGAGGGCCCTACAGAGCACGCCTTCCTTCAAATGGAGTCTCCCCCTCTGTCCCAGCAGGCCCCGCACAATCCGAGTCTGAGCTCGGCGTCCCGCACCCTCAGGCCAAGCCTTCTGTTCTAGCCACGTTCGGACCAACGCTACATCTGCATCCTCGCCCTGCCACAGCCTCCATCGTTGTGGGTCCCACCCCCAACAAGGGGGGGGTTCCTCCGGCGTTTGCCCCGGTGCCTCTACCACTCCCACCATCAGTCCCTCGTCGGACCCCGCTTCTGGTGCCGGTACCTGGCCTGCCGATCCTTCACCGGGTAGCCTGGAGAGTACATCGGCATTAGTGTGTTCTCTTCCTGGCCGGTACTGGAGCTGGTAGTCAAAATTGGCCATTTGTGCTGCCCAGCGCTGTTCCACCACCCCCAGTTTAGCAGTCTGCAAATGTACCAACGGGGTATTGTCCGTGACGACCCGTACCTTGGCTCCCCACAAATAGTCCTTGAATTTTTCACACAACGCCCACTTCACAGCCAGCAACTCAAGCTTAAAAGAACTGTAGTTGGCGTCGTTCTTCTCCGTTGGATGTAGACTTCGGCTTGCATAGGCAATTACCTTTTCCTCTCCCTGCTGCTTCTGTGCCAAAACGGCCCCCAAGCCCAGGTGGCTAGCGTCGGTGTACAGGATGAAGGGTTGTGTGAAGTCGGCGTAGGCCAGGATCGGGGCCTGTAGTAGTTCCTGCTTGAGCCTCTGGAAGGCGGCTTCACAGGCCGGATCCCATTGGATTGAAGGGGACCCTCGGCCCCGGACTCGTCCCGTACCTCCCAGCAACTGGTTGATCGGTTTGGCGATTTTAGAGAAGTCTTTAATAAATCGCCTATAGTACCCCACGAAGCCCAGGAACGAACAAACCTGACGCACCGTCTTGGGCGCAGCCCATTCCTGCACTGCCACCACCTTCTCTGGATCAACTGAAATCCCCGCCGCACTCACCACATGCCCCAAGAATTTAACCTCTTTGCAGAAGAGCTGGCACTTGTCTGGCTGGAGCTTCAACCCATAGCGCTCCAGGGAGCGGAAGACTTGCTCTAGGTGCTCGAGATGGGACTTGAAATCTGGAGAGTAGACGATGACGTCGTCTAGATAGACGAGGGTGGTGTCCATCAGTTGGTTGCCTAAACAACGCTGCATCAGCCGTTGGAACGTGGCTGGAGCGTTGCAGAGGCCGAACGGCATCCGGTCCCATTCATATAGGCCGAAGGGGGTAGTGAATGCTGTCTTCTCCCGGTCATGCTCATCCATCTGCACCTGCCAGTAGCCGCTGGCCAAGTCAAGAGTGGAATACCAGGTGGCTTGTGTGAGGCTCGTGAGGGAGTCTTCAACTCGAGGCAACGGGAAAGCATCTCTTTTGGTTACTTGGTTCAGCCTTCGGTAATCCACACAAAACCTCCAGGAACCCGTTTTCTTTCGAACCAGTACTATCGGGGCGGCCCAAGGGCTACTGCTCTCTCGAATAATTCCCTTGTCAAGCATCCCTCGCAAAAGGGTGCGGACCTCCGAGTACAGGGTCGGGGGCACGGGTCGATAGCGCTCTCGGCTGGGTGCAGCGTCCCCAGTTGGGATTTGATGTCGTACTACATCCGTGCGGCCGTAGTCCTCATCGTGAGTGGAAAACAAGTGCTGCCATTCCCTCAGGAACTCTTGGAGTTGTCCCAATTGCTCTTCCCCCAGTCCTTCACCCCGTAATGACTCCCCCGTCAGGTGGGCAGGCAATCCTCTTCCTGCCTCTCCTACCCCCGGGCTCGCTCGTGCCAGGGCCACCTCGACCACTGTTGGGCTCACTTGATTGAAGTTAACTTCACCCTGTTCACGAATCTGTTGGGGCCTCACTGAGGTCACTCGGGCCAAACGCTGATGACGGTACAAGTGAACAGGGAAGGGGTTCGTGTTCCTGACTCGCACTAATACCCGGCCTCCCTGAGCAGTCGCCAATCCCCGTGCGACTTCCACCTTGGGACCATCCTCGTGGGGTTCCACCATGACCCAATCTTCCGGACTATAAAGTCGAGGAGGCAACCTGACCCAGACCACCGCCTCGCTCTGAGCTGGGATGGACAAGGCGTAACGGCAGACTACTCTTCCCGTGCTTTCCCGGTCCCCCTGTTGTTCAGCCAGACATACCCGGCGGCAATCGGCCCTGATGCGATCCCACTCCTGTCCGGCCGAGGTTGCAGCTGCTCGAGCCGGTCTACCCCGGAATAGCTCTTCCCAACAGTCCGAAATGACATTCATCCCAAGCAGGGCACGATGAGACCCCAGGCATGTATCTCGTACGACCACCACTCCTTTCTGAGGCACTACGACTCCATGAATCTTGAGATCGGTCACCAGATATCCCACATACGGGATGTCGAGACCATTCGCCCCACGTAGCGTCAACCAGGGGGCTTCCGCAGGCGGTCGACCTTCGGCGCCAAACAACTCATGGGCCAAGCTTTCGGAAAATAGGGTCACTTGGGAGCCTGTATCCAAAAGGCACTGCACTTCCTGTTCATTGACCTGAACCACCACCACCGGGCAACAGCCCACCAGGCGGCTCCTAGAAGATGTAAGCAGGGAGGGGTCTGACAAGGGGGTCCCGACCACTTGACCCACAGTGGCCGGAAACTCTAAAAACCCCCTTGCGATGCACGTCGAGCAGGACACTGACGGAAGTAATGTCCCGGCTCTCCACAGCCGTTGCAGATGGGACGCCCATGCTCATCCCACTGGAATCGAGAGCCCGAAGGTCGGGATGGGCGGCGGTCGGGGGGACGATTCCCATCGGAGTAAGCCCGCTCCCGGGGTAAAGAGGACAACTGGAGGCGTTCTCGACGAAGCTCCTCCATAAAAGATTTCGACAGGTCAGACATTTGTTCCCGCACATCTCTCTTCAGCTCTTCCCGGAGGGCCTCCTTCCAATCGGGTGCCGTAGTAGCCGAAGGGGTGCCAACAACATTCGTGGCTAAACAGCTGGGAGGATCCACACTCTCCGTGAGATCATGCTCAAGGGCCAGTGCTTCTCGTCGAAGCTCTTCAAAGGTCAGATTCGGAGTTCGTCGAAATTGCACCCGCAGACTCTGACGCACAGGGCCTTCCCGTAGCCCCAATAAGAATTGATCTCGTAGTAGAACCTCTCCTTCCTCCAGGCCATGATCCTGTCTCCCCGAAAGTCTAGAAAACTGCTCTCGTAGTTGCAAGGTAAATGCTCGAACAGATTGGCGAGGGCCTTGCCGAGAATTGAAGAACTGCGTCCTCAGAACAGCTACCGGGGTGGTGTCTCCATATAGTCCCGTGAGAAAGTCAAAAATGGCCTGGACAGTCGCTCGAGTTGCTTCCGGTGCTGCCTGAACTTCTCTTCCCGCTTCCCCTTCCAAGGAGTTTAAAACAAACTGAACCTTCTGCAGGGCACTCAGACCTTGGAGCCCTGCCAAGTACTCCACCTGGATCTTCCACATCGACAAGCTCATTTCAGATCCCGGGCCTCCATACTTCGGAGCCCACGGGGAACCCATGAAAATCGGCATGACAGGTTGCCGAGCCCCAGGCTCTTCCTCCTCCGCCATCTCAACCTCTGATCGCTCAACTCAAGGTGAATCCTGCCGACTACGCCAAAATATGTCACAGGTCGAGGTGGGCCAAGCCAGACTGCACCCACCCCTAGACCAGGATCACCCTGAGGAGCGTGTCAAAGGAGGAGGCAGGAGACAGGAATAAAAAGAATGACAGGCTTTATTAAATATAAAAACAATTTGAAAATCCTAATCTAAAATTCCTCTTCCTTCCTCTTCCCAGGAATCCAAGGCAAGTGGGGGGTCAGGCTCACTTCCTTCTGGCGCTGGTGCCAACTCGCAGTGGCAGGTACTGAACAGGTGGGTATCGCCGGTGAGTAAATGAGTCAGGCTTACTTCCTTCTGGCGCTGGTGCCAACTCACAGTGGTAGGTACTGAACAGGTGGGTATCACAGGTGAGTGGGGGGTCAGACTTACTTCCTTCTGGCGCTGGTGCCAACTCACTGAACAGGTGAGTATCACAGGTGAGTATCGCAGGTGAGTAGGTGGATCAGGGCTCACAGGAGTTGTAAAGGGCGGGCACTTCGCACCATACAGGTGGGTTTCAGGGCTACAGCAGACTCAAGTCGCCAGCGGAGCGGGGCTTTGGCTGGCCCAGACAGAATCAACACTTCAAATAGAGGTGAGTCAATAGCTGAACAGGGCTTTCACTGGGACAGACAGCATTCAAACTTCAAGCAGAGGTAAACAGTTCTCACGTGTGTTGCAGGGGACAAAGTCACAAGCTGAGCGGGCGTTCACTGGAACAGATGGAGTCAACACTTCAAATAGAGGTGAACAGCTCTCACGTTGGTGGCAGGAGACAGAGTCATAAGCTGAGCAGGGCTTTCACTGGGGCAGACAGCACACAGTCTTCAAGCAGAGGTAAACAGTTCTCACGTGTGTTGCAGGGGACAAAGTCACAAGCTGAGCGACGTTCGCTGGAACAGACGGAATCAACACTTCAAAATAGAGGTGAACAGCTCTCACATTGGTGGTAGGAGACAGAGTCATAAGCTGAGCAGGGCTTTCACTGGGGCAGACAGCACACAAACTTCAAGCAGAGGTAAATAGTTCTCACGTGTGTTGCAGGGGACACAGTCACAAGCTGAGCGACGTTCACTGGAACAGACGGAATCAACACTTCGAATGGAGGTGGACAGCTCTCACAAGGGTGGCAGGAGACAGAGTCATAAGCTGAGCCGGGCTCTCACTGGGACAGGCAGCATAAACTTTAAACAGAGGTAAACAGTTCTCACGTGTGTGGCAGGGGACGAAGTCACAAGCTGAGCGACGTTCGCTGGAACAGACGGAATCAACACTTCAAATAGAGGTGAACAGCTCTCACATGGGTGGCAGGAGACAAAGTCATAAGCTGAGCAGGGTTCTCACTGGGACAGACAGCATAAACTTCAAGCAGAGGAAAACAGTTCTCTCGTGTAGTGTGCGCACGGGGGCTTTTCCTCCTGACATCCAACAGGTGACTGCAATCGATCTTGCTAGACTCTTATGATGGACGGTAGACCAGCATAACACATGGGGAGTGCACGGCGATAAAAGGTAAATCTTCCACACACACACGACAGTCCAATTCCAAACATGCAACGTGATGGGAAACGTCAATTTCAGCACTACAAATCCACTCTTCAAGTGCAAAGTAAGGCCAACACTCACCCAGAGGTCTCGATCTAAAGAGCCGATGATGGTCAGAGTTGGGACAGATGCGGTGAATAATTTCCCCACCACTACAAGCGGCTTCACTTCGCTGGTTTCAATGGCCGAGGGGGAGGCTAGAGATCGACAAGGAATCAGTCTATTTCACTCAGTGCGATGCATACAACGTGATCCAAGCACTTCAAACCAGTATCCAATTTAGTGTAGAAAACATGCGTTTATGAGATTCAATTTGTCAATCACTCATCTCACTCTTTCCCAGTCCAGACGACGAATTCCACTCTTCAAAACTGCCCTCGGATCCCATAAGCAACACTCCGCTTCTTTCACGATGGTCCTTCAGCAGCAACACTCCACAAACATTTCCCAACAGGAGAGAACCACACCAGATCGCCGGGGGAAGACAAAGAAACAATCACACAACGCGGAGGGAGAACACCCAGCCTTCTCTTTCTCTTGTGTTTTATCCTCTCCAAACACTGGTGCCACCTCAATCAGGTAATCAAAGTGAAGTCCCTGCACCTGTTGTCAATCTGCCGTTTAGTTGTCATGACGACAGACACACACACAAGCCCGGGGACAGTGTTACACTAAAAGTGTCCCGGCGGGAACACTTCTCTGATGGGATTAGTTCCGGGGATTATTTGTCACCCCGTGACAGACTCATATAAACACCCAGGAGTGTTAATTTAACACTGGAGTTTTTGCTGTGCAGGATAAAGCGAGGCCAAGCCATCACTGTAAAACATTTTCAGAGAGTGTTAGGGCTCATGGCAGCAGCGTCCAACATCATTCCATTCGGCCTGCTGCACATGAGGGCCCTGCAGTGGTGATTGGAAACCAAGGGGTTCTACCCATTGGGGTTGGATGCCATGATACAGACGTGGCCGAGGCTACGCCTGTACGCTTTTCCCCTGATCGCTCTGCTCCCGGGAGTTCTGGAGAGGGTCTGTTGAGACGGGATCAGCCTACTTCTAGCATTTTTTATTAGCCATTACTTCTCTGAGGAGAGATCTTCAGGTGCTTTCTATATCTCATGGGTGCCTGGAGTTTGCTCCAGGTGACATTAAGGCTATCTTGCATCCCAGGCCGGGCTATGTGCCTAAAGTGCCATCTAATGTGGCACGGCCTATACGATTCTGCAGGCTTTTTCATCCTCCACCTCATGTGATGGCGGATAAAGAAAGACTTAATTTGCTCTGCCCTGTCAGAGCTCTCAAGATTTATGTCCAGAGGTCTTCTTCATAGAACGGAAGTCAGACCAGTTGCTGGTGTGCTTCGGGTCGCCCAAGAAGGGGCTTCCCGCATCCAAACAGACCATCAGTAACCGTGTCGTTCAGGCTATCTCTATGGCCTATAAGGTTCGCAGCTTGCCTGCACCTTTGGCCGTGAGGGCTCATTCAACCAGAGGCATGGCATCCTCTGGAGCCCTCATTTCAGGGGTCCCGATCAAAGAAGTGTGTGATGCCTATATCTATAGCCTGGATTTCTATAGCCTGGAAATTCCTTCTATGCCAGGCACTCTAGTGCTCTTGTCCTACATGTGTCTGCGCAGCTTCACACTGGGACAGGCAGGGCTTGTTGTGGCATAGTGGGTGCTTGTTCCCCAAAGTGTCGGTAGTCGATGCAGTTTGAGTTCCCTCGAAAGGGAACGTCTCGGCTTACGACGCTGTCCCTCCGCCACGCCTTCCCCTGCCAGGGAGTGACTTGCTTCATCACAGAAGCTAACTCTGTTGTGTGCCGGCGTCTCTTTGCAGCTTCCGTGTATGCCGTCACACATTACTTCATGACGCAACACCAATCAAGATTGGCTTAGTTTCATTCATGTTTCAGAGCCGCTATGCTAAGGGCATTCCCCAAAGTGTCGGTATAGTCGACGCAGTTCGAGTTCCCTCGAAAGGGAACAAGATGATCAGGAGCAATTGAAGACACTGGAACAAGTGTTGCAGCGGATTGAGGAGTATGGTTGGAAGTTGAAAAGGGTAAAGTGTAAATTCTTGGAAAAGGGAGTAATTTTTCTGGGACACAAAGTGGATGCCACTGGTATTCATCCAGTTCCTGAAAAAGTTCAAGCAGTATAAGATGCACCAAGACCAACGTCAGTAACAGAACTGAATGCATATTTGGGACTGTTGAATTCCACAATGTTTGAGTCTCCACAAAATCTTACTGAAAGTCTCACTGGTACATGAATCTTAGCAGTTCTAGCTCTGTGAGCCATAATCACCCTAATAAATAGGCCCAGATCCTGCCACCACCACTGCTGGGAGTTCTTTAATAAGCCATTTGTGCTTTACTTTAACCTTGGTGGTACCTTTGTGCACTGACTGTCCTGTGTATGTTTTTAAACTGAGAGAGCTTGTTTTGAGTTTAGGAAAACTGATCTTCGTCCTCTTCTTGAAGATAATTTGCCCTCTTTGATTGATTTCCTCTCCCCCTTTTCCAAACTTCCCAGTCTTTATCAACACCAGTTTCTTGTGGTTTGATTATACTCTTTTCACATTTTACCACAATTATAACACTTTTTGTTGGCAAATTTTCAACAAATGTCAGTGAAATTATGTGTTTAATTTGACAAACATAATTATGACATTATGACAAACATAATTTTATGAGCTGTTTTCTAAGCATTTTATATAAGGTTTGAAACATCCAAAACAGTTTAGAGCTCCCATATAAATTACATAAGCATAACATTTTTAAAAGGCCTGTAATTGCATTGCAATTGCAATGCAGCCCTGAGTGCACTTTGACAAACTATACTGGTCAAAATGTCTGCTGATATGTCATAATATCCTGTAGTTGCTTTCCTATAAGCCAGGGAAAGGTGGTAATATGTTATTCACGCATAGTTTGGAATACACAATGTCCACACAGTGATATCCGATTCAAAATGCTTTGTTCTCCATTTAATGAAATGTATAGACTTGTCTTGCAGAATTTAAAAGCATTGGTTCTATTATGGTAAGAACAATCCTGCCACCTGTCAGGAACCATTTTGATCAAATTAACATCCTGTTTTGTTTTTTTGTTTTTTCACTTTTACTCCGCCAAAATGTGTCCAATCCTCACCAAAATTGAGTCATTGAGATTATTGGTGTGCTTGGCCCCATAATTGCTACTTGCAACAATATATCCTATTCAAAACAAAAAGAGCTATGAGCCTGTTCATTTACATCTCATTTAGTAGCAAAAACCTGGAGAAAAAGATTCTCATTTCCATGATCAGAATCTGCTCATCATGGTGTCAAACTTGTTTGCTGCTGGTAATGACACGACCGGCACGACACTGATACTCATGGCCAAATATTTCCCTAGAAGATGTCCAAACTGCATTGTTTATGGACTTCACAGTTCAGGTCACTTCTGTTTTCTAAAGCTTTTCAAAATGAACACAGTGTCACAGCAGAGATATCTCTGATCTCCTCTTGTCTTGACATCAGTGACCATAAATGTGTCGGAATCACCACCTCTTTCACACAAGAAACCATTCGACATTTTTCAAATCAGCACCTTCACAAATAGATTACAAAAACATGTTTCTAAATTCCTTGGCTACTCTAAATCAATAAACGTTTATATGAACCTCTTTGTTTAGAGCACCCTTTCTGCATTCGTAACTTTCAGAGTCAGATCTGCTCGAAGTGATATGGAGTGTCAAGCTTTATTTGCACGTCTGCAGGAACTGGTTTGTCCAGTGTGAAAACACACAGACTAATCATGTTGGTTTACATTTTACATTACAAACAGTTTACATTTTTCATATCACGATCCTACATCAGCTGTTATATCCCACAACACGCACATTCTCAGCGATATAAATATGTCACCTTCCTCATCTCTTTCAAACATCGTTGTCATCTGGCTGTGAGCGACTGACTTTTCTGATCTTCTCCTCTCATCATTGAGCTCCTGAAAAATAAAGATAAACAGACGAGAATATTCACAGGTAAATTATGACATGTTTGACGTTTTTTTCAATCCGACAGAAAAAAACAAACACATTTTACACTGTTTTATAAGAAGTTGGTGAACAGTTTTACTGAGACATACAGTACTGCTATTGCAGTGAGATATTTGTGAGATGCTGTTGTGTTTCTGGTTGTCTTTCATCATCTGTTCTTCACTAGAATAGATCATCTGAGGGATTTGACTGAATCAAGATGCTGCTGATCATCGAAGCTCTTCTTCTCATTTTAGCTGCTCTAGGACAGGTAAGCTTGTGTTCTAGTATGAATATTACAGACATGAATACTGATGATGTGATCATTATGATTTCTGTTCCTGCAGGATCACAGCGCTGCTGTTGAAGGAAAGATGTATACATTGGATATGGCACTGGATTCTGTGGATGACCAATATGACGGTTGTACTGGGAAAATGGCAGACCTGGTGAACACAACTTATCTAGAGAAGGAAAAATCTGCCTCAGCTGAATTTAATAATACTTGGAACGACGGTGTAAAGAATGCCAAGAGTCCACATGATCATTTGGAACAGATTCATTCAGTCGCCATTTATGTGTACACTAACAATAATTCAAAAGTATATCGTGATTTCAATAATGCTGTCCGTAGTGAGAAACAAAAATACAACACGACATTCAAATGGCATTCACTTCACTTTCTGGTAACAGATGCAATACAGATTCTGAAGGAAACACAAAGCAATTGCTATTCAACTTATCGCGGCACTACATCTGAGTTTGGTAAGGATGTTCTGAACAAAGAGGTTCGTTTCGGCTCATTTACATCCTCCTCTCTTGATCGTAAGGTAGCAAAGGAATTTGGACCGAAATCTTGTTTTGAAATCTACACTTGTGAAGGTGCTGATGTGATCAAATACTCCAAATATCCTGATCAGAAAGAGGTGCTAATTCCCCCATATGAGAAGTTTAATGTCACTGATGTCAAGACAAAAGGTCAGGAAGGGGCCTGGTGTGATATTGTGTTCAAGCTGGAAAGCACTGGAAAAATAAGTTACCTGAACTGTGGTGCTGATGTAAAACTGGTACAGGACAGGGCCGAACTTTAAATCTTCAGTCATTGTGTCTCTTCAAGTCAGACGTTGCTTTCATTATAATGTTTGATGGCTTCATCACTGTCTTCTCTGCACCAGTAACCTGGTGTGTGGTGTGCGTTCTGGCGCAATATGGCTGCCGTCGCATCATCCAGGTGGATGCTGCACATTGGTGGTGGTTGAAGAGATCCCCCCCTTCTATGTAAAGCGCTTTGAGTACCCAGAAAAGTGCTATATAAATGTAACAAATGATTATTATTTATTATTATGGCTTCATTGTAAGCTTATGAATCAAAATCAAATCAAATCTTGAAATTTGTGTCAATGCCCAGCCCTGATAAAAAACACAGCAGGCCTATCAGTCATTGTATGTAAACATCACAATGTGTTGTCAGGAAGCATATAATGAATTTAAAAGCTGAGAATTTGTTTCATATTAAAAGTAACTTGCTCTGGCTTGTCTGTCGGTGGCTGTCAATGTCCTCTTTGCACTGTGTGTGACTTATTTTGACTGCAACTGTAACACAATCTAGGATGCCTAAAAACTGTTTACAACCCTGAATTTATATCATCAAAATCAAATTGACAAAATTCAATATTTGTCACAAAATCATTCATCATGGTCCTTCAGCAGGTTCTACTGTATATCATTTAGTTGTCCTTTGGTTACAGCACCACCCACTGGTCAAAGTGCATGCATCATATTTTAGCAAAACATTGTTAGAACAGACTTTGTTTAACTGCTGACTCTATTCTTTCTGACTGTTGTTTTATACTTTCATCTCAAACATTCAAATTCTGTGGCAATTTTTTTTTTTTTTTTTTAGCATGCTAACATGCACTAATACAGGCTAGCAATTCACTAAAATGCAACTTTAAAAAAAATATGTGTTCTTGTCTCGTTACACAAACATTCATTGTTGACTGATAGACTGTATTGATAGACAGGAAGAATTTGTGCTTGTGTTTGTGAAACCACAAACACACCAGAGCTTCAGAGGTGTTGCATTTTCAGATGAGCTGAACACTTTCAGCTAAACATGAGCTGGTTGCATCAACATCACACTTAGGGTTGCCAACCGTTCCGTATAATACGGAATCGTCCCGTATTTGACACATAAAAGTCTTGTTCCGTATTGAACCGATACGGAACGCACTTTGTTCCGTATTTTTGAGAATCAATTCAGTGCAAATCCGTGACAGACACACACATAGCTTCTAATATATGTCAGACTATGAACGAAGACATTTGTAGGCTATGATAAGAAAAAAAAACAGACGGTGCGTGCGGTAGATACTAATTTCTCCCCGTTTGTCTATGATCAGCGTCGCGTTTTTAACATCTTGGAACATCATCAGAGAATGCCCTTTTAATTGGTCGTTTCAGTCATTGTGAGTCATGTATCGTAGCAACGATGATGACAAGTGACAACAGCGGGAAATGTACAAATGACTAACGTTACTTCCAAGCAGCCGGCGAAAAAGAGCACAAAAATATAGAATTGAATGGGAAATAGCTGCACAATGTGCTTAGTCTGGAGGTTTATTTGTTTCTGTGAGATTTTCCTTGTGCATATAATATTTGCTTCTCTTGAACCCTTGAATCTGCATCATTTCAACTTAATTGTGTTTAATAGCAGAATTTGTGGTGAAAAACTACATTAGCCATTTTCCTTGTGCTACAGGTGTTGTATTGCTTGAATGCATTATTTGAGTGCAATATTTCCTTTTCAGTGCAAAACAATAATACATTTAAAAAAACAGGTAATATATATAAAATATATATTTTATATTTTCTTTATTAGCAGTTTTTTATGTACTATTGTTTTGCACTGGAAAGAAAGTTAACTAAAATGGAATTATAATTATATAATAAAAAGATATTTGATTCACACTACAGCTATATATAGATTCCTCACAGCAAGCTAAATATCTGAGAATGAATATTTGCTCCATCGTAACACATTTCAATTTCGAAAAGGTGTGATGTCCCTGTCGGCTGTTCCTTTTATTGTGTGCGTTGCGTCTGTATTGTTTGCAGGTGACTGGATGATTGCGGCAAGATTGGGAGCACCAGCGCGCTAGTGTTCTTCGTTTCCTAAGGCTGCGTGTTTCCTGTCGTGGACTTTGTGGTAGTTTCTTGTCCTTCGGGTCGATACCTGTTGCTTTAGATGGTCGAATCTCGGCTCATTTTAAGGAAGAATGTAAAATAAAGCTCAGATATTTTGCAATGTAGCGGTATTAATCTCTCCTTATCCTTCTGGATCGCAACAAAAAGGATGTTTTGAACATGCCTTTTGTCTTTCTTCGCTGCTCAACATCTTAGAGCACAGGTTTTTAACGTTTAATGCTAATTAACCTCGAATATGCTAAATCCTCTTGTGATCGACCTAATAATCTTTCTCCCGGTTTCACAGACAAGGCTTAAGCTATAGTCCCAGAATAAAATGCATGTTTGAGCTGTTTTATCTGAAAGCAACTTGCACTGGCATGTCAGTGCCATTGTTTTGTCTCAAGATGCACACATGTTTTTTTTTTTTCTAAGGCACATTTATAAAAACTACTTAAATATCCTAATTGAACTAAAGCCTAATTCTGGTTTAATAAGCCCTGTCTGTGAAAACTGAATTATAGATCTTAAAGGGATAGTTCACCCAAACAATGTAAATTATGTAATTACTTACTCACCCTCATGTCAATCCAAACATGATAAACCTGATAAGACCTTCATGAGTTTTCTGTCCCTCCATTGACAGATATGCAACACATTGAGGCTTTCATTAAAAAAGTTCATAAAAAGATCGTAAATATAATCTATATGAATTAAGCGCTTTAGTCCAAATATTCTGAAGAGACGTGATAGCTTTATATAATAAACTGGTTACTAATGTAACCTGAAGGAGGGAACGGAGACATTACATCAGTGAGATGTAAGAGCCTCATTGGTTATTGCGGAAGCTCAAACGTGCTGCGTAACACAAGAATGAACCTCATTGGTTCTTGCTGAAGCTCAAACGTGTTGCGTAACACAAGAATGAACCTCATTGGTTATTGCGGAAGCTCAAACGAGCTGCGTAACACGAGAATGAACTTCATTGGTTCTTGCAGAAGCTCAAACGTGCTGCGTAACACAAGAATGAACCTCAGTGGTTCTTGCAGAAGCTCAAACGTGCTGCGTAACACAAGAATGAACTTCATTGGTTCTTGCTGAAGCGCAAACGTGCTGCGTAACTCGAGAATGAACTTCATTGGTTCTTGCAGAAGCTCAAACGTGCTGGGTAACACGAGAATGAACTTCATTCCAGTGGGCGGGGTCTGTGATGATTTTAAACTATTTGTCGATGTCTTGCTCTTGGGGCAGTCGTATGCAAATGTATTTGCCGTGTGACGTCACAGATCCCGCAATATCAAAACGACTTGTTTTTGGAGCTTGACTAAATAAATGCTTTAATGTTTAATGAGGAGGATGTTTTAAGCTATAAAACTTGCATATTGTTTTAATGGTCTTTGACCTCTTATATGTCAAAAGATCCCAAGGCAAATTTAATTGATAATTTCATGACTCCTTTAAATGTCTCCAAAACATGCTTAAATTGATCAATTCTATGTAGAACACATTTCTTTAATACAAAATGTTTTGCCATTTAGCTTTAAGTGCACTGCTGAATGCAGTGGCATCAACAATAGACAACAAATTTAAATAGGTGTTTCATAATGCAAAAGTCATTATTCATTCCTTACAGATAACACATTAATAACCACACATCTGCATATATTCAAACTGAGTCACATTCCTTTTTTCACTTTAACTCTGACAAAGCTTCAACACCGTTCTCAGAAAAAAACCCATTGTAAGTGTCAGTGCCACAGTGAAGAGAGAAACAAAACCACAAAAGTCTGGTTATCACACCATCAAAAAAATGCTGTGTTGGCTTTAATTAACTTTTTTATGTCAACAGGTCCCACGGAACTAGGTTACGTTGGATTTATGTAACATTATTTATTTCAATTAACTTAAGTTAATTACATAAGATTAATCCAATGCCGTTTAGTTGAATAAGGTTAACAGTCTTAATTTTGTCCAAAACAACTAAGTTAATTAATTTCAATTATCCTAAAATTTATATTTTTTACATTCAACCAAAACAAATAATCCAGCAGCTCCAGTGTTAAATAAACTCTCTTGGGAGTTTGTATGGCTCCAGACTCAAGAGTGTTAAAGTGTTAAAATATGAGTGTTAAATTAACACTGAAGAGTGTTAAAGTTAATGAGCTAATTAAGTGATTAATTGAGTGATGATTGATCATTATTGAAGAATATTGATGTTAACAAGCAGAATCACCAAAGGAATAAATCAATTTTTTAAGACACCGTTATGGTGATCAGTGTTTGCTTTAGTTGGGCTCTTGACCCTTACATTATTAACTTTAGATTTAGTTTAGCTTAAGTATCTGAGTTATAACTCGCAGATGAACAAAGAGAAAAGTTATTCATGTGATGTTAGTTATCGTTTGACATAATCATAATTTGACCGGAATCACAAATCTAATTTAGAGAATTATGTCTACCATGTTATTACAGCAGCCTGTGATTCTACAGTTAATGATTATCAGCATTTTCAATACAATCCAAAATATTTCTTACGAGTTATTCTGATCAAAAGTCTTTGAAAATTACTTTATTTAGACACACTGACATCAATAATCAGCCTGTGAATCTCAACAATGGTGACAGTAATAAAGCATGTTGCAGTGCATTCTGGGTGCAACCAAAATTCATGACTCCCATCATGCATTGGGGTATGAATAAATTATGATCTGAATTGTTTTAGTAATTTACTTTCCCTAATTGAATATTCTGTTTGTCACCATTTTTGAGATTCATACACAGGTTATTGATGTCTGTGTGTGCCTAAAAGAAATATTTTGTTTGATCAGAACAACTTTTAAGAAATCCTTTAGATTATTTAGAAAATTCTGGATATTATTCGGTAGGATTACAGTGATGTTGTTATTAACGATGCACATTTAAGTCAGAGATTGGACTCTAAATGAGTTCAGTGATTAGGCAAAATTATGATTATGTCAAAACACAACCAACACCACCTGATCAACTTTTCTCTTTGTTCATCTGAGAGTTATAACTCAGATACAGCAGCCAAACAAAATCTAAAGTTATTAATTTAAGGGTCAAGAGCCCAACTAAAGCACACACTGATCACCATAATGGTGTCTTTAAAAAAATAGATTTTCTCCTTTGGTGATTCTGCTTGTTAACATCAGGTGTCTTCAATAATGCTCAATCATCACTCAATTAGCTCATTAACTTTAACACTCTTGAAATTTAACACTCATATTTTAATACTTTATTGAGTCTGGAGCCATATAAACTCCCAGGACAGTTCATTTAACACTGACGTTTTTGCTGTGTGAAGCTGGATTATTTGTTTTGGTTGAATGTAAAAATATACATTTTAGGATAATTGAACTTAATTAACTTCATTGTTTTGGACAAAATTAAGACTGTTAACCTTAACTAAACAGCATTGGATTAACTTTATGTTATTAACTTAAGTTAATTGAAATAAATAATGTTACATAAATCCAATGTAACCTAGTTACGTGGGACCTGTTGACATAAAAAAGTTAATTAAAGCCAACACAGCATTTTTTAGAGTGTTGTATTTTCTTCTAAGCATGCAATTATGACGACTGACAACTTGAATTAAAATAAAACTGTTTGCTGACGTTTTGCGCAGTATTAATTCAATTCAACAGGTTCAATTGTTTCTGCAGCGCACATAATCACATTCTTAGTTCTCTGCCCTGTTCCTCACAGCTCTTACTCTCTCCAAAGCATTATGAGAAGTGTATTTTTAAAGCTGAAGGGCATAATATCAAGGCAGTTTACCCTGTTTCTGTTATTATTCAGCACTATTATGAACATTCACAACTATTATTATTCAAAATTATTCACAACAGGGGTGCATGTCGTGTGTTTGTCTCTGTAATTGCTGCAAGCAGCTGTACTTACTCTTCCATCCATCTTCTTCCGCTCTTCCGGGGCCGGGTCGCGGGGACAGCAGTCTAAGCAGAGATGCCCAGACTTCCCTCTCCCTAGCCACTTCCTCCAGCTCTTCCGGGGGGACACTGATGCGTTCCCAGGCCAGCCGGGAGACATAGTCCCTCCCTGGGGTCTCCTCCCGGTGGGACACGCCCGGAACACCTTCCCGGGAAGGCGTCCAGGAGGCATCCGGAACAGATGCCCGAGCCACCTCAGCTGACCCCTCTCGATGTGGAGGAGCAGCGGCTCTACTCTGAGCTCCTCCCGAGTGGCCGAGCTCCTCACCCTATCTCTAAGGGATCGCCCAGCCACCCTGCGGAGAAAGCTCATTTCGGCCGCCCGTATCCGGGATCTTGTCCTTTCGGTCATGACCCAAAGCTCATGACCATAGGTGAGAGTAAAAACCGGTAAATCGAGAGCTTCGCCTTGCAGCTTTACTGCAGAAGCTGCACCATCTGTCAATCTCCCGTTCCATCCTTCCCTCACTCGTGAACAAGACCCCAAGACACTTGATCTCCTCCACTTGAGACAGGAAATACTTACTCTTCAGATCTTAATTTGTACATCATCAGAAGTATCTAAGTGTTGTCCGTAATATGAATGAACTGAATCATGCACATTTCCATGATCATAATCTGGTGTCAACCCTGCTTTCTGCTGGCACTGACATGACAGGAACGAGTGTGTCCTTTCTAAACCACACATACACCAGACTTTCACAGGTGTTGCATTATGGAGAGTTAAACTATGCAGATGAACTGTTGCACAGTTGCCATATGTTTACAGCACAGACATTTTCAGCGGTATAAAACAGCCACCTTCCTCATCACTTGGTTTGAAGAGTCGTTGTCATCTGGCTGTGAACGACTGACTTTTCTGATTTTTTCCTCTCCTCATTGAGCTCATAAAAAAAAAAGAGACAAAAAAAGAGACCATAATATTCTCAGGTAATTTTAGGGGACATTTTACCATTGGAGTAATGGATTTAGTGAAACGCTGTTATCTTTCATCATCTGTTCTTCACTAGATCTACTAGATCGTCTGAGGGATTTGACTGAATCAAGATGCTGCCGATCATTGAAGCTCTTCTTCTCATTTTAGCTGCTCTAGGACAGGTAAGCCTGTGTTCTAGCATGAATATTACAGACATGAATACTGATGATGTGATCATTATGATTCCTGTTGCTGCAGGATCACAGCGCTGCTGTTGAAGGACAGATGTATCCATTGGATATGGCACTGAATTCTGTGGATGACCAATATGACGGTTGTAGAGAGAACATGGCAAACCTGGTGAAGACTAAATATCTGAAAGAAGAAATGTCTGACTCGGAATCTGAATTTGCAGCTTGGAAATATGCTGAAAAGAAATTCAAGCCACCAGGGGATAACTTGACAAAGAATCACTCAATTGCTATTAATGTGTACACAAACTCCATTTTAAAGCTATATAAGCATTTCAATGATGCTGTTCGTAATGATAAGAAAAAATACAAAAACAAAACATTCGAATGGTATTCACTTTTCTTTTTGTTAACAGACGCATTACAGATTCTGAAGAAAACACAAAAAGGATGCTATTCAACTTATCGTGGTACAGATGTTTCATTTAATAACAATGTTTTGAACAAAGAGGTTCGGTTCGGCTCATTTACTTCTTCCTCTTTAAATCGTAACAGAACAAGGTTTTTTGGAAATAAATCTTGTTTTGTAATCAAAACTTGTAAAGGTGCTGCACTGACAAAATATTCAAAGCTTCCTCGTGAGAGAGAGGTGCTGATTCCTCCATATGAGAAGTTTAAAGTCACTGCTGTCAAGACAAGAGGTGAGCAGAAAGATCTCTGGTGTGAAACGGTGTTCACTTTAAAAAGCACTGGAGCAAGAAGTGACCTGAACTGTGCAGTGGCATTCAATAAACCATAACAAATAATTGATATGATTTAATCATGTACATCAGCTCCAACATTGTTCCCTTTTGGTTTAGTTCATTCATACTTTGTCAGAAAACACAATGAACATAATTTCAAAAAAAATAAATAAAGTTATGCAATTCAGTGGCCACAATGTGATTTTATACACTCAAAAAAATAAATTGTTGAATGAACATGATTTAATCGTATCACCCATTATGCATCTAAGCAAGATTTGAATATTTTATTTGAACACAATATTGGTTTGTAAATTGAACATGATTGTAATATGTCAATGCAACTTCTTTGCAACTAATTGAATCAACATGTTTGTATTGTGTTAGACTAATCAAATGTATTCTCATTCACTCAAAGCACAGGAAAGCAGAATCACCAAAGGAGAAAATCAAATTTTTAAGTCACCATTATGGAGATCAGTGTGTGTTTTAGTTGGGCTCTTCACCCTTATATTATTAATTAAGTTTTGTTTGGCTGCTGTACAGAAGTTATAACAGCCAGATGAACAAATAGGAACGGTGATCTGATGGTATTGGTTGTGTATTAACATAAACATTATTTCACAATCATTTAACCTGAATCACTGAACTCATATAGTGCCTCTTGTTTGCACTCCATTGATGTGGTTTACAATAGTATCTGCCGATTTGTTCTTCGCTGTCCCTTTAGGACACACCGCTGTGTGTTGTACAGACAGTTGTCCTGGTTGGCCCCTTCTGCCAGGAGACAGTCTCACTGGTTACATTTTATATTTAAAAGTTTTTATTTTAATTATCCAGTTTATCTCAAGCAACACCTAGTGCTTTATAATTCGCTTTACAGTCTGCGACACAATGATCAGATCTTTTTTGTTGTTCCTAGAGTTAAAAGACAGGTAGGGAAATATGCCTTTTGTTTTAAGGCTCCATATGATTGGAATAATCTGCCATTTTCTATCCGTTCTTTAACTTCATTTACAGTGTTTCGAAGGGCTATCGGGGAACATCTTCAGAACATTTGTCTTTGTTTCTAGTTTTGCTTGTTTGACTTTGGACTTTATTGGTCATGTGTTTACTATTTTTCATTTTATTGTCCTCATTTTTTATTTATTTTTATTATTGTTATTATCATCATCAATGTTCTTGTTTGTGTTCCTCTTAGTCTTTGACCTTGTGCAATGCTAGTCATGTGGTTGTTTTTCTGTCATGTCACTTGTGGGGTTCGTGCTGGGTGGGGTGGGGTTGACCATTGTGAGCTGGTGTGTGTGTGTGTGTGTTGCTGTGTTTTGTCGTGCTGTCTTTGATTGTGATATTTGCTCTGCTGTTTTGGGTCTTTTTTGCTTTGCTGTACTGGAGGACCCCCTTGAAAACGAGATGTTTCATCTCAAGGGGTTAATCCTCGCAATAAAGATATGTTAATAAATAAATAAATATAGAGTCCAATTTATGAGTTAGGTGAATTTTATTAATTTTAGCTGCATAATAGGTTTAGCCTTTTCAATGAAATTAAAACAATCAAATCAATAAAAATTAAAATATATATATACACATTTCTTTTTTGGGCACACACAGACATCAAGAATCAGTGTATGTATCTCAACCATGGTGACATTTATAAAGCATGTTGCAGTGCATTCTGTGTTGCACCAATCAAAACTCATTCATAGCTCCCCATCATGCATTGCTGCATGAATAAATAATGAGCTTATGATCAGAGGTGATCTGTTTCTCACCATTGCTGAGATTCATACGTTAAATCTTGATGTCTGTGAGTGCCCAAAAAGAAATGTGTATATATATTTTTTATTTTTATTGATTTGATCGTTTAATTTCATTGATAAGGCTAAACATATTATGCAGCTAAAATTAATAAATTAAACCTAACTCATAAATTGGACTCTGTATGAGTTCAGTGATTCAGGTTAAATGATTGTGAAATAATGGTTATGTTAATACACAACCAACACCATCAGATCACCGTTCCTATTTGTTCATCTGGCTGTCATAACTTATGTACAGCAGCCAAACAAAACTTAAAGTTAATAATTTAAGGGTGAAGAGCCCAACTAAAACACACACTGATCTCCATAATGGTGACTTAAAAATTAGATTTTCTCCTTTTGGTGATTCTGCTTTCCTGTGCTTTGAGTGAATGAGAATACATTTGATTAGTCTAACACAATACAAACATGTTGATTCAATTAGTTGCAAAGAAGTTGCATTGACATATTACAATCATGTTCAATTTACAAACCAATATTGTGTTCAAATAAAATATTCAAATCTTGCTTAGATGCATAATGGGTGATACGATTAAATCATGTTCATTCAACAATTTATTTTTTTGAGTGTATGTGTCTCTAATTCATTTCTTCATTTATACTTGCATCTTTTTGTATCAAATTACTGAACATTTGCAGTGCTTTCTGTCTAACTGTCAACAATAGCATATTTAGTGAATGACTTTCTTAGTGCAATGCAGTTTGCAGCAATATTATCATTACATTTGATGAATTTAATTGGTTTCAATGAACTTTGAATTTATTTATTTTTATTATTTAGATTTAAGTTAATACTTTTTACCTTAGTGATGTTGGAGTTTTTGTGGTTTTAATTTTGCAGAAGAGGGACGGTTGTGGTTATGTTGTGTCTGGCTTTACTAACACCATGACGCGTTATGAAATGAGCAATAGCTGATAAAACCTGTGAAATGACGAGTCTCTTCTTAAGTGTTCATCCCTTTACATTCAGTCAAACACTCTGTTGCTAACTGCAGAAGATGAAAAATATTAATTTCCGTTTAAAATCATTGAGAAATTGCATTTCTTTCAACAAAATATAATACTTATTTATGAATTATCATTCATAATTTGTTTGAATGGAATTATTCTATTCATTTCACATACATTAAATGGGTGCAAATGTTTTCCATGCATGAAACCACAGGTCTCCACAAGTGTTGCATTATCAGATGAGCCTGATGCTTCATGATTATTTGAACTCTGTAGTGCATGAAACCACCGGCCACAAGTGACAATCAGGTGATCTAAACCATAGATGACCTAGATGCATCATAAACACACACACATTATCAGCGATTTAAAAAGGCACCTTCCTCATCTGTTTGTTTGAAGGGTCGTTGTCATCTGACTGTCAATTACTTTTCTGATCTTCTTTCTTCGTTGCTCCTGAAAAAAACAATGAAAAGAAACAGACACAGAACCTGACAAAAGGAGACAACAGTGTTTTGAGGTGAGTTTAGGGTTAACGTAAAAGGTCAATACCCACTTGGCAATTTCTTTCTGGCCCAGATCAGGTCCACACAGTACCTTTTTCCACAGCCCACATGTCCCAAAGAAGGACGGCCCTATGGCACAGACTGGTTGTCACGACCAAAGATAATTTACTGACAGATGAAGATGACACTGCTCTGCAGGCGACATGGAGGAGGTTTCTTGCTGCAAGTTACCTGCTTGTTTCTGTCGAGTTTGTTTAGCCTTAGTTGTCTGGTCGTACAATGGTATGGAAGTAAAATAATGCCAAATGTTTTTGAAATAAAAAGCCTGTTGAATTGCACTACTTGAAAAAAAATGAATTGCATTAACCATGCTTGCATTTTAATGCATTGTATTTTTAGGGCTTGCATTTTTATGGGCTGAAATTCAACATGGTTGTATATTTATGCTGTGAATATTTCAATTCAAAACATTTCAAACACTTTTTAATTAATCAAAATTCAATAATCCATATTCACCTTTCATATTTCACTTCCAAAATATTCAAACCGTTTAAAAATACAACCTATAATATTCAACAGGCAATTTTCGGTCCATTTTATTTCGTTTTACAAATTCGCTTCCACAAATTCAGTGGTTCAAATTCGACAGTAAATTCAACATTGACATCCAGGAACTGCAGGAAAAGCAGTAGATTACTGAGCATAATCTCCATCTGCTGTTAATCAACCTCACCAGCAGGGGGCGCAAGCGCGTGTTGTTGACGAAGACCAGAGCAATAGTTAGAGCAAGCCAATCATTCATAAAAACTGATTTATAGAAATGTAAGTGTATTTTTGATTATTACGAGGGCTGTTTTTATGTTTAATTCAGCATCTTCACGGTCCCTGTGTAGCCTACATGCATCTTTCTCTACCGTGAACAAGATTATAATGTTATTTCCCCGATGCTGATGTACAGAACAAATGTTACATTTGAGGGAGACATGTATTTCTCTTGGTTGTTTAGTTGCCTTAACTTTATATCGCGGCGATGTGCAGCACAGGTTATTGCTGGACATATAAAACGCTTGTTGAAAGTTTGTTCAACTTGGTTTTGAGTTGACAAAACCAAACCAATCCAACCAGGCTTGATGCTGATCATCACCTTTCTCTGTCAACTCAGGCTTTGATCCTGAGTTTAGGTGTGACATCATAGCGAACAGCCAATCACATGCTGAGAAAGAGTGAAACTGAGATTCATTTCTCGCGAGAGAAGCAGCGCGATTCACTACAGAATATTACAAGATTTAAAAATATAAAGAATTTAAACAAATTTACACAGCAAGAAGAAAATAGCTGTCTATGAAAGAGGACAACTAAAATAAAAAGTATTGCTATATCAGTGCAAGTAAAACGTCTTGCTATATCAGTGCAAGTAAAAGTTGTGAAGTTAGTTAAAGGGTTAGTTCACCCAAAAATGAAAATAATGTCATTAATGACTCGCCCTCATGTCGTTCTAAGCCCGTAAGACCTCCGTTCATCTTCGGAACACAGTTTAAGATATTTTAGATTTAGTCCGAGAGCTTTCTGTCCCTCCATTAAAAATGTATGTACGGTATACTGTCCATGTCCAGAAAGGCAATAAAGACATCATCAAAGTAGTCAATGTGACATCAGTGGGTTGGTTAGAAATTTTTGAAGCATCGAAAATACATTTTTGTCCAAAAATAATATGTAACATTTAAGCTCACATGTAGTCATTTTATAGCGTTATCTATTGATTCTAAAACATTTATATTAATAATATATAATAATAATTTGTTACATATAGCGCTGGATCCTCAAAGCGCTTTACATGGAAGGGGGAATCTCCTCAACAACCACCAAAGTGCAGCATCCAACTGGATGATGCGACGGCAGCTAAATTGCGCCGTATATAATCTATTAATAAGCGCTTTTGGTCATGGGTTAAAATTTGTGAATTATTCTCAGTCTAATTATGCTGAAAACTATATCACCAGATCATCTTTGTTTGTGGTTTACTTTGCAACAAATTGTGCGTTTTAGTAAACACAAAAGATCAGGTTGAAAAACATCTTCAACAAGTTTGAGTAAAACCACAGACCAGATCTTCACATGTGATAATCAGAACATCTAAACCATTTAGATGACCTAGATGCACGCTATTAACACTCTTCATCAACAATATAAATAAGGCTCCTTCCTCATCTCTTGTAGTCTGAAGAGTCGTTGTCTTCTGACTGTGAGTGACTGACTTTTCTGATCTTCTCCTCTCATCATTGCTTAACTCCTGAAAAATAACGAAAAGAAAACAGAATCTGACAAAAGAGACAAGTATTTTCAGGTAAGTTTAGGGTCAATATAACACTTCTATGTAAAACTTTTAATTTAAAACCATATTCTGTTAAAGATGGTGAATATTGTGCAGATATGTGTATATTCCTTTCCATTATATTTCATGTCATAGATTCAGTATTTGTGAGATGCTGTTGTGTTTCTGGTTGTCTTTCATCGTCTGTTCTTCACTAGATCTACTAGATCATCTGAGGGATTTGACTGAATCAAGATGCTGCCGATCATTGAAGCTCTTCTTCTCATTTTAGCTGCTCTAGGACAGGTAAGCTTGTGTTCTAGCATGAATATTACAGACATGAATAATGACAATGTGATCATTATGATTTCTGTTTCTGCAGGATCACAGCGCTGCTGTTGAAGGAAAGACATATCCATTGGATATGGCACTGAATTCTGTGGATGACCAATATGACGGTTGTAGAGATAAAATGGCAAAACGGGTGGAGACAGAACTTCTAAAGAATGACCTCAATAACTTGCATATTTATAAAACGGCTTGGGAAAAAGGGAAAGAGTTTGTCAAGAGCCCAAAGAAAGGTTTGAAAAAGAATCATGAAATTGCCATTTATGTGTACAGTGATGCTCTTGTATATGGTGAATTCACCGCTGCCACTCGTCGTGATAAAAAACAGAGGCAAGACAAGACATACAAATGGTATTCACTTCACTTTCTGTTAACAGATGCAATACAGATTCTGAAGAAAACACAAAGCAGGTGGCAAATGCATGTTAACGTATCGCGGTACCAAAAATACATTTGATTATAAGAGGAATCAGAACAAAGAGGTTCGTTTCGGCTCTTTTTCATCCTCCTCTCTTGATCGTAAAAGAGCACGGTTTTTTGGAAATGAATCTTGTTTTGAAATCTACACTTGTAAAGGTGCTGATGTGGCAAAATATTCTAAGCTTCCTCATGAGAGAGAGGTGCTGATTCCTCCATATGAGAAATTTAAAGTCACTGCTGTCAAGACCAGAAGAGATCAGAAAGATCTCTGGTGTGACACTGTGTTTGTGTTGAAAAGCTCTGGAACAAGTAGTTACCAGAACTGTGCTCTATTCAAGAACATAACCAAGACAAAAACAAAGTAGGCTACTAAGAATCATACTAAAATGACTGAACAAACTGCTTTGAATTAATGATATAATCATGTACATCAGCTCTTTCCTTGGTTTAGTTCAACAATTCTTTGTCAGAAAACACAAATTGTTCAAACTCAACAAAATGAAATAAAGTTATTTTAAATGACCAAATTCAGTGACCTCAGACTGATTTCACATCTGGCATATCTTAAAATATGTCACTGTCCTTGTGTTGTCTCAAGATTCTCACCAGTAAGTTATTTTTTGTTGTTGTTGTCTAAGGCATCTTTATAAAAACTACCTAAATGTCCTAATTGAACTAAGGTCTAATCCTGGCTCAATCTAAGCCTTGTTTTTTAAACTGGACCTGAATTATAGATCTTAAGCCCTGATGAAGACGTAGAGATTTCTGCATACAAAACATGGAAAGCAACAGGAGAAAAAATGCAGTAGATGATGAACATAAAGAAGACTTTGACTGAGGATTCATTGACTCCTTCCTCATCCACAAAGCATAAAGTATTATATGAATGTATTGTTCTCATTTTTTTTTTTTTTTAAGCAAATCTCTTTTACAATAAGTGTTTAGTTTATAGCACTGAACTGACTTAGTAGAGGCCAAGTTGCTGGCATCCGTTGTGTCTGTTAGTTTTTTCATTATTTTTTCTCCCTTTGCCACTGACAGCCAGAACCATGTGCAATTATATGCAAAATGTCATGAAATTTGGTAGTTGTAGAGCAGGTAATGAAAAACCCTCTGATCAAATCTTGGGTCAGGCTTTCAAACCAATTTTTTTAATTTCACATTGACATCGGGTGACGAGTGGGTGGAGCTGGAAGGTCGTGGTGAGGTGACAGACTCCGTGAAACATATAGGAAATTATATATATATTTTTCCTTTTCACCTGTACTTTTTTATTCAATGCCACACAGTATTTTTTTTTTTACATTAGCTGCCATTAAAAAAAATACATACATTTATGTATAAGTTAATTTAAAAATGTGAAAACAGTTGTTTGCAAAGAGCTCAGTTTTTATGTTTATAACTTCCCTAATGAAATAAATGTTTATATAATGGATTGTTCTTTGCTTTCCAAATTGTCATTATGAAAATAAAAAAGCAAACACACGACTCATTTAAGGCTTGTCAATAAACAGCCACTATTTTGATTGGCTACAATTGTCATTGTAAAGGAAACAGTGGCCCTGTCCCAAATGGCGCACTTCATGTGGACTTTCGGTCTTGTGGACTTAAATCGCGCGTGCTCGCTGAGTCTACGAGTCCGTAGGCCATCCCATTCATAATTTTAACAAGTGTGCTTAGCAGCGCCCCCTTTGTACCCTTGAAGCGGATGCAGGCTCCACGCACTTTAAGGAATCCTTGCGAAAGGCCAATCAGACAACGGATGGGAGGAGCGTTCGCTCACGCGCTAATTAAATTAATTAATTAATCTGAATTAATTAATTCAGATTTAATTAATCTGTCAACAAAAGTTTTTTATACAAACTCTCCATTACACTGTGTCTAGCTGACTAAAGCCACATTTCCACAGAAATTACCCAGAACAATTTGTGATTTTCCCAGGAACTTTTTTTCCCCTAGATCTGTTACTGTCTGCATTTCCAAAGATTAGGCAAATTAGTCAGGTGACGGCGGACTGCACGCTACTTTACAGTTCCCGCTGTATTTCATCTTCTGAATTTAAACTTAATAAAGCCTGAACTTCGTCGTCAGTCCATTGATTGTATTTTTTAAACTCCATTGTTGATTCGAATAGCAAACAACTGTTACTGCACGCACCACAACAGATGGTGGTTAAAATGGTGCTTGGAGTCAACCAATCAAAATGCGGCATGAACTCAACCAATCAACATGTTCAGTGCCCAAGTTCCACCCCTGAAAGTTCCTGAACTTTGAAAAAGTACTACGTCGCAAGCAGATGGTCTAAAATTAGACCATCCACTTTTTTTCTGATGTTGGGATCCTTCTTAAGTCTTTATTTAAAGCTGCAGTCCGTCGTTTTTCCTCTTTGTCGCCATCTCTGTTCGAAATCTGCAATTGCAGTTATTCGCGGAATTATTAACTGTGCGTGGGTAGTAAATCGGCATGAAACAGCGCGGATGAACACAATGTATTGAGGAGAACCTGTCGCTGTCGCGTCGCTGTCGCGTCGCTGTGGATACTGTCATCAGCAATCTCAGAGTATACCTTTTGAAAGTGTCAACATTAGAATTTTCATCGGTAAATGTCATCTGAACAAGTAAGTAACATTCACTTTTGTTCTGACCAAATTCGGGGGGTGGGGGGGGCATTGCAGTAGCTATATCATGCTGATTAAATCTAACGATTGCTTATATCACATCAAAACGTGAAAAATATTTTTTTTCTGTAGCCACTCTGAAGTCCGAAGTCTTTGGGTTTTACAACTGGTGAATCTCCAGTTGTCACTCACTGGTGATTGTCGCTTTAAACTTTCGGGATCCGCCATACCAAGTGCTAAGCTAAATCTCCTCCATCATCCACACACGCTAGCCGGGGACTCCTTCTCTATGTGTACAGAAGTGACGTAATGACTCAAAGACATGCTCGAAATTCCCGCGGAAATCCACCAGTACCACTGGAATTAAAATCATTATTACAAGCTTACCGTTTTGAATCGAGGTAAGGCAAGCGGATCGTTTTGAACACTGGCTGGTTAAGTTTTTTTTCAAAAATGTCTTTTTTTATATTTTTAAACCCAAAAAAGTGCCGGACTGCAGCTTTAAGTCTCTTTTTTTGTGCTTATGACACAACACACATCCAGTGTAGGCAAACGTTAGCCGTTAAGCATCTGAACTCCAGTAGGCGGGGCCTGTGATGCGATGATGTTAAACTATTCGTCAATGTCTTGAGGCAGTCATATGAAAATGTATTTGCCCGTGTGACGTCACAGATCCCGCAATATCAAAACGAGCCTGCAAAATCGCTGCAAAAGATGCTTTCCAACAGGTGTGTTACCATTCGTTGTAAAACTGTGGACCTATATTTTTCAAACGCCTCACACCCATTCTTCCATTGAGAGCTTTTACAAGCGCTTTACAGCGATTTTTGTGTAAGCATATCAGTGAACACCCCTGACCACTCTGTGAGTTTCACTTCTTTGTAAACGAAAGTTTAATGCCTTTTAGGAAGGATATTCCTGTGCACCTATGCAGCCATTGTGGAGGTGGGGGGAAAGTGAAAGAAAACGTACTCGGTTACAAACATAACCTCGGTTCTCTCTAGAAGAGGAACGAGTACTACGTCAAAAGACGCTACGGGAAAGATTCTTTCTCGAGATATTGAAGACAAAAAATGTATCCTTAATTTTGTAATAATGTAAAACGCTTTGCAGCAGCATACAGCCTTAGGCGGAACCCTATGCGAGGCCTCTCATGACGCTTGACCCAACTCTGCGTCACGTCCCGCCAGACCGGGCATGGGCGTGGCCTAGGCCTATAATTATACAAGCACGGCTGTCATAGTCTGATTTTCATCGCCGAAGCGGGCAGAGTATGATGCAGGCACTGCACAGAGAGTACTTGTTCCTCTTCTAGTGAGAACCGAGATTACGTTAGTAATTTATCTAGTTAGTAATAAAGTTATCTCGTACTGCGTCGAAAGACGCTACGGGAACCCCGTGTAAAACGCCGTGCATGCTGAGATCCAACACCAGACACCCAAGGGTGCGAGCGCCCGGGGCACACATAGTGTATGATCATCAGAAAAAACTCACACAGAGTGGCTAGAATAGCATCATTCCTTTATAATTAGTGCCCCGAGGGGAATTTACAGCATATATATGTATATAGATATATATGGTGGGTCATTACATTGCTCATAGGAGATAACTGTCAGTGAGTGATGCTTAAAACATTTTGGCAATCTGGGCCGTAATAGAACGGGGCAGAAAACACCATATTGTGTCTTTAGACCGAGAGCAGTCTGGCCAGCAAGGCGGGAACCTCTAGGTTATAAAACCTTATAAATGTAGACGGGGAGGCCCAGCCTGCCGCCATAAAAAATATCTTGCAATGAGATTCCACTAGACCAAGCCCACGAGGAGGCCATGCCCCTCGTAGAATGTGCTCTGATGCCCAACGGGCATGGCAGTCCTTTTGATGCGTAGGCTAACGCTATGGCATCCACTACCCATCTGGACAGGCTCTGTTTCGACGCAGCTCATCCCTTGGAACGTCCGCTGAACGAAATGAAAAGCTGCTCCGTCTGTCTAAAAGCAGCGGAGCGGGACACGTAAGCTTTTAACGCCCTAACCGGGCAAAGGAAGCTAGCGTCATCCTTTTCCTCAGAGGCCGGCAGAGCCGACAGGGAGATAACCTGAGCCCTGAACGGTGTGTTGAGGGACTTAGGCACATACACATGTTTCGGCTTTAGTAAGACTTTAGAGTCATTAGGCCTGAACTTCATACACGACGCTCTCACCGAGAGCGCTTGTAAATCCCCCACGCGCTTTACTGAAGCGAGAGCCAGAAGAAACACTGTCTTGAACGACAAGTGCTTCATGTCAACTGAGTGCACAGGCTCAAACGGGGCACCCTTCATGGCATCCAGTACCGTAGAAAGGTCCAAGACGGGGACTGAAGGAGGTCTGGGAGGATACAATCTCCTAGCTCCTTTAAGGAAACGAACAACCAGGTCGTTCCTACCAAGTGATCGGCCAAGCGTTGGATTGACGAACGCTGCTATAGCCGCCACGTAAACTTTGAGCGTGGATTGGGTCCTACCCTTATCCAGCAGCTCCTGTAGGAAGGAGAGAACCTCCGTTTCCCCGCACTGCAGGGGTGATACACCCTGGGCTGAGCACCAGCCAGAAAACACAGACCATTTAGAGGAATAGAGCCGTCTTGTGGACGGGGATCTAGCCTGCTCGATCGTGTCTAATACTCCTTTTGAGAGGTTAGCGGGTACCCGTTGATGGCCCACACATGTAGGGACCAAAGCTCCGGGCGAGGATGCAAAATCGAGCCCCTGGCCTGAGAGAGGAGGTCCCTCCTCACTGGTATCGGCCATGGAGCAGTGCTAGTCAGCTGCATCAGTACTGGAAACCATGCTTGGATTGTCTAGAACGGAGCCACGAGTAGCACTGAGCATCCACTTTCCCTGATTCGCTCCAATACTTGAGGTAAAAGCCAGACAGGAGGAAAAGGATAGAGCGGGCAGCGGGGCCAGACATGGGCCAGCGCGTTCTTGCTCTTGGAGAAAAATTTCGGACAATGAGCGTTTTCCTGAGATGCAAACAGGTCTATCTCTGCTCTGCCGAACCTCTTCCACAGCAGCTGTACTGTCTTTGGGTGTAGAGACCACTCTCCCGTAGGAACATTGTTCCGTGAGAGTCTGTCTGGGCCGATATTCAGGTGCCCTGGCACGTGTACTGCTCTCAGCGAGCGCAGGTTGTGCTGGGCCCAAACCAGGAGGCGTTCCGTTAACCTGTAAAGGTTTCGGGATTTGACACCGCCCTGGCGATTTATGTAGGCCACTACTGACATGTTGTCCGAACGGACATGTGATGTGATGTGATATCAGAGGACAAAAGCGCCTCAGCGCGTAGTTCACTGCCAACATTTCCAGGCAGTTTATGTGTGGGAGCCTTTTCCATTCTGACCACTGGCCAAAGAACGGTTTGCCCTCGAGCAACGCTCCCCAGCCTGAGGTGGATGCATCCGTAGACACCACCTTCACGCTCGAGGAAGTCCCCAGGCTTACACCTGACTGGTACCAGTCTGTCGCACGCCATGGTATCAGAGCTGACACGCATTCCTGATTGACCTTGAGGCGACAAAGACCGGAGACCCATGCTCGGCGCGGCACTCGCGCTTTCAGACAGAACTGCAGTTTCTGACTGTGAGACAGTGAACTTTTCGCTCAGTTGACTCTGAGACCTAAAACCTCGAGGTGATCGAGTAATATTGTCCTGTGCTGTACAAGCTCTGATCGCGATTGGGCTAGAATCAGCCAATCGTCCAAGTAATTCAGAATTCGTACGCCTTGGAGTCTCAAGGGTGCCAGCGCCGCGTCCATGCACACTGTAAACGTACGAGGTGCTAGAGACAGGCCGAACGGGAGGACTGTATACTGATACGCCTGGCCCTCGAAGGCGAATCTCAAGAATCGCCTGTGACGTGATGCAATTGGTATTTGGAAATACGCGTCTTTCAGATCTATTGACATAAACCAGTCTCCTCTGCGAATGTGCGCGAGGATTTTTCTGGTCGTGAACATTCTGAACTTGCGCTTCATAAGCACTTTGTTCAGCTGCCTCAGATCTAAAATGGGTCTGAGACCCCCGTCTTTCTTTGGCACCAGGAAATATTTGCTGTACAAACCCCCTTCGCTCTGCCGTGATGCCGGTTTGTTGACTGCAGAATACACTGGCACGTCGCGTGTGTTGGAACTGTGCGAGCGAAAATTTTTGTTTAAAATCCGGCCGCAGCGGGACTTGAACACTGTTGCTTTCCTAGGCGGGCTAGGAAGGCGTGGAGGCCTCGGGCTTGATCGCAATCTTTGGCTGAGGCCCACGCAGCGGAGGGCGGCGTCCAGCTGAGTGAGAGCGCGGTCGCGCCATATTTCGCCCAATGGCATGTGCAGCAGATTTAGTGGCGCGGAGAGCGAGGTCTGTGGCGGTCCGTAAATCCTGCACGCAGATCGCTTCCGGGCCTTCCTCGTCGAGCTTACGGAGAAGGGTTGGCCTGGAAGATCTGTAACACCGCCATCGTGTTTGCAATGTCGACTCAGCTTGTCCAGCGGGGGCGTAGGCGCGACTGTTCAAAGCTGAAGACGTGCGGCAGGCTTTAGCACCGGAGGGAGGGACTGGTATCCTCTGTCTCTAGCACCGTCCACCACGGAGAATGCTGCTGAGGCAGAAGTACGCATCCTGGCTGAAAATGGGGCTTTCCAGGATTTCGCGACTTCTTCGTGAAGCTCAGGAAGAAAAGGCGCGAGTCGTGAGGACGGCGAAGTACGGTCCCCTGCAGAAAGCAGCCATCCAGCCGGGGAGGTCCACAGAGCTTGCCCATCCCTCGCTACCCGAAGCGAGGAGAGAACAGCAGTCGTCCTCCACAGACACGGCTTCACCCTCATCGTCCATAACGGACTCGGCGGCAGACAGCGGCCGTTGTCCGTCGGTCAGAGAGTCCAGCAAAGCGAGCGGAGAAGCTGGCGGCGACAGCGGCGACAGCGGCGAGCTCCTCGTGGTGGAGGGAGGTTCCGGGTTCCGCTGAGCACGGCGCTTTTTACAGCGCGGCACTGCAGCGGGCGGAAGTGCAGCTTCAGCGAGCGAAGCAAGGCGACTCCGCAGAGTCACCATAGGCATCGTCTCGCAGTGATAGCAGCCGCCATCGGCGAGAGCTAAAGCTGTGTGGTCCTCACCCAGGCAGGAAACACATATCATGTGGTGGTCCCCATCGCTGAGTGGAGCTCTACACGAGCCACAGTTGCGAGGCATCTTTAAAAAGACGCTCGGCTCTTTTAGTGTGGGAGAAAAAACACACAGTCCTAAGGCTGTGCTGCTGCAAAGCGTTTTACATTATTACAAAATTAAGGATTAATTTTTTGGCTTCAATATCTCGAGAAAGAATCTTTCCCGTAGTGTCTTTCGACGCAGTACGAGAGAACTCTCGTAAGAGAACGAAACAGCAGCATGTGTCCAAATTTTTATCTTAACCATTCTATTTCATCAGAAACGATATGAAAACAGGGCTTTACGTGTAAAATACCGAACTTGTCCTTTAAGAAACACATCTGCATATTCAAACTGAATCACACCTTTTTTCACTTTAACACCGTTCTCACAAAAACCCCATCGTAAGTGTCATTGCCACAGTGAACAGAGAAACAAAACCACAAAAGTCTGGTTATCACACAACCTCAAAACCAACAGGAGGTGTCGTGTCTTTTCTTCTTAGCATGCAGTTATGATGACTGACATTTCCATGATCATAATCTGGTGTCAACCCTGCTTTCTGCCGGCACTGACATGACAGGAAAGAGTTTGTCCTTTGTAAACCACACATACACCAGACTTTCACAGGTGTTGCATTATGGAGAATTAAACTATTCACATGAACTGTTGCACAGTTGCTACATGTTCCAGTACACAAGCACAAACATTTTCAGCTAATAAAACCTTATATAAAAATATAAAAACCTTCCTCATCTCTTGGTTAGAAGAGTCATTCTCGTTTGGCAGTGAGCGACAGACTAAAAAAAAGAGAGAAGAAGAATAGTTGTGTGTGATTTTCTACTTATTTGGGGTAAAAAAAAAAACATTATACAATTTAGAGTTTTTAAATGTTATTTTTATTGGACCACAGGACCAATTTAGTTTGAAAAGACAGCCGAACTCAGAAAACAAAAACATTTACATAATATGGCTGTGATATTAATCCAACAATAAATTTAACATAAAAACAAAAGCAAATTATCATTCTGTATTGGGTCTGTAAGTACATAGTACTTAAAGCTACTTAATATAAAGTGGGACCCTGTATGGTTTCACTTGCTTAGCGGTGATAGTCCTGGAACAACTTAGTTCTAAAAGTCCGCCGATCTCATAAAACTAACAGAATATGGCTGTAGACTGAAATTAATCCAAGAATAAATTCAACATAAACATTATTCTGGATTGTTTCACTTGGTTAGTGGTAATACTCCTGGAAGCATTTTCTCTTTTTGGTAATGCAGAGAAACATCTGGCATTTGGTACACCTCATGTACATCTTGCTTCATCTTTACAGTCAGGAGGCCAAGGTTGCACAGGTGTGAGTCTACACTGAACAAAATTATAAACGCATTATAAATTATAAACACTTTTGTTTTTACCCCCATTTGCCCAGTCAAGTCGGTTACGACGAAGAACTACTGTCAGGTCGAAACCCCGATGAGGACGACGAGCATGCAGATGAGCTTCCCTGACAGTTTGTGCAGAAATTATTTGGTTATGCAAAACGATTGTTGCAGCAGCTGTCCGGGTGGCGGGTCTCAGACGATCTTGGAGGTGAAGATGCCGGATGTGGAGGCTGGTGTGGTTACACGTGGTCTGCGGTTGAGAGCCCGGTTGGATGTACTGCCAAATTCTCTGAAATGCCTTTGGAGATGGCTTATGGTAGAGAAATTAACATTCAATTCATGGGACAACAGCCCTGGTGGACATTTCTGCAGTCAGCATGCCAATTGCACGCTCCCTCAAAACTTGCGACATCTGTGGCATTGTGCTGTGTGATAAAACTGCACATTTTAGAGTGGCCTTTTATTGTGGATGTGCAATTATCATGCTGTCTCAGGAGGCTAGGACAGGTAAGCTTGTGTTCTAGTATGAATATTACAGACATGAATACTGATGATATGATCATTATGATTTCTGTTTTTGCAGGATCACAGCGCTGCTGTTGAAGGAAAGATATTTCCATTGGATATGGCACTGAATTCTGTTGATGATCAATATGACGGTTGTAGAGAGAACATGGCAAACCTGGTGAAGACAAAATATCTGGAATATCTGGACTCGGAATCTGAATTTGCAATAGCTTGGAAATATGCTGAAAATAAAAACACAAGCCACCAGGGGATAACTTGACAAAGAATCACTCAATTGCTATTTATATGTACACAAGCTCAATTTTAAAGCTATATAAGCAGTTCAATGATGCCGTTCGTAATGATAAGAGAATATATACGAAAACAAACCATTCAAATGGTATTCACTTTTTGTTAACAGACGCAATACAGATTCTGAAGAAAACACTAAAAGTTATCGTGCAAACATTAAATTTAATAAGAATGTTCTAAAGAAAGAGAATTGTTTTGGCTCATTTGCTTCTTCACATCGACACTTCAGTCATTGAAGCGTTGAAATGAGACATCTTACTGATATTAAAATTGTTTATGTTATCAGAGATTTAGTTCATGAGGAGATTGACCAGTTACAGAGGACAGGAAGAACTTCATATGAGTTGATTAATGAGTTTAAAAATGTTTGTTTGTTTTTTATTCAATTTTTTAGTTAGATTTCAGGTTTGGATTGAAGGTAGGATGGTATGTTTCAATTATCAATTTCATGAAAATCCACAATTATGTACCATTATTACACATTCTGAGAAGAAGAAAAAAAAGAGACAATGCTCAGGAACTCAAGAGTTTGACCAATGTGAAACTCCCATCAATCACACTTTCAACCCACACACATTTTCAGCATTATAAGGCACCTTCCTCATCTCTTAGTCTGAAGAGTCATTGTCTTCTGGCTGAAAGCGAAAGACTTTTCTAATCTTCTCTTGAAGTTGCTCTTGAAAAATAACAGAAAGCTAATTCAGAATCAGACACAAAAAAGACAACACTACTTTCAGGTAAGTTTGCGGGTTGAAGTAAATAATCATTGTAACACTTCCATCAGTGTAATAATAATCACAGGTTTAAGTGATTGTTTAAAAAAACTGTCAAAAAATGTGTTATATGAATTTAAATCTGTATTAGTTAATTTAATTGTGCCCATCTATGTACATTCGTGTCCATTATATTTTGAGTCATATTTATTTGTGAGATTCTGTAGTGTTTCTGGTTGTCTTTCATCGTCTGTTCTTCACTAGATCTACTAGATCATCAGAGGGATTTGACTGAATCAAGATGCTGCTGATCATCGAAGCTCTTCTTCTCATTTTAGCTGCTCTAGGACAGGTAGCTTGTGTTCTAGTATGAATATTACAGACATGAATAATGACAATGTGATCATTATGATTTCTGTTTCTGCAGGATCACAGCGCTGCTGCAGGACAGATATATCCATTGGATATGGCAACGGATTCAGTTGATGATCAATATATGGGCTGTAGAGGGAAAATGGCAAATCGGGTGGAGACAAAAATTCTAAAGGAGGAACTTGAAAGAAAGAATATTTTTAAAACGGCTTGGGATAAAGGGAAAGATTTAGTCAAGACCCCAAAGAAAGGTTTGAAAAAGAATCATGCAATTGCCATTTATGTGTACAGTGATGCTCTTGTATTTAATTCCTTCAATCCTGACACTCGTCGTAATAAAAACCAGTACGAACACAATATATACACATGGTATTCACTTCACTTTCTGTTAGCAGATGCAATAAAGATTTTAAAGAAAACACAAATTCGATGCTATTATACTTATCGGGGCACAAAAGTTGAATTTTATAAGTATGTTCTGAACAAAGAGGTTCGATTCGGCTCATTTGCATCCTCCTCTCTTGATCGTGAAGTAGCAAGAGGTTTTGGAAAAGTATCTTGTTTTGAAATCTACACTTGTGAAGGTGCTGATGTGACAGAATATTCTAAGCTTTCTCGTGAGAAAGAGGTGCTGATTCCTCCATATGAGAAGTTTAAAGTCACTGATGTCAAGACAATTGGTGAGCAGAAAAATCTCTGGTGTGACACTGTGTTCACTTTGAAGAGCACTGGAACAAGAAGTGACCTGAACTGTGCTCTATTCAAAAATCATCCAAGACCAAAACAAAGTCTTATGCGCTGAACAACGTGCTTTGAATTTACATGATATAATTATGCACATCATCTCCAATATTTGTCTCTCTTGGTTTAGTTTAATAATTATTTGTCTGAAAACACAATTTGTTTAATTTCAACAAAATTAAATAAAGTTATTTTTAAGAGACCCAATTCAGTGGCCTCAAAGTGATTTTGTGTCTCTAATTCATTTCTTCATTTATACTTGCATCTTTTTGCATCACATTACTGAACATTTGTAGTGCTTTCTATTTAACTGTCAGCAATAGCATATTGACTGAATGACTTTCTAAGTGCAGTGTAGCAATATTTCAATATTCAATATTTAGGACTAAAGCAACAGGACAATACACTCAAAAAAATAAATTGTTGAATGAACATGATTTAATCGTATCACCCATTATGCATCTAAGCAAGATTTGAATATTTTATTTGAACACAATATTGGTTTGTAAATTGAACATGATTGTAATATGTCAATGCAACTTCTTTGCAACTAATTGAATCAACATGTTTGTATTGTGTTAGACTAATCAAATGTATTCTCATTCACTCAAAGCACAGGAAAGCAGAATCACCAAAGGAGAAAATCAAATTTTTAAGTCACCATTATGGAGATCAGTGTGTGTTTTAGTTGGGCTCTTCACCCTTAAATTATTAACTTTAAGTTTTGTTTGGCTGCTGTACATGAGTTATATCAGCCAGATGAACAAATAGGAACGGTGATCTGATGGTGTTGGTTATGTATTAACATAACCATTATTTCAAAATCATTTAACCTGAATCACTGAACTCATATAGAGTCCAATTTATGGGTTAGGTTTAATTTATTAATTTAACCTATTTAATAGGTTTAGCCTTTTCAATGAAATTAAAACGATCAAATCAATACAAATAAAAATATATATATACACATTTGTTTTTTGGGCACACACAGACATCAATAATCGGTGTATGAATCTCAACAATGGGGATATTTATAAAGCATGTTGCAGTGCATTCTGTGTTGCACCAATCAAAACTCATTCATAGCTCCCATCATGCATTGCTGCATGAATAAATAATGAGCTTATGATCAGAGGTGAGCTGTTTCTCACCATTGCTGAGATTCATACGTTAAATATTGATGTCTGTGTGTGCCTAAAAAATAAATGTGTATATAAATATGTATATATATTTTTTATTTTTATTGATATGATCGTTTTAGTATATTGATAAGGCTAAACATATTATGCAGCTAAAATTAATAAAATAAACCTAAATCATAAATTGGATTCTATATGAGTTCAGTGATTCAGGTTATATGATTGTGAAATAATGGTTATGTTAATACACAACCAACACCATCAGATCACCGTTCCTATTTGTTCATCTGGCTGTTATAACTTATGTACAGCAGCCAAACAAAACTTAAAGTTAATAATTTAAGGGTGAAGAGCCCAACTAAAACACACACTGATCTCCATAATGGTGACTTACAAATTAGATTTTCTCCTTTGGTGATTCTGCTTTCCTGTGCTTTGAGTGAATGAGAATACATTTGATTAGTCTATCACAATACAAACATGTTGATTCAATTAGTTGCAAAGAAGTTGCATTGACATATTACAATCGTGTTCAATTTACAAACCAATATTGTGTTCAAATAAAATATTCTAATCTTGCTTAGATGCATAATGGGTGATACGATTAAATCATGTTCATTCAACAATTTATTTTTTGGAGTGTACTTTTTGGAGTATAATGCCTAACGCTACTCAACCTTCAAAACGGAGACCTGGCTAAATGAGGGTAATATCAGTGTACTCTCAGAATTACTGCCACATTATTGCAGTTATATCAATACCTCTTACTGGACAAGGTGGAGGATTGATGACCATATTTAATAAGAACTTTAATCAGCTTGTGAAATGTAAGATTATGACTCATCTTAAGGAGAGAGAAACTCAGAGTTTGTCCTGCATGAAACCACAGGTCTTCAGTTGCATTATGAGATGAGCCTAATGCTTCATGATTATTTGATCTCTATATTGATCTTACAGTGACTCAAAATCGAATGTGTGAAAAATGTACTTTGTTGTCCCACCACAACTCTAAAGTAGAAGAATGTTTTGGAAATGCTCCTTGTGACTAATATAAACTAATATGATTAGGTTCCACTTTATTTCGATAGCCCACTTTAGCCATTCTACACAGCAAAAACTCCAGTGTTAAATTAACACTCCTGGGTGTTTATATGAGTCCACACTCAAGAGTGTAAAGTGTTAAAATATGAGTGTTAAATGAACACTCAAGAGTGTTAAAGTTAATGAGATAATTAAGTTAATAATTGAGTGATGATTGAACATTAGTGATGAACACCTGATGTTAACAAGCAGAATCACTGAAGGAGAAAATCTCAAATTGTAAGCCACCATTATGGAGATCAGTGTTTGCTTTAGTTGGGCTCTTGACCCTTATATTATTTATTTAGAATTTTGTGTGCCTGCTGTTATTTATTTATAACAGACAGATGAATAAAGAAAAAAAGTGATCTGTTGGTTATGTTGTGACAATCATAATTTAAGCTTGATCACTGAACCCTTATTTCTGACTTAGATATAAGTTGTTAATTACAGCATAACTGTGATTCTACATAAATATCCAGAATTTTTGATAAATAAATATGTAATAATTATTTTTTAAGTTTTTTTGAAAAAAAAAATCTTTATTTTAGGCACACACAGATATCAAGATTCAGTCTATGCATCTCAACAATGGTGATGAGCAAAATATTCAATTAGGAAAATGAAATTACTTCATATAATTTGTTCATTCCGCAATGCATGATGGGAGCCATTAATGAGTTGATTGGTGGCAGCCGCTGCAACATGCTTTATTATTGTCACCATTGTTGAGATTCACAGGCTGATTATTGATGTCTGTGTTTCTAAATAAAGTATTTAAAAGTCTCTTGATCAGAACAGTGTTTATTAAATATTTTGGATTATAATAAAAATACTGAAAATCATACGGTTTAGTATCAGAGAGCAGCTTTATAAACAAGTTAAACCAAACTATGTAAATAAGTTTTGTTTATTTCAGATCACAATATGATTGTCAAAACATGACCAACACCATCAGATCACATTTTCTCTTTGTTCATCTGACTGTTAATAATCAGTAACAGCAGACAAGCAAAATCTAAAGTTAATAATATAAGGGTGAAGAGCCCAACTAAAGCAAACACTGATCTCCATAACGGTGACTTACAATTTGTGATTTTCTCCTTCAGTGATTCTGCTTGTTAACATCAGGTGTTCATCACTAATGCTCAATCATCACTCAATTATTAACTTAATTATCTCATTAACTTTAACACTCTTGAGTGTTCATTTAACACTCATATTTTAACACTTTACACTCTTGAGTGTGGACTCATATAAACACCCAGGAGTGTTAATTTAACACTGGAGTTTTTGCTGTGTACTTACTATAAGTAACTTTGCAACTACATGTCAACTAACTGTCATTAGAGCATTAGTAGACTGTAGACTGTCAGTAGACTGGTAGGTTATGGTTAGGTGTTAGGGTTTGGGTTAGCCCTTACTGTAGAAAAAGCCCAAATTCTTACAATATCATACCATTTTCCATTAAAACAGTAAAAAAAAGGAATATACCTACAGGAATATACTGTGCATTAACAGCGCTCAAAGTCGACACTCAGAGGCTGTTTTCCCAATCACACCCTATACCCTCATTCACTATTTCCTACATTAGTTCACTAATATAGTCCACTTGAATGAAAAGAAGTGAGTGAATTGAGACACTGATGAACACCTGATAAGCAGAATCACTGAAGGACAGAGAAAAAAGAACAGAAAAAAGAGAAACACAAGAACTACAACTGACTTCCAGCCACACTGAGTGTGAAACCAGTTTAACATTATTTATTTCATACATGTACAAAAGTTCTTGTTGAGAATGAACAGGGATTTATTTAATAATAAAGCTTGTTGTCACCATGATGGAGATCAGTATTTGCTTTAGTTGGTCTCTTGTACCTTGTCTTAAACATTTCTTCCTCTGGCTGTTGGAACAGTGAGTTTATAAAGCACATTTGTTACGGCAAGAAAAAGTCAAGAGAAAGTTGATCAGGTGTTTTTGGTTTTGTGATGATGTCATAATCATCCATGAGTGAGTTTTTGCTATTTTTTGTATATGAGATATGAATTTATGGGTTTAATGCAATATATTTGAAAATCTACAACATGAAATCCGGCAATCTTTCCGTAACCAGGTCAACTGAAGAATATTGTTATAATATAGTGCATTAAAATTGTATTTAATCCTGCTCGACTCAGGCACAGACAGAGATCTAAAATCATCATATGAATATCAACAATGGTGACGATCAAAAGTTTCATGTCGCAATGCATGCTGGGTACCAGGATAGTATAAAACTCCCAGCATGCTCTGCTGCATGAATAATAATTTTAAAAAAATATTCCCACCATTGTTGAGATGCATGTTCTAATTTGTGATATCTCTGTGTTTCTGTATTGCAGTGTAACTCTGTCATTTTTGGTTATGCTTGTGTTAGAAATAAATTAGTCGTTGTTGTGGTTTCACATTGGTGGTCACGTTAACATTTTTGATTGACAATTAAACTCTGAATGAGTGAGAATTAACTTCTTAGTGAATGAACAGGCTATATGATGATTTCATCATAACCACAATCATTCACAAACTGTGTGTATGCTCAAGTGTGATTTGCTAAAACACAGCTCAAGCAGCAAGAGAATAACTAATGTGTTAGCATCAGCAACGCAACTAAAGCAAACACTGATCTCTATAATGGTAACATTTTCAATTAAACATCTCAATAACAACTTCAGTAGATGTATGACAGAAATAAAGTCATACTGGTTAATAATATGTGTAATAATGTGTAATGGCTGGAAGTCAGTTGTAGTTCTTGTGTTTTTCTATTTTCTGCTCTTGTGTTTCTCTTTCCTTCAGTGATTCTGCTTGTTAACAGCAGGTGTTCATCACTAATGCTCAACAATCACTTACATATTCACTTAATTATCTCACTGCAACACTGCGTCAATGTTACTTTTTACTCTTTGTAGTGTGGATTTTCCTGTGGGGTTGAAAGGGTTAACAGTGTAAGATAAAAAGACACACCCACAAAAAGTATTTTAACAGTAATAAACTGTAAGTTATAAAACAGGTTTATACTGGCAACACTGTTGCCAGTAGTTTACTGTAAAATGTAGTTTTTTGGGTCACCATTGTGCTGAAGAGTAGAGCCTGTGCTTCAGTCCAGGAGAAGATCTGAAAACATTGATGATATGCTGCATGTTGCTTTATTTAATAGGCGGTGACTGTGTAATTGCTGGTCCAGTGGAATTTTTTTTATGTACTTAAGTTTTTTAATGGTTTCTAAGGAAAGTTCATAATACTCTTTGCTCACATTATTAATGCATTACACATATTAGTTAATACATTTAAATGACAGTTGGTCAATTTAAGGCAGTCGGTTTCTGCAAGTGAAATTAGTTTTAACTCGAGTTTTAATTTAGTGCATTTTACAGTAACAAACTGTTTATTACAGTAAAATACTGTAGATTACAGTAAAGTACTGTACAATTAACAGTAAATTACTGGCAACAGTGTTGCCAGTATTTTACTGTAAAAAAACACGGTAAGGTCTAACAGTGTGTAGTTGCCAAGTTACTTATAGTCAGTAGAATATCTGTTGGGCGACCAACAAACACGCTGAAACAGTGTTAGTGCTGTGAAACTCAATTATGTAGGTGAATTTTACAGATACTGATGAATTGCATGTGTTCACCCTGATAATTAAACATTAAGCATGATGTGTGTGTGTAATTATTTCTTTAGACAAGGACAGAAGATCAGACCAGCTGAAAAATTCTAATGGTTTCTATTAAAATTCCAATAGGAACCATTGGCTTTTACCATTTAGACCGCTACAGAATTTTTTTTTGTAGTGTGTTTGGGACATATTCCATTATATTTAATGCCCCCACCAATAGAACCCATCATGAGACCCACATAGACCACTATAATTCCCATTACAACCCCCATTACAACCAATACAATTCCCATGAAAACCATTACATCCAATAGAATTTATGTAATGGTTGCTATAGTTTTTTTAGCAGGGCAGTATCATGTGTGAAAGCTTTATCTTGTTTAGCTGTGGGAAGCAGAACTCTATAACTTGTTAACTGGTGGGACTGATATTTTTGTATGTTGAAAAGGATGTGCTTGTGTGACTGGTTGTACTTGTATAATGTAGCAGAGGGTTTTTTGAAGTTTCTGTCTTTGATGCATGTTTTTATGTAACAATGTTCATGTTCTCTAATTAATAATAATAATTAAAAAATGTGGCAGAGGGTGTGCTTTGGGTACATGCAGAAGGCTTAGACAAAGTTTACACTTTTATAAGAAATACAGCTGCCAGGTTTCAAACCTGTCAACACTGGATTGGGCTGTCAAAGCAGTCAGGTGGTTCACTACAGGAATGAACCAGTGTGTTTGCTTCACAAGTCAAGTCAGCAGTGGTTCATTGCAAGGAACGTTCGAGTTTGAAGCAAGCTTTCGGAACGTCGGTGTCAGACGTAACATCACTAATCACATGACAGACCAGAACAAGAAACAAAATTCAAACCGTGCCACATATGAGTTGAGTATAAAGCATATTTATCAACTTTCTTATGTTTTTGGGTTCGGTTTCTTACAATATTTGTATTCTTGGTTTTGGTGACAGAGCTCTGACACTGCTATCGTCTTGTCTTGGTGAGCGTGCGTTTTTCTGAGCTCGCTCGGGGCGTGCGTTATTCTGTCCATGTGAGTTGTTTTGTGTGTGTGGCGTGGTGTTCGGATCCCGACATTTCGGTCTAGTTTGGTTTCGGCTTATGAGTGTTCTCATTGGCTGCGTGGTACGTAAACTCACCTGCCTGTAGCTTTCTAGTAATCCTGAAGACAAAGGCTGCATTTACACTTGGCATTAACATGCGATCACCGTGATCCGATCAAGCAGATCGAATCATAAGCCAATCAGGACACGGTGTGTTTACACCAGTCCAAATCAAGTGGCTTCTGTATCTGGATAACAGATTGGATCTCGCAATAAAAAATAAAAAAAAGGATGGTTCCGGTGCAAAGTCTACCTGAAAGTGGTGGGTTTTCTTTTAAAAACAGTTTTCAGTCCGGGGACATTTTACAAATGTCGGAAAATGAGGAGGATGAAGAGGCTGCAAGTACTAATAATGTGGATAGATGCTGTAATTGAAACGGTACAGAGAAACGTATATCTGTCAGTAAATTATCTTTGGTCGCAAGACCGTGACAACGCCCGTCTTTGAACCTCTCTCGCTGTACGACGTAGAACCACCATTTAGGAGCCACGACCACAGAAATCACCACGATTGGTCATCTTTCTTCAGGGACAGCCCAAAATCATACCAATGTGTACCAGTGTGATATAGAGGCGGAGACGGTCGAATCCATTTGCAGATATGTATTAAAGGTGATGACAAACAGAGAATAATCAAACAGGAACTCAAAATATGTCAAGGGTAATCCAGAATCGAAGTCAAACAGGCAAAGTTCAGAGGCAGGCAGCAAAGGTTCATAAAACGAGTTCAGAGTCCAAGATCAAACACACAAGATCAAATCCAAGCACAGAGAAAACAAGGGTTACACACTGAGACAGAGGTTGGGTAAAACAATACTTTACAAATGACACAGAACAGAACAGTCCAGATAAAGGGTAGCTGAGGGTGCACAGGTGAGACTGATGAAAGCATAATTAGGTGATTAGGGAATAACGAGCATGAAGGATAATGGGAAATTAAGTCAGTATGCAGGAGAGAGGGATCTAGTGAAACCAGGAGGAGGCGCTGTCGTGCGTTCCGTGACAACCAGGCATTATGCAATGAGTAACGGAAAACTGCGGGCGGCAGCAAAAAGCTGCTTGGTTCAGGTTGCCGTCTGTCCTGAGTGTTTAAAGATTCATTCACGGCATATCGTAATTACCCTAATGATTCTGTGAATCACATGGCCGCTGGGCCATGTGTGGCAATGATGGAACAGCATGATCACAGCAAACAACATGTGGGCCGATTGTTGGTGTGAGGAGTGTGTCCCAGTTCAATCCAGTGATCATCTGGGGCCGTATTCACAAAGAATTTTAAGGCTAAAAGTAGCTCCTAACTGGCGAATTTAGGAGCAACTCCTAAAAATAATGGGCGTGTCACTTCTAACTTTAGGACTCCTAATTTTTTTCACTAAGAGTAATTCACGAAGCATTTTAGCCCTAAAAGTAGCACCTAAGTCTGGGACAGCTTAAAAGAAGTCGAGAGGACTCCTAACTCACTAAGACCTATTCACAAAGGATCTTAAAATCGCCGCGCGACACAGTGTGTTGGAGACAGCCAATGACACGGAGTTATTACAAAGATACCGCCTTAACCGTGAGGGAATAGGCTACTGATTGTTGTGGATCTTGTGAGGGATGCAATAACAGCGCCAACTAATCGCAACAACCCAATCAGTGCCGAATTGAAATGTTTGATAACACTTCGCTACCTGGCAACGGGGGAAATGCAATTGTGTAATGCCGACGATCTAGCGATATCCCAGCCATCGGTAATGCAGATCCATCCACCAAACCATCAATGCACTCTGTAGACCCCATATTATTCGACAGTTCATACGTTTTCCTGACATTCGCCAACTCCAAAGAAACAAAGCCAGCTTTATGGATATTGCCGGTGTGGTCGGTGCTATAGACGGGACACATATTAAAATAATTGCACCACGTCAGGATGAGGACGTGTTTGTGAATAGAAAGAAAACCCACTCCATCAATACCCAGATTGTGTTCGATGCAAACTTCACAATTCTCGATGTTGTATCCCAGTGCCGAATTTCCCTTTTATTTTATTTTTATTTTTTTCAGCACCAATTGGGCCAGCAGCAGTAACTGATCCTGCATCCAGTTGGGCTTTCTTTTCCGTTTTGGCGAGTTCATAATCCGCCGTCATTCAACTATTACATTACTTAAATAGGAGCAATATTTCCTTGCTTTAAGTAGTATATTTAGGCTAATAGGATGTCTTAACCAAGCAAGTGTTAATGCAAGTGTCGTTTTTCATTATTAGGCAAGTGGCGGTTTTCATTAGGGTATTAGGCTACCTTGATTTAATTTAATTTAATTCACAACTCTTTCTCTCTCTCTCTCTCCCTCTCTCTCTGCCTTTTTAGAATTACACTTCACTGGGGCCTGCACAAACATGTCATTATATATGCATTTCGATTACATTATTATTATTATTTTGTGTAGTAGGACACAGACATATTTAGATGTCGTAATTCCATGATTTGGTGCGTCTGTGTTATGTTCCGCATGATGGCCCTGTCATCTAACAACCAATCACCGTGATCATTGCGAGGAAGCTCGTGCATGATAATTGACGTCATCCATAGAAACGAAGACTCACTCTTAGTTTAGGAGTTGTCATTTTTCCTTACTAAGAGTAGGTCTGAAAGGCGTTGTGAATAACTTTTAAGAGAACACTCCTAGCTAAAATCTTTTAGTGCGATTTAGGAGTACTCCTAGTGGTAAGATAAAATGCTTTGTGAATACGGCCCCTGGTCCAAATCTTGAGCCAATTAAGTGCTCTTTAAACGTTCTCGTGTAAATAATGCAGTTAAACTTCGCTTAAAAAAAAAAAAAAAAAAAAAAAAAGTTTTTGCACTTAGTTTTTTTGTGTGGCGGTATCTGCAGTCATTGTTTTTTTTTTTTTTTTTTTTTACAGTGTAGATAAGGCTGTAGATAGACAACAATAAGGTTGTGGCTCAGTTTTGCGGTTTCTGGTTTACTTAAGGCTGAGAATCGGTACCAAAACTAAAAACTATTCAGGCCTGGTGCAGGGCCAGTTATTGTCTTTTATCCAGATCTGTGCCATAGGGCCATCCTTCTTTGGGACATGTGGGCTGTGGAAAAAGGTACTGTGTGGACCTGAGCTGGGCCAGAAAGAAATTGCCAAGTGGGTACTGACCTTGTACGTTAACCCTAAACTCACCTGAAAACACTGTCGTCTTTTTGTCAGGTTCTGTGTTTGTTTCTTTTCATTGTTTTTTTCAGGAGCAACGAAGAAAGAAGATCAGAAAAGTAATTGACAGTCAGATGACAACGACCCTTCAAACAAACAGATGAGGAAGGTGCCTCTTTAAATCGCTGATAATGTTTGTGTGTTTGTGATGCATCTAGGTCATCTATGGTTTAGATCACCTGATTGTCACTTGTGGCCGGTGGTTTCATGCACTACAGAGTTCAAATAATCATGAAGCATCAGGCTCATCTGATAATGCAACACTTGTGAAGACCTGTGGTTTCATGCAGGACACACTCTGAGTTTATCTACGCTTAAGATGAGTCATAATCTTGCATACATTTCACAAGCTTACTTTTTTTATTTAAATTGAGGAAAACATTTGCACCCATTTAATGTATAATGAAATGAATAGAATAATTCCATTCAAACACATTATGAATGATAAATCATAAATAATTATTATATTTTGTTGAAAGAAATGCAATTTCTCAATGATTTTGAACTGAAATTAATATTTTTCATCTTCTGCAATTAGCAACAGAGTGTTTGACTGAATGTAAAGGGATGGACACTTAAGAAGAGACTCATCCTTTCACAGGTTTTAGCAGCTATTGCTCATTTCATAACGCGTCATGGTGTTAGTAAAGCCAGACACAACATAACCACAACCGTCCCTCTTCTGCAAAATTAAAACCACAAAAACTCCAACATCACTAAGGTAAAAAGTATTAACTTCAATCTAAATAATAAAAATAATTCAAAGTTCATTGAAACCAATTAAATTCATCAAATGTAATGATAATATTGAAAATATTGCTGCAAACTGCATTGCACTTAGAAAGTCATTCACTAAGTACACTGTAAAAAATAAAACATAGATTTTATTTATATTTAATTAAAAATGAGGTAACATTTTACAAGCAATATTATTAATTAAATTTAACAAATTAGAATTGAGTAATAATTAATCGAATTAATTAATTAAATGTTAACCATTTAAAATTAGTAAAAATGACAAAATATATGTTATTGCCAACATTGAAGACACCTGATGTTAACAAGCAGAATCACTGAAGAAGAAAACCATAATTAACGTCACCATTATGGAGATGAGTGTGTGTTTTAGTTGGGCTCTTCACCCTTAAATTATTATCTTTAAGTTTTGTTTGGCTGCTGTACATGAGTTATAACAGCAGATGAACAAATAGAAAAGGTGATCTGATGGTGTTGTTTGTGTTTTAACATCATCATTATTTCACAATCATTTAACCTGAATCGGTGAACTTATATAGAGTCCAATTTATGAGTTAAGTTTATTTTTTTAATTTAAGCTGCATAATTTTTTTAGCCT